>NC_068301.1:19710990-20053139 GCF_025860055.1 Xyrauchen texanus
TGTTCCTTCTGTGTATATAAGCCCTTTTAGTTTCCTTGTTTCCTTGTTAGTTCTTGCATGTTTTGGATGCTCTGTGCCAGGTCTCCCTTGTTTTGCTTTCTTCTGCGTTTTTCTTTGTGTTTTGAATGAACTGCTGCATATAGATCCCCATTCTCCGCCAGCTTCGTCACAGAAGAACTAACCCCCATTATGGATCTAGCAGCTGTCAGAATTCTCCTCCTCAGGCAAGAGGACCGTCCAGTTGAGGATCACATTCGTGAGTTCTTAGATCTGGCAAATTTAGTGGACTACCCAGAATTTTCCTTAGTGGTTTTCTTCAGAGCAGGTCTCTGTAGTTCACTAAAGGAGCTGTTGCCTCCGGCAGAACCTCACTGGACGCTCCTCGAGTTTGTGGAGGAGACTCTACGAGTGAGCGGCTCGCCGTTCACTGTGTGTGTAGACGAGGAGGGTGTAACATCTCCTCCTACTGAGGTCACCCCCCAGACTTCCATGGCTCGTCCCCCCATTCCTGCCCCCTTGAACAATTTTTTTTTCTCTTTTTTTTGTGCCGTTTGGAGCGTCTGGAATCCGCTCCTTAAAGCGGGGGCTCTGTCATGTTCACTGTTGTCTTTTGTTTTGTGCTTTTATGTTGAAATTTAGTGTAGTTCCTGTTTGGTTTTTGTAGTCCTTTTGTAGTTTCATTTTATGATTGGTTTTCCCCTGATTAGTTCTCACTCCCTGATTGTTTCCCCATGTGTTCCTCATTCCCTTGTTTGTTCCTTTTGTGTATATAAGCCCTTTTAGTTTCCTTGTTAGTTCTTGCATGTTTTGGATGCTCTGTGCCAGGTCTCCCTTGTTTTGCTTTCTTCTGCGTTTTTCTTTGTGTTTTGAATGAACTGCTGCATATAGATCCCCATTCTCCGCCAGCTTCGTCACAGAAGAACTAACCCCCATTATGGATCTAGCAGCTGTCAGAATTCTCCTCCTCAGGCAAGAGGACCGTCCAGTTGAGGATCACATTCGTGAGTTCTTAGATCTGGCAAATTTAGTGGACTACCCAGAATTTTCCTTAGTGGTTTTCTTCAGAGCAGGTCTCTGTAGTTCACTAAAGGAGCTGTTGCCTCCGGCAGAACCTCACTGGACGCTCCTCGAGTTTGTGGAGGAGACTCTACGAGTGAGCGGCTCGCCGTTCACTGTGTGTGTAGACGAGGAGGGTGTAACATCTGCTCCTACTGAGGTCACCCCCCAGACTTCCATGGCTCGTCCCCCCATTCCTGCCCCCTTGAACAATTTTTTTTTCTCTTTTTTTTGTGCCGTTTGGAGCGTCTGGAATCCGCTCCTTAAAGCGGGGGCTCTGTCATGTTCACTGTTGTCTTTTGTTTTGTGCTTTTATGTTGAAATTTAGTTTAGTTCCTGTTTGGTTTTTGTAGTCCTTTTGTAGTTTCATTTTATGATTGGTTTTCCCCTGATTAGTTCTCACTCCCTGATTGTTTCCCCATGTGTTCCTCATTCCCTTGTTTGTTCCTTTTGTGTATATAAGCCCTTTTAGTTTCCTTGTTAGTTCTTGCATGTTTTGGATGCTCTGTGCCAGGTCTCCCTGAGTTTTTCTTTATGTTTTTTGAATAAACTGCTGCATATAGATCCCCATTCTCCGCCTGCTTCGTCACACCCATGTGCATTTGCAAACTGTAGTCTGGCTTTTCTATGGCAGTTTTGGAGAAGTGGCTTCTTCCTTGCTGAGCAGCCTTTTAGATTATGTCGATATATGACTCGTTTTACTGTGGATATAGATACTTGACTACCTGTTTCCTCCAGCATCTTCACAAGGTTAGAATCTAATTGGCTAATTGACTAAAGGCTTGACATAATTTTCCAGGCTGCTTAAAGGCACAGTTAACTTAGTATATTTCTGACCATCTAGAATTGAAATATTGTCAATTAAAAGTGAAACAATCTATTATTATTATTACTATTTATTATTTTGGCTCCTGCGATGGGTATGGGGGCGTCCCATCCCTGTGCGTTGAGCCGACCAGATGAACCAGTTGTTTCCATTGCTGACGGTCTTGTGCCATCTGCTCTGCATCCTCCACAGCAACTCCATGTTGTTGGAGATCGCCCGCAAGGACGTCAAGCCATCGGGTGCGGGGTCTACCTCGTCTCCAGCCTGCGACTCTCGGATCAAACTGGAGAATGGCTCTTGTCGGGTGGTCAGGAGGCAAACGGAGGACATGGCCAAGCCAGCGGGTGCGACGTTGCGCAGCCAGGCAAGATGCTCTGGGCTGGCACGTCGCGGGCTCTAAGCACTTGATTGGAAATCTGCTGGGGCCACCTGATCTTCTCAATGGTCCTGAGGGCCCTGCTATCAAAGCCATCTAATCTTGTAATCAGTGTCTTATTTAAGGGCCAAGTCTCCGAGCCATAAAGCAGGATGGAGAGTACTGCTGAGTTGTAAATCCGAGCTTCGTCTTGCGTGAGATGGACTGGTGCCTCCAAAGTGGTTTCCAGAGAGACTGCAGAGCTGACGCAGCCAGGGCTCTTCTGCGGGTAATCTCTGGTTTTAGGTCCCCGTTGTCTGTCACTAAGGATCCCAGATACACAAAGTTGTTGACAGGCTCTACAATATCATTGCTAAACTGCATGGAGGTTGGATGCGGTCCATCACCGACATACATAAACTTGGTTTTTGTCCAGCTCACCTGAAGGCCAAGCTTCTCAGCCTCTTCACTGTATATGCCCAGAGCATCTCTCAACTGGCTGTAGGACGTGCTGAGCAGGATGGTGTCATCAGCATACTCCAGGTCAGTCAGGTGGTAACTGCCGAAGGACACTCCGGGGACCCGCTCACAAACCCTAGACATCAGATGGTCAATGATGCAGTTGAAGAGGTCAGGAGCAGCCACGCAGCCCTGGCGAACGCCACTGGAGATGGGAAACCAGTCTGAGTCTCTGCCGTTATCACGGACACAGCTCTGAGCGTTGCTATAAAACAGCTTGAATAGTGCAATGATCTTGGGTGGTGCTCCAAGGGCGTGTAGGATACTCCACAGTGAAGTATGGCAAACGGTGTCAAAGGCAGCCTTCAGATCTATGAATCCAATGTAAAGATGGCGATCTTTACGGAATTCATAGGTCTTCTCTATCATCAAGCGAACGGCAGAGATTTGGTCTATCGTGGAGCGGTTAGGCATGAAGCCAGCCTGCTGGGGACGGCGGCTGCTTCTGATGGCTGGGAGAGCACGAGTGAGCAAAATCTTGGTAAAGAGTTTGCCTGGGATGGAGAGCAGGGTAATGCCTCTGTGGTTGCCGCAGACTAGCCTGTCACCTTTATGTTTCCAGAAGGGCAGGATGACTCCTCTGGTCCAGTCACTGGGAAGCCTTTCTGTCTCCCACACCTCACTGAATATGTTGGTAAGCCACTCGACAATGGTTTCACCCCCAGAATTTAGCATCTCAGCGGTTATTGCACAGATGCCGGGGGCTTTCCTGTTGTTTAGTTTTTCCAGAGCGGCTCTGACTTCCTCAGGTGTGACAGGGTCTGTATTGCAGACAGCACTAAGGGCTGTAGCAGTAACGGTCGATAAGGTGGCGGTATCAGCAGGTTAGGTACCGTGCTGCAGAAGGAGACTGAAGTGCTCTTTCCAGCGTTCAAGGCAGTTTGCTTCGGTTGCTATAAGATTGCCATCGGAATCTTTCACCAGGGCTGTCTTGATGCGTGGACCATTACGGGCTTGGCGCAGCAGACTGAAGACACGGCTCATATTATTGTTATTGGCCGCGGACTCTAGGTGTTTAGCTTCTGCCTGCCAGAACTTCTCCCTATCCTCAGCTATAGCCACATTGCGCTGACGGTTCAGTCGCCGATATTCCGTCATGTCACCTCGGAGGCGGGCCTCACGTCTCCGGTCGATGATGTTGAATGTTCTCTCTGATATCCAGGGCTTTTTCGGGGAAGGTCGGAAGCATCCGAAGACATTGTTAGCTGACTGGATGATACTTTCCTTGAAGGTCTGCCAGTCGTTCACCTTGTCGGTAGCCAGGTTATCAAAGGTGCGGTGGATGGCGCAGCTGAAATCTGTGGCGATGTTTGGATCACTGAGTAGGGAGGAGTCAAGGCGAGGCTGAGTCTTGGTGTGCTGGTTGACTCGCAGCTTTAGCTTAAGCTGGGCCACCAGCAAGCGATGGTCGGTGTTGCCAAGCTCTGCTCCTCAGTACACACGGCAGTTGGTGACAAACGGCTTCCAGCGTCGAGATGAGGATATGGTCCAGCTTTCCTAGTTCTGCCATCTGGGCTGTGCCATGTCCAGTGATGGATAAGCTTCCGGGGAAACCAGGTATCAGCAACACAGAGATTGTTGTGATGGCAGAGAAGGAGAAGGCGGTTACCATTTTCGTTTGTGAACCTGTCAGCAAAGGTTGTGCCGACAGGTGAGCCTGTGAGCCTATCACTGCTAGACAGAGTGGCGTTGGCATCGGTGAGGATGATGGTGATGTCGTGTGGTGAGGCTTGGCCAACAGCCTGGTGAAGTTGGTCAAAGAAGGCATCCTCGTCAGCAACATCGGTAGGGGCATAAGCAACGATTACTGTAATCTTGCCGTGTTGATGGAGAAAGCGGGCCGACAGTAATCTGTCGCTCAGGGGTGTCCAGTTGATGAGGGACTTGCGGAGGGTTTTTGGGATGGCAAGTGCCACGCCATAAAGGCCTGTCCGTCTCTCAGGGCCACTCCAGAAATAGCAATGGTCGCCTGATTACCGTGCCATCGAACTTCACAGAGCCCTGCCAAGGAGATGTTATAGCGGCAGAGCTCTCGGGACAGTAGGGTGGCAGCTCCGGAGCGAAGGAGTGTCTGGACATTCCATGTGGCGACCCGGGTCTTGTGACGAAGGTTGATCCGTACTCGTTGGTCGAGGTCATAATCTATATATATATTATACACACACACACACACACACACACACACAATTTCCACTCTCTGCAAATGTATTTTATTTACTCGAATAAAACCAGTTAATTAATATGTTACCACATGAAGCATATTTTGTAGGTTACCTTACAATTTTTCTGTCTTTTACTGTGCAATGGCAGTGGACAAGATTGCCTACCGACATGATCCCATGAGTATTCATAGGTGTATTTTATTGTTTACATCCATGTAAAATACTAATATTGTAACTGTACAAATAGATTTCTAATATAATGATTCATATCTATGTAAAAAAAATGTTTCTAAAACTGTAAATACATAAAAACATTTATGTTTCTGATGCTGTCAATACGTCCATATTGTATGTTTCAGAATGTATTAAAATGATATACAAATACCATTAATGCAGTCATTCTGAATAACTGAAACATTGTAAATAATTGTTCTTTTTTTAATTATTATGTAAATTACAGATTTGTTATTATTATTTTTTTTATTTTTGGTTAATGCAGCCTCTGACATAATATGTATGTGCTGCTTTCCATTGAGACACATTTGGAATGCAAGGTTTTAATTACAATCCAGCTATATCAATTCTGGATCCTATCCAGTTACAGAATACATGCTAATGCTAGGTGGAAAGGGGGCCTCATTTGAGCTTTACCTTTAAGTGGATGATACGCTGGTCGTTGAGGATGGTGTTATAATTGGTCTTCTGTTTTTGTTAAGTGTTTGTGGTGGAGTCAGTGCAGTTGGTAAGTATTGTGCTCCTCTGAAGTGATTGCTGTAATGAACGTTTAGCACCAGCCTGTTGTTTTCCAGTCTATTCGCTTCTACAATGCTCGGTAATTACTCAGGAGTGTGATGTGGGGAGAGAAATAGGCTTCTTTTTGAGGGTTAACTGTTGAAGTGAGCTGTGTTCAATACCACCTGCATATCACACCTCTCTACGGCAGGATGGAGGGAAATCCCTGAGATGCTCAGAATAAATCTTCAGAGGACTTAATCTAATGACATCATACAAATGCATAATGCCTCACAAATTAACCTTGTGAACAGAATGTCTTTCCACTAGTGGGTCTGTGTTACATAAAATAATACAAGTAATTAATTTTAGCCACACATGAAGACAAAGTTATATAAATCTCATAGGAATTCACAACAGAGTAACATCATTTGTCAACCATTACAAAGTTATCTAGAGAATTCCCTACAACTGGAACAACAAGCATTTCAAATAACATACAAGTCAGTAAGAATTCTGAACCGTCATGTGTACTACTTAATGTACATATCAGCATCCATTGACTTGCATGGGTTGTGTTAAGTTATGCTTAATAATGTCCTAGAAGACTAATTCTCATTTTAGGTGCAATGGGAATCTTAATGTCTACATAATATACACACAAGGAGCTAATATAAGAGCAGATGTATTCATTTGGATATTCTGTTTCACTGAGCAGCCTCAATTCTCTTACTCTCATTTGTGAGAATGCTGATTCTGGTGGCCATTAAATTGCTCATCGCTTGTCATTTGATAAGTGAGATTCTTTAATGATGAGATTACAGCCAATGTGGCCAGTTATATTGCCTCTGCCTGTAGCATAGTGCCTGCCCTTTTTCTTTAGTCAGTGGTCACCGGTTTAGCAGAGAATTTGCATGTGATGTCCTGATTTATCCACTACCACCCACTGAGACCAATATTATAGCCCTTAATGCTAAACTACCCACTGTACTACAGATTATAATAGAATATTGCATCAATTTAGTATTCAAATCACTAATAGCACATTTATTACAGTGTATTAACCACTGAAAATCCATAAGGCAAATGTAAAATCCAGATTATTCTGCAACAAAGCAATAAGCCATGAGAAGCTGTGCATTATAGTGATTTTATTACAGGTAAGTGCGATTCTAAGGCACGATGTGAAGCGAACTGGACTCGACCGGCTTACTGCTGTTGGATATTTGGTACTGATGAATTGAGATGGAAACCATTAAAGTGCCCGTATTCTCACACCATTATATGTAAGAGAATCTGGTATGCTAAATTTAAATGTGAGCTATGAAATAAATTAAACTATCCTGATTCTACATTACTATGTAAGTATGCAATTTATAGTGGAATCAGTCGCGTTCGACAACCATTATAAATTAGATAAATGACAAATAACTAGATTATTTGTCTGAATAAAGCTCTCCACCATTAAATTCGTAATACAACGTCTCGTCACAATTTCTGCTGTAAGGAATTAGCTTTAATAAGTGAATTATAATTAATTAACTTATTGGAGTGATATTATTCTCATGGCTTATTGAAAATAATATCAAATGTATTTAGCAAAATCTTTTAGAAACAGGGATGAGATTTTTTTATCAAAATATACCACAGTCATTCATCTTTGGATAGAGACAAGCTTTATTGCTATTCTAAACATAAATCTAATCTAACACTTATACATGAGACAGGTTGGTGAAAAGAGTGTCAGAATGTGAAATAAATGATCAATACAGTGAAAATGAACTTTATGGAGTCTGTTGACAATGCCTTAAGAACCTTATTTGAGTCTAAATCGATTTGCTATCGGATTACCCAAAGTATTTAACTAATACACCAGCACTTTGAGCACAATATTGGAGATGTACTTGCGTGTTGTGGTGTTTCCTTGCATTCTTTGTGTTGCTTGGTTCTTGGCTCTTGGTCGAAAGTTCGTTCCGTCGATGTTTTGTACCTCTGTAAGATCGAATAGTTATTGTCTGTATGAAAGATGAGGTTGGCTTTGAAGCGAGGCCTTCTCATGGGTGTGTGAACCATAGAGAGTGACGAGCTTCCTCGGGACTTCAAGTCCCGAGCTTCCTTGGAGCTCACATGGCATAGATCTGGTTCCGACGAGATCCAGAGAAGAGTCAGAGCGAAGTCTGAGCAGTCAGAAGAGTAGAAGAAGACAATAGAGCAGAGAATGTTCTTCCTGTTTGGAAACATTTGAACTGAAATTGTCCGCATCCCCAAAGGTGTCCTGCGGCAATCAGAAGTGACTTTTCAGAGTCACATAGTCGACTGGGCTGTCCATTTCAACAGTTGATTTTATGGTCCTGTTTTGGATTCTTACAAATCTCCCACTCAAAAATAGTGTATATTTAATCATGAGCTTTTATACCTTGAGAATGGTACAAGAGACATGATATTCGTTGTCATCAGCTTCCTCTATGTAACCAAGCAAGTGTTTGCGTACTAAACTTGACATTCTTTCATTAATATTGTACATCTAGGTAACAAAACATGGTTACAAATCCCTGGTTACAAATCATACTGGTTAATTAATTGGTTATACAAGATGGATAAAACATGGCACACATTTTAAAGAGGTACATCAGGCTATAACCATTTATTTGTCAGTTATACAAGTTACCACAGTTCAAAGCAATTGTCAGAATTACCTACCAAGACTAGATATTGTATAAATTTAAATGCATTCTGTACATTTTAGAAGGTTAAATCGGTAAAGTACTGTGATTTTGTGTAGAATGTTCCTGTATTAAGATGAAATGTGTTAGTATTAGAGTCCTGCAAATCTGATGGTCTTTTGGAAACCTTTCAAGGAAAAGTCTGATTTAACTCTGTGTGGAAGTTCAGAAGGTCATGCTGAGTGGCCTTTCTGACCCTTTTTGCTTTAAATTAGGTTGTTTAGAGTTTCATTGTCCAAAGACAGGCCTTCAGTAGGAAGTTGATGCTTGGTCCATTCATTTATGATGCTGAGGAATTCCAGGATTAAAAAGGTTGGGTTTTTCCTAGATTCAAATCATGTCATTTCAATTCTTCTGCATGTATAATACAACACTGCTTCTGTAGCAGCAGGAGTAGCAACCATTCTAAAGAGCAATTGTCTAAAAGGACAAAACAAGCACATTTTAAAAATTGTAAAAATTAAATTGTACTATGCAATCTAGAAATGATTCTCTGTTTCAGGATCTGAAGGTCACAATTTAACAAGCAGTATGTTTTACAAGAAAGCCACATGCATTTTAATTGCTCTATTCTATTAGAAAATCAAAGACAAAGCTTCATTTGTGTGTCATTTAAAATGAATGCATAATTACATTAGCAATTATGCAAATAAGCATGCCTTTGCCATATTTATTACTATTTTTTTAAACATTTACCTTGCATGAAGAATCTTATTTCTGTTTCTGATCAGAGGTGACCTGCAGACACAATTGTGGTTGATTGAGGGTCTGATAATATAATGGAAAAGGTTTGGGCACTTGAGTGTTTATTCAAGTAACCTCAGTCATGAGAACCTATTTCATGCTCAGTTATTATAATCTGACAAAACAGCATTAGTCTAAGAACCCATATTTGTACAGTTCAGAAGATTCTTTAGAGGGAATGTGACACACGATGAGTTGGTTGCATATTAACCCTTAAATGCATGGCAATTTTCCCAAACGCCAAACATATTCTTTAGAGACAGGCACTTATTATATGATATTACTTACATTATATAAAAAATGGATGTACAAAATACCCAGGCACTGTCAATTTTTCTAAATATTATTAAGACAATTAGAAAATAATAAATTAAATATATTTTGATGTTTCTATTTTTCATAAATCAAAGAGATAATGCAACAAATCAGGACAACTCTAGAACAGGATTCATTATTTTCATACTGAAATTTCATGAGATACAACTGGCTTTCAAACACATATTGAGCAAGACAAAACACATAATCTACACATAAGATACACATCAGCTACACCTAAGTTACACATACGTTACACATATGTATTTTCTCAGGCACTTATTAAGTCTAAATATATGAACAACTTACATTATTTCAGTAGAACACCAAAAGACAATAGACATGTCATACTGTTCATGGGTTACACTTGCTATACTTTAATTCAATCTGAGTCTGAAGACCTGCAGAGATGTCAGGTCAGTGCTTTAATTTCTGCAAGAGAGTTTGGAGAGGAGGCTGTCGCCCTCCACCTTGAAGGTGTATGTAGCCGCTATCGCGGCCCACCACGACAGAGTGGACAGCAAGTTCTTGGGTAAGCACGACTTGATTATCAGGTTCCTTAGAGGCGCCCAGAGGCTGAATCCTCCCCGGCCAAGCCTGTTCCCCTCCTGGTATCTCTCAGTGGTCCTTCAGAGACCCCCCTTCGAGCCGCTTGACTCAGTTGAGCTTAAGGCCCTCTCCTTGAAGACTGCCCTCCTGATAGCGCTAGCTTCCATCAAGAGGGTTGGGACCTGCAAGCGTTCTCTATCAACACTTGCCTGGAGTTCGGTCTGGCAGATACTCACGTCATCCTAAGACCGTGACCAGGCTACGTGCCCAAGGTTCCTACGACCCCCTTCAGTGATCAGGTTGTGAACCTGCAAGAACTTCTTGGATGTTCTTCCTCCCTAGCCTTCTGGCCTGTGAATTCAGTGGAGGAATTTGTGGCCAGACCCACTACGAGCCATAAGTGCTCTGTACTAGGGTTGGGCTCCACAGGCCTAATTCCCTCTTCAGGCAACTCCATGTGATGTATTTTCCATGGTACAGTCCCCCTGTCAGAGTACCTGCGTCTCCCTTGGGCAGTACCTCTACCCCTATTTGCTGTGTTTGTAGAGCTCCTCCCTTATCAGGTAGGACCTACCACTGCACCACTCCCACATGTGGCTTGACAACACATGTGCATATTGGCCACATGTCACCTCCCCCCTGTCTGGGCAGGATGTGGTCTCCGCAGGGTCTTTTCCCCCTGAAAGAATAGAAACGGGAAAGATAGCCTTCCCTGACGCATTTCTGACCAGAGAAACATAGAGAGAGAAAAGGCCGCGGCTGGCCGGCTTGCTCCCATGATGGTCATGTCACCTGTTCCCCCTTAGGGGTGCTGGGAACCTAAGGTCTGTATATGACATCTTTTCTGGGGGCGTTGGGGAGGGTTATGTGCGGCTGATACAGTTGCTTCTAGCACTCAGTAGCTTGCTTGTACCTGTGTCAGCAGGTCACGTAACACAGTTTAGTGCATGGCGCTAAATGGGACCCCTTGTGTCACTACATTCAACACACAGTCGAGTGAGTGACAGAAGGGGAACGTCATGGTTACTGTTGTAACCTCTGTTCCCTGATGGAGGGAATGAGACGTTGTGTCCCATTGTGTCACTATATTCAACACTAGGTCTCGTTCCCTCCATCAGGGAATGGAGGTTACAACAGTAACCATGACATTTTCAGACCTCAAATAATGCAAAGAAAACAAGTTCATATTCATTTTTAAACAACACAACACTAATGTTTTATCTGTGGAAGACTTCAGAAATCAATATTTGGTGGAATAACCCTGTTTTCAATCACAGTTTTCATGCGTTTTTGCATGCCCTCTACCAGACTTTGCATTGCATTGATGTTGGGTGACTTTGATTTTGTGACAAGGGAGATCAAATATACTCTGAGACTGTTTTTGTTCACAACATATGTTTATTTAAAAATAAGTAAATAATATTTATTAATTGAAAGGGGGCCAAACTTTTTTATCTGTATGTATCAAACCTAACACTTTTATTGTAACTAACATGAAAACAAATCTGTTAATAATGTGTTTATTTACATTAAAATGGTATTTATTTATGTTAAAAGAGGTATTTAAATAACATTTTCAAGGTCTGGCCATAAATTCCTCTTAAGATCTGGCTGAAGAACAAATATGACCTTCTCCTCAACTAACAAATACGTTTTGATTACCTTCACTTTGAAAAAAAAAACATACAAAGTAGGGTTATTGTTTATGAAAATTGAGAAAGAATATTTAGACCTACTAAAGTCTGTATCTTTGTCAAAATCAACACACATAAGAGAACAATGGCAATCTAATGTAGAACTTCATTTTACACAAAATAATTGTAGCATTATGTCTGTTTTTCCTTTTTTTAAATGTATTATCATCCTCTCATTCAGTGAGGGCAAATTTTGCCTTCCTTATCGTGCACACATTAATTTGAACACTGGATCCAGATATTTGTGCAGATAAAAATCATTAGCAACAGAGAACAAACTGATTTGGTGATGTTCAGGATTGAGAATGATGAGAACCAACAATGGCAGGATATATGCATAGGCAAGTTCAATTACAATTAACTTTTTTTTTTTTACGTGCATTACCAAAAAGAATGGAGAATGAAAGCAAAATGTTCCTATGCGTTTTCTTAGAAGGTTCGGTTTTCAGGATAGTTTTGCATCTTGTGCATATGAGCTGACATCACATCTGTAACAGCTTTTTTTTTAAAGTCTGTAGTTTTGACTGTACCCAGCCGCTAAGCAATTTTGTGTAAAAACATTTCAGTGAATAAGATGCGATAAAATGTGCTCATGCAAAGGTTGCTGGTTCATGTTTTGGAGATGAGTGAAATTGAACTCCAGACATACTTAAACACCTGTGCTCCTCCGGAACTGGACCATGGATAGCTTGACGAGCACCGATGCTGTTGCACGTGTTGAGTGTTGTTAAACTCAGCGCTGAGTTTTCCTCAGAAAGCATTCGGATGTTTACCGTGATTATAACATAATCATTTGGAAGGCCAGATGTTATATATATATATATATATATAAACTTAGCAAAAAGAAATGTCACCTTTTCAGGACACTATATTTTAAAGATAATTTTGTAAACATCCAAATAACTACAGATCTTTATCGTAAAGGGTTTAAACAATGTTTTCCATGCTTGTTCAATGAAACATAAACAATTAATGAACATGCATCTCTGAAACGGTCATTAGGACACTAACAGCTTACAGACGGTAGCCAATTAGGGTCACAGTTATAAAAACTTAGGATACTAAAGAGACCTTTCTACTGACTCTGAAATACACCAAAAGAAAGATGCCCAGGGTCCCTGATCATCTGCGTGAACGTGCCTTAGAAATGCTGCATGGAGGCATGAGGATGGGAACAACAACTACAACAACAACAACATGAGGATGTGACACCAGGAATGCACAATCCCTCCCTCAGTGCTCTGACTGCTAGGCTGAGAGAGGCTGGACTGAGGGCTTGTAGACCTGTTGTAAGGCAAGTCCTTACCTGATATCACCGGCAACAACGTCACCTATGGGCACAAACCCACTTTCACTGGACCAGACAGGACTGGCAAAAAATGCTCTTTACTGACGAGTCGCGGTTTTGTCTCAGCAGGGGTTATGGTCGGACTCGCATTTATCGTCAAAGGAATGAGCGTTACACTGAGGCCTGTACTCTGGAGCGGGATTGATTTGGAGGTGGAGGGTCCATCATGGTCTTGGGTGGTGTGTCACAGCATCATCGGACTGAGTTTGTTGTCATTGCAGGCAATCTCAACGCTGTGCGTTACAGGGAAGACATCGTCCTCCCTCATGTTGTACACTTACTGCAGGCTCATCCTGACAATGCCACCAGCCATACTGCTCGTTCGGTGCATGAATTCCTGCAAGACAGGCATGTCAGTGTTCTGCCATGGCCAGTGAAGAGCATGGATCGCAATCCATGGGCTAGGGCCATTCTCCCCAGAAATATCTGGGAACTTGCAAGTGCCTTGGTGGAAGAGTGGGGTAACATCTCACAGCAAGAACTGGCAAATCTGGTGCAGTCCATGAGGAGGAGATGCACTGCAGTACTTAATACAGCTTGTGGCCACAACAGATACTGACTGTTACTTTTGATTTTTTATTGTTCCATAAAAGAAAAAAAGAAAAAAGCCTTATGGCTTTGGAACAACAAGAGGGAAAATTAATAGTGACCGGATTGTCATTTTTGCTTGAACTATCCCTTTAAGCGCCAAATTAAGGTGAATCCAGGATCCTTTCATCTTGCCAGAGAGCTCCATTAGTCTATGCTGTAGTTTCACATGTGAGGAAAAGCAGAGAGCTGGGAGGCAAAAACTAAAAGGATATAAAAAGAGGAAATTATGAAAGAGAGAGAAAAATGCTGACTTTGATTTCTACTAGATTTGCTCTCTGTTAAACACCTGTTAAAGGCTCTCTATCCATAGACACCCTGCAACCCATTAAAGTGACAACTAGTGAAAATACAGTGGTGGGGTGACAGCAGCTGAGGGTCTGGTGTCCTCCACATATGCCATTCCCATGTCTCTGTTTTTTTAACTTGTTTTCACCTGAGATGACAATATGATCACCTTAGTATTCATAAAGTATGTAGGTATTTGTTTCTGAAGTGTGGTACTTTTGTATGTTTTGTATGTAAACACTCTAAAACACAATATCAATATGATAACCTCTAAATTAGAAACTGTTTGTATAATGTATGCAAATAATTTGAGATTTTTAGAATACATCATTGGTTTATTTTATTATATTTATAAATAATGAGATGCAATTGCTTAATGAATTTACCTATTTATTTATTTTTTCTAAATATTGGTCATAAAAAATTGTGACATCACTTAAACATGCCAGTAAATGGAAAACAAATAAAATATTAATGTTTGTATGTTTGAAAAAAAATTTGTGCCACTTTTATTTCATACTGATGATTATTAAATCCATCAAAACAAAGAGTGCATATTGCTTTACTTTCATTTATCTGGATTTCATTTAGAAAAACATTTTACTTTATTTTTTTTTAATTTGCCATTTAAAAAGGCCTTTCTCTGACAAAGTTTCTCCATGATAAATGAGAGTCCCGCTATGGGATTGTGTCTGAGAATTGAACTCAATCAATTGCAAAAGTTCTGGGAATTTCTGTTCTAACAAGTTGTCAGATGATTCATAAAGATTTGTATGTCTCTAAAGTTGTACAAAATGAGGAACAACTACAGCTGACTACATAAAAATATTTTAACAATAAGATTCAGTCCATGCATTAAAGAATTATATTTTCACCGTTTGAATCCTACTGGTTATTTTTATCCATAACAGCATTCCAGTAAGTAACAGAACTCTGTGATGCAAATTATTAGGTACATGGAAAGTAGATTTTGCGGCTGTGCGTCATCGCACACCCTGATTGATCCCCTTACTGTGTATCAGTATCTAGCCAATAAGTGCTGAGGAACATGTGTCTACTGAAAGCTAAAATATAGCTAGCTGGGGTCAGGATTCTGGGCTCTGGGCATTTTTACTCCATAATGTTGGCAGCACCACCCCCAGTGTTATTACAGTCCCACAGTTATTTTTAGATGTGCTGTTGTACTGGACTAGAGTGGCCCTCTTTTATATTATAATTAAGCCAACACTACCCTCAGGGAATTGGGAGCAGGCCACTCTCCCCACAACACTGAAACACTTTCCGATTTGGCCTCTGGAGGCAGTGTTTTCAATTTCGGTCAACATATACTGATTTCGGCTAAAGAAAAATCGGCACAAACATTCCGATTTTATGTGAGATCAGGCTGCTTCCCACCATGTGTCTGTCTATTTTCTTTCAGTGTATGGCACCCAGAGTCCAGTTTGTGACAGAAGGTAGGTGCCCTTATCTGAGAGGATAGAGTGCCTGGCAAAAACATCAACTTCCCAGAGTGCCGTTAAATAACACAATAAAGTCTAGATTTATTTATTTATATTCAATTCACTGTATTTACATTTTTTTATTATTACCTAATTTTAATGACCAAAAACCTAATATTTAGCAGTCCCTGTTGCATACAACCATTGCCACATAAGTTTCCCCCTATTACAAAATATTTAAAATACCTTAAAATATCCCCAATAACAACTTTTTAGACCCTTTTCTACAACATGATGGGAATTAGTCAAATACAATTTTCCTAATAGGATAAGCGATTGACGATGGATGGATGGATGGACAATTTTCCTAATTTTCAATTTTTTGTAATTCTCTGGTTGACTGCATTATTCAAGTTCAGAAAATTTGCAATCTTCAAAACTGTTACCAAAAATTATTTTAAGAAAAAATTAACACACAAAAATATATATATATTATTTAATTTATGGTAAATATAAGTATTATGGTAAATATACTTTTTTTAGATTTTGTCTCCTTTTTTCCCCCAATTCAGCATGGCCGATTCCCAATTAACTCTAGGTCCTCGTGCTGGCTTAGTGACACTTCAGTCTGGGTAGCGGCAGACGTATCTCAGTTTCCTCCGTGTCTGAGGCCGTCAATCCGCGCATCTTATCACGTGGCTTGTTGAGGGCATTCCTGCATCTACGAGTGTGGAGGCTTCTCGCTATTCTCCACAGCATCCACACACAACTCACCACCTGCCCCACTGGGAGCAAAAAATGCATTATAGCAACCACGAAGTAGTTACCCCATGTGACCCGGTTGCTAGGGCGGGTAGAGTTGGTTGCTTAGGGAACCTGACAGGATACACTCAGTACGTCCTGGATTCGAACTTGCGACTCCAGGTGTGGTAGTCAACATCTTAACTTGCTGAGCTACCCAGGCCCCCAATATACGTTTTTAATAACTACAAAGCAACATTTGGTGCCAAACTAGCAAGACCCTACTGAGTGATAGCTTAATTTAGGATAAACTTGATACAAATAGACAACATGACATTCTGAGGCTGCATGACAAGTGTTGTCAAATTCTGCCTATGGGGGCGCTACAACTGAAAAACACTCATAACTCTGCAGCTGTATGATCAATGATGTTGAAAATTGGTTTGCATCTTCTATGGCCCAAAGGCTAACATACCACTCAGATATCATTATGAAAAATCAACAAACATGGCCGCCAGCAGCAAATCAAATTTCAGAAGCTAATAACAAGGTGGCACTATAACAAAAACATTTAAGTTTTTGCTAATTACTCCGCAGCACATTAAAATCAAAATGCTTTTTACCTCTAAATCCTTGCGTTAAGTCCAACAAAATGTATATCTCAGTTTTATTTCATTTTATAAAATGTTTCTGCCATTCTAATTTACTGAAAACCCTACTTTTTCTAACTCCTCCTAGGGCGTTAATCAGATATTCACCAAACTTGCCCCAGGTCAGCACTGAACCATGCAGGCAAAAAGTTATCAAAATAATTTTGATCCTTTAAATCGTCAAGAAAATGCAGTCTGATATATCTGACTAGTGTGGCCCAATATGAATAATATTCCTGTATCTTGTGTGCACAAATGCCTAACTTCACAAAACTGTAAATATGGAAAACAGGACATTCTGAGGAATCATACTAAATTTCATGGATTTAAGTTGAACGGAGGGCTATCAGACGACTTCTCATTTACGGTAACAAGGAGCCTTTTGATTATCACCTTGGTTACTGCCTAGGAACCAGATGGGTTACTCTAACAGCCAAGAAACAAATCACATATCTCTGCACCAGAACATCATAGAGACTTCCGGTTATTTCATTTGATTCAGACAAAACAAATAAAACATGCAAAAATCACATTTTCGGCCATAACACTTCTCAGGATCTATTCTGTCAATTTATATAATTTTGCATCCACTGGATCATTTCTGTCAATTCTGATTATCTTGTTTATTTCTTCACATGTGCTTTGACCACGATGATTGCTGCTTGTGACTATATTTAATCTTGATGTTTGTTAAATGTTTACTGATAGAAAATGACAAATAATTGTCCCAAAATATAATTAGTCCCACTTTTGCAAAAATTACAAACCTCATAGAATAGTAAATAAAGCAGCTTCTTTTGAAATTTTGTTTGACCGTCTTTATGTTGATGAGCAACATTTTCTGATAATTAAGCCCCTCCATTCACTGCCCCTTGTTGAAAAATAATAATAAAAAAAATGTATATATATATATATATATATATATATATATATATATATATATATATATATATATATATATATATATATACATATATATATATATATATATATATATATATATATATATATTTATATATTTTATATATATATATATATATAGTGCCCTTTTCTCGGAAAGTGATGCCACTTTCTTTCTTTCTTTCTCAGCATGGTTGTCAGAGATAATTCTCATTTTGCTAAAAGCATACTCTGCAAACAAATGGGAATTCTGTGAACTGTTGCATTAATTGTTCATTTTGCCAGATTTTATGAGGCAAAAGAAATGACTGTAGTATCTCCAGCTTGGCAGCTGATGCACCTGCAGTGAGATGTTTAGAAGGGAGGTTCATTGTGTGACAGGTTTAACTTTATTTCAAGTGTCATTTTCCACTCCAACTCATTGGATAGGTTTGTAGTGTGCATCCACAATTGCAGGGAGATGATTAACTGGTAGTATATACATTTTTTGCCATGAATTTGCCACACCTTAGAATGCCATTTGCCCTCTCACTTAAGAGCTGTCACTAAGCATAATGTAACAACAGAAGAGACAAATTATGATCAGTCTGATGATACAGTGTCCATCTACGGTCTTTGTCTTTTATGCTTTTTCATGATCTCTCTCTCTCTCTTTCAGCAGAATCTACTGTTGTGAGTCGCCAAGCAACACATAGACTGGCAGTCTGTCTGGAACTCCACAAACACAGATGTGCAAAGTGATACAAAATGTGAAAATTTTCAGTGCTGTTTTAAGAAATGTCAGCACCCCTGGAACGCTGCTTGCATCTTTTGAAAGGGACTAGAGGTGAAAATGGTACCTCTGACGGCATGCATATGTTGCCTAGATGTCTTTTCAATGTGTTTTCATCTAAGATAAAATTTTAGGAGTAGATGAGCTGCAATGCATCTCTAAAACTCTCGCTGTCAGAAATTTAAATGACATTCAGAAAATATTTGTGATGTTCGTGATTTATAATGTATGCAAATCTGCTCTTTTATGATGTTTTGCACACACACACGCACGCACGCACGCACGCACACACACACACACACACACGCACACACACACAAAAAGACACATAGAATAGAATATGATGCTTTCAACATAATGTGCTCTTTAACAGATGTCTTGCCAACACATGTGTGGTTATTGGGACATGAAACTTAATATGTGCCGACCCTAATTGCATATACTTTCACTAACCCCCATGTTTTGTTTGTGTCAATACAGTGTATCAAATAAAAATAATATTATCAAAATTTACATTAACAATACACAAGCTTGCTCAACAAACATTTAAAACAAGTGTACACACTTATTTTTGGACCCAGGCAAATGACATTAGGATTTCTGACCATAACCAAGCAACAGATGAGGCATACTCCAGCACATTCTGGCATTAATTAGGTGTATGAAAAATTGCATTTCAAAATTAAGCCCTTCCATAATCTTATTTAAAGTACAAACCAGACATGGCAAGACCTGTCATTAAACATAATAAAACTCTTTATAATATAGTTGTGGTGGTGGGGGCATGGTTAGACACCGATATGTGAATTTAGAGCAAATGGCCTTATTGGAGCTCTTTTAGTGGGTGGTGAGGGCATGCGGATGACTTGAGAAAAGCGATCCTGCAATGGGTAAGCCAGACATCCGAGCAGCAGTGCCAGCGCTTTCTCTCCCTGACCATTGGCAAGCATGGCCATCCGTTCACCTTTTCTCAACAGCCAGGAAGTATGCCAGAGGTGGTTGTACCTCATTATATATATATATATATATATATATATATATATATATATATATATATATATATATATATATATATATAAAGATATATCACATGAGCTAGAGTGCGATATGGCCCTAAATCAGCCCTGCTGATATTACCTACGACACTCGGCCTGCATTGCTGATGTAGTGCCATATCGCACTCTTGCTCATGTGATATTGCTTAAATATATATATATATATATATATATATATATATATATATATGTGTGTGTGTGTGTCTGTGTATATGTGTATGTGTATTAAAGTACCAAATTACTTCTGAAAAATACAAATTTTTATTTTCCAGAAGGAAATCACTAAAGTGGTATTCAACTGATCACAAAGTATAGTCAGAATATCACTGATGTAAAAAACTGCACCATCAATATTTGAAAAAAATATCTATAAAATCTAGACAGCAGCCATCACTCCAGCACCATATCCTTGAGTAATCATGCTAAATTGCTAATTCGGTACTAGAAAATCACTTGTCATTATATAAAAAAACAGTTGAAAGTTTTTGGATTGTTAAATGAAGCTTAACATTGTCTTTGTTTTTGAGTTGCCACAATATGCAATAGACTGGCATGTCTTATTATGTCAATATTAGGTCCAAAATGGCAAAAAAAGGAACAGCTTTTTGAGGAATTAAGGCTAAACAATGCTGTTTAGTGCAAAAGTGTTATGGATCTTAACCCCATTGAGCTTTTGTGGGATCAGCTAGACTTTAAGGTGTGTGAGAAGTGCCCGACAAGACAGTCACATCTATGGCAAGTGCTACAGGAAGTGTGGGGTGAAATGTCACCTGAGTATCTGGACAAACTGACAGCTAGAATGCCAAGGATCTGGAAAGCTGTAATTGCTGCACGTGGAGGATTTATAATGAAAACTATTTGAAGTAAGAAGTTCTGAATAAAAAAAAAAAAAATTGTAATAGTAATATTTTACATTATTAATGTTCTGACTATAAATTGTGATAAGTTGTGTGCCACTTTTGTGAATAAAAGTACCAAGGTCAGGCCGGTTGGTTCCCCGTCATGAATCGGGCATTGGGGGAATGTGACGAGGAGGAGGGCACGGCCGGGCCGTGAAGATGGACTCCTGGCACTGAGTTGCCCCAATCATCAGGAGAGAGATGTCGGAGATGGAGCTGTGTTTGTGTGCGTGCACATGTTTGAAAGAAGAAAAGAAAGAAAGAAAGAAAGAAAGAAGATTCTCATATTGAATTCTGTCTCACTACATAGGGATAATTGTGGCTGTTCTGTAGGTAGGGCCCTTTTAATATGACTTGTGATTAATAAAGCAGGAAAATTGTGTGTGTGAATACACATTTTATAAATTATTTGTAGGAACATTTTGGACACAATCAGAAATTCACCGTCATTCTGTGCATGTCTTTATAAATGAACCCTCTATTTACTTGTCATTTAGCACTAAAGTAACTTACTTTAAAGAACAGTATTTGTGTTATGTGTAAATGATGCATTCTGTTACAAATATACACTGGCATGAAATCAAAGGGGATGTTCAGTATGACTAGCAGGGTATTTACATGGAACAGCAGTGCCAGGGCAGCATCTCTTCATGGCAGTCATAGTGCCCCGTACGCTGTGAATATCTGCTGACAGTGGACACATCAGCATCTGGAGAGATTGCCACACACACACAGACAGCTGAGTCACAAGAAACCGAGAAAGAGGTGGATGACAGATTGGTGAGATGGCAAGATCAATACATTTTAACCTGCATCGATCATTCACAGATCTTTCTGATGCGGAATCTGAGTCAGGTCTTAAGTCTTTTGTCATGAGTCCAAGTCTTGTCTCAAGACTTTCAAGGTCAAGTCTACAGAAAGTCAAGTCTCAAGTAGGGATGCACCGATACCACTTCTTCTCTTCCAATCCGATATTAGAAATCTCAGTATCGGCCGATACCGAGCTGATGCCAGTTTTGTTTTTTTACATAATCAGTTTAGAATATCTTTAAATTATTGTGTGGAAATAATTGGATGTACTCTTTAATATGTACAGAAACACGAACACACATTTATTTCAATATAAATGTATAGCTTATTAAGAAAAACTTTACTGTTATCTAGTCGTATGTAGCAGCAAAATTAACAGTAATTCCAGTATAAGTCATCAGTAGAAAAGAAGCCATTTTTATTTTATTTTTTCAACTTGTATCTGGACTTTAAAAGATTCAGATCACTTTTTTTTCAATTTAGTTGTAATATATCAGCTCACTTTTCATTCACAGTTATTTTTGGAACACAACTTAAACATTATTACCATTTGTAAACAAATATATCTAAACCTTTTGTCACGGATCCACCGGTCTCTCTCTCTCTTTCTCCTTCACTGTCATCACAGCACTCACTCTCCCCTGAGTTCTGATTACATGCATCTGCATATCATTAGATGCTAATCAAGGACTGCATATCTACCCTGCTTTCACACACAATATTTGTTTGTTCTCATCGATAGTATCTCTGAGATTCCAGACCTTTCTACTATGTCAGACATACCGGTGTCTTCATTATTGCCTGCAACTATCATAAGACTGTTGTGAGTTATCTGTTCATCGTGTCTATACACTGTCTGGATATTACTCACCTGCTGTTTGCCACTGCTCAACTGGATTTACTCACAATGTTTCAATCATCATTTTCAATAAACCCTGCTACTTAGTTCATATCTCTGCCTCCGTGAGTCTCTCCATGACACATTTAACTTTTAAACCCTCACACTTTTATTTTGACATTCTGAATTCTCCAGGAAGTCTTGTATTTTTCTGTTTGTAGGAAAGTTCACAGTAGTTTAATTAGCATCTTATTCAAATTCTGGTAAAAATGCATTGGATTTGGATCGGGCTCGTCAGACCGATACCCGATCCATCTAAAAACGTCAGTATCGGAGCCGATACTGATGCAGGTATCGGATCAGTGCATCCCTAGTCTCAAGTGCTAGTCTTTGGTCACAAGTCTTGGTCATATCTCAAAAAAGATCTCTGATCCTAGAACAACATGATCACAAGGAAAATCGTCATCCTGCTTCCGAATATTCATGTAAGAATGTAGAGATCGACCACATTTTGACAAATTACTGACAAGTGACATCCTCCATTAGTTTCAATCAATTCAAACATTTTCACCTTTTCCCTTTGCTTTACTGATAGCATGTAGTAATCAAGTTCACAAACAATGGTAAGCCCGATTCTGAGGTTGCATTTTTACACTAAAAAATGTTTTACTTCAATGATGGTTAGGTTTAGAGTTAGTGGTTGGCTTAGGGAGTTTTTAAAAAAATATGCATTCCTGTTGATTGTGTTATATCAAATACAACAAAAATACTAATCGCTTTTGGCATGTCACCTTAACAACACTTCCAGCTTCGACCATTGGGGGCAGTGGTTCGAATTTCAGTCAGAACAGACCGATTTCAGCAGCAGAACTTTCAACCTCCTGTTGCCAAAATTTCAGTGTGATCAGTCTGCATAAAAAATATAATATACTAAAAAGGATTCCCCATTTCTATTGCTCCTGATCTTACCAATGTAGTAGAAAATGTTCAGAATTAAGGCCAAGTTTAGATTTTCTCTCCACTCCCCACCTAACCATATTCATTTAAACTTCCTCTCGACTGGGGTGAGAAAGGTGATCCTATGCCAAGCTCGGTTGGTCAAAGCAATTCTCCTCACTAAAAAGGACCTTGCCCTCTGCCTCCATGCTCTGTCCCCAGTCAGTTCACTTCCCTTCCTCCTGCCACCGCTGAGCCTGAGAATCCCTCAACCAGTTTGGGCATTTTATTCTTCACCCCAGGCACTGCCAGCAGCCTGCCACATATGATTTCTATTGGTTCTGAATGTAAAACAGATCATTGACTCTAACAATGACTTACGTATTTACGTCCCACAGCTCTGTGGAATTTGCCATATAGTCATTACAGAAATATTCAAATGTGACTTGTAATGGTCCTTAAAAAAAGACAACTAAACCTGTCACTGATAGTGCTCCATTTACATGAATTGCACTGAAAAAAGTGGTAACTTGCAATTGTTGGCTCAATTATCTATTTCTTCTTGAGCTAACCCATGAAAATTACTTTAGTTGGTGTAAATTAATTTGTCCGGTAAATTTAGTCAGATTAAATAACATTTTAAAATAGAATAAAACCAGTTAATTTAGATGTTACCACAGATTTCTAAGCAGTTTTTTAGGTTGCTCACAATTAATTATTTTATTTTATTATTTCTTTTTTACAGAATAAAGATGCTTTGTTTGCTCCATTCAAAGTGGACAAACAAAATGTGGTCCATTAAATTACCATTATAATCATAACCTCTATTTACCTTTAAATTATACCACTGGTCTGTTGAATGCTTGATTCTGATTAGTTCATGAACGTTCTAAGGAGTGCAATTATTTTTCAACTAAACGCACAGCTATGAAGTAGTTCCAGGTGTTGACTGCATAACGGGTCCATATCACTTCGCCAAATTATTTCAGTTATTTCAAAGAGCCCTACAGGATACCACAACTACATAACTAAATAAAACAAAGACATTAGTTAAACTAAATCAGTTAAGAACATCAAACAATGTTTAAAATATCCTACATTTATTTCAGATTTGGTTAAAAAGAGCCCTTGCATAGACATAATGATTTTACTGTATGAACTATAGATTCTACACCCTACCCCTAAACCTAACAAAAACTTTCTGCATTTTTACATTTAAAAAGAAACATTGTTTAGTATGTTTTCTAAGCTATTTTAATTATGTGGACACTAGAAATGTACTCATAAACTACATTTATAGCATAATACGCTTGTAATTACCAGTTTGTAACCTAATAAAATGTCCACCTAAACCCACCCACACACACACATTGAGACTCGAGTCAGGACCTTCAAATAGAGCTGCACCCCAGCAACTTGATCAATACAACAATTTCTATTATCCAAAATAACTTTTAATGTTTCAATGTATTTCACCCTAATCAGCATCACATCACATCGCAGTAGTGGATGGCACCACGCACGCGCGTGTTGTTTGTTCTTGTTACTCTGTCGAAAAGCAGCATTTACTTGGTTACTAGTTCTAAAATGACATTTTCGAATTAGCAAAGAAGGCTTGAGCTGTATCAAAGTTAGATACACTTGATAAATAAAACAGTTTCTATATTATCTGAAATATCTGTGGGGAAAAAACATTTCATTCCCCCTTCCCCTCTCACACACTCCCTCACATGTGGACACACATTAAACATGTTACACACACACACACACACACTTAAGGCCCAAGAATACTCATGAGAGAAAAAAAGCCATCATGTCAGCGCACTCCTGCATCTCATTGGGGAAGAAAAAAAGTTGTTAAGGTTTACAACGGGAATATGGCGATACAAATCTTGGCAATTTTGAAGGGATGTTACTTCTGAAGAGTGCTGCAACAAAAAAAGGTAATCCCAGAGGCGATCTCTTTCGATCCCTCAAATACAAACCCACAAACTCATTATTCCACTAAGTGCTCCAGTAAAGCAGCGCAATCCTGTTTCTTGTTCTTAACAAATGGAACATGTGCTTCTTAGAGATACTTACATCACTGTGCAATGAAACAGGAACCTATGTCTTGAAGTGATATCGCTTGACGAGCAGTTTTCTTTCCTGTCTTGACATATTACCTTTTGAAACAGAAAGTTTGGGCAGAACATAGGGAAGGGCTCGTCCCCTTTTTAAAAAGCCAATAGGCTTTAGTGACATCATGGCCATGAACCATCTTTTGCCTCTTGCTTTTGCTAGTGGGTTGCAGGTGGTATTAGGGGGAGGGGCATTCTCATACCAGAGAGCATTAGATTGGACAAAAATATGTAATGCAAGATGAGTCATCTGTTTGTTTGGTCTATTTTCACAGAAGAGATAGACCGTAAATTAAAAAATATAACATATATAGGTGCTTACATAGAATTTAGTCAATTTATAGCAGTACACTAGCATATAGATGGCCTAAAAGCTAAACAATATGGATCAAAAGGTGAAACTCTGATTTTGATTTCATGGGGCCTTTAATGAAAGATAAAAGGAGATAAATATGTAAGGAATAATGGACGACGGACCACTGAATTGTTGAAAAATAATGTACACCCGAGGTGGTAATGCGGAGTGACTGTTACCACACCTTAAGACATCGTTCATGGTTTTATCTCAAGAAATATTCTGGTTTTCATCCCCAAATTGCTCTTATGAGAGGAACTACTTTCGTCTCAAATTCAGCGTCTTGCTTTAATACAGTCTGAGCCTTTGTTGTTAATTCGAAAATGTCACTTAAGAAAACACGGAATTCCTAATTGAGCAGGTGGTGTGTGGTAGTAGAACAAGCTTTCACAGAATCCTGATGTAGCAGCTCAATTGAAAAAGGACAATCATTAGAACCGTACACAGACTCGCAACCATCTGTTTTTACTAGAAATTAAAAGATTAAAGCCCAGCTTGCTTTTGAAGGATCCAGGGAAATGAAAACATTATTTTGGATTTCTGTGTCAGGTTGTCAGAGGGCAATTACATGCTATAAAATTAACATGTCTATGTAACAAATGTTAGTGATGTAACGATGCTACATGATACAGATTTTATTTAGACACTATAGTGATATGAACAACTTATAATTTAGCAATGGTAATACATTGTAATAACTCATTAATATAAAGTAATTTACACATGATACTGAACATTATATGTATATATGATCTAAATAATACTGTAAAAAAAAAAAAGTACAAAAAATATATATATATCAAATGATATAGCAGCGGCTGCCAAACAAAAGCTGTCACATCAAATAAAGTAAAAAAAAATTCATTAAAATGTTTACAGAAAAACACCATTATTTAACAGGTATTTCCTGATTTCTTATGATCAAACACCTTCAATTAAGAGTTAACACATGCTAAACATTGTAAAATACCAGTTTTATTTTGGAAGACAAAATAAAAAGTTTCTAAAAAACTTGACAGGCAGTGTTTGTTTAGATTGTACTTTTACAGGTTTTAATCTAAATACAATATTTAATTATTCAGTTTTTATAGAATTACAGTACAAACCTTAAATGAAATACAACATTTAATATTTGAAACCCTAAAAATTAGAATTTCATTTACCATTCCTTTAAACAAGTTTAAACTAAATGTATTTAAATTGTTTGTACCAACATTTGCCATTATGAGACAATCTGGCAATGCGAATACAGAGTACTGTCAGCTTTGAGAGTGTTAGTTATTAAATGTTTAACAATTTAACCATGCACCTAATGCATGTCTTATCACCCCTCATCAGAAAAATGTGAACCACCAAAAGAAGGAAGACATGGTTTCACAACAATGGACACTTTTCACATATGTATCATAGTACTGTATAAAAACATCCCAGTGTGATCCCTTAAGAATTTGGTTGAGAAAATGTCAAGAGTACATGTCTGCAAAATCTAGGCAAAGGGTTAATACTTTGAAGATGCTAAAATATAACACAGTTTTTAATTATTTTTGATTTGGTTTAGTCACAACATAATTCCCATTGTTCCATTTATGTTATTCCATAGTTTTAATGACTTAAACACATTCTATAATGTGAAAAAAAAAAAAAAAAAAAATATATATATATATATTTAGTCGCTATATATATATATTTTTTTATTTTTTATTTTTTTTATATACTGTATATATATATATATATATATATATATGAGAGAGAGAGAGAGAGAGAGAGAGAGAGAGAGAGAGAGAGAGAAAGAATGAGTAAGTGTTTCAAAAATTTTGACCGGTAGTGTACATAACAGATTTGGGCCAAATATAACATCTCTCCAAGAAAAGTACAAACCATAGCATAGATTTCTGTCTGACAGTTGGATCATCTATTGATGCCACATTATGTCAAGTGTTTTATCAAATCTATTTTAATTCAGCTATCAAATGTGCATATTTTCAATTTTAAAAGAGTCTAAGTTAAATGTTTACACCCAGAATGCTTATTACAGTGGCCATCGGATTGCAGAGCTACTTCCTGGATAATTATGTGCGAATTACCAGCCTCCATACCCCATAATGACAAAGAAAAAAACAGATCTGTGATAACTTTGCAAATGTATTAAAATGAAAAAAGGGGGCCTTGGTACCTCAGTGAGTATTGACACTGACTACCACCCCTGGAGTCGCGAGTTCGAATCCAGGGTGTACTGAGTGACTCCAGCCAGGTCTCCTAAGCAATTACATTGGCCCGGTTGCTAGGGAGGGTAGAGTCACATGGGGTAACCTCCATGTGGTTGCTATAATGTGGCTCTCGCTCTCGGTGGGGAGCATGGTGAGTTGTGTGTGGATGCCTCAGAGAATAGTGTGAAGCCTCCAACTGTGTTCTCCACAAGCCATGTGATACGAAGCGCGGTGAGATTCGTCCTCCGCCACCCGGATTGAGGCGAATCACTATGCCACCATGAGAACTTAGAGTTTGGGAATTCCAAATTGAGGAGAAAAAGTGGAGAAAATTAAAAATACAATAAAAAAGTATTATGGAGGCCACTGTGTTCTTGAGAACCTTCAATGTAGCAGCATTTTTATAGACTTCCCCAGATCTGTGCCTTGACACAATCCTGTCTCTGAGCTCTCCAGGCAGTTCCTTTGACAACATGGCTTGGTTTTTGCTCAAATATACATTTTCAGCCGTTATGGTGCTTTCACATACAATGCAAAGTGAGCGTTTGGTGCGGCACAATTATATACAAAGTTAATCCAAAGATGTGAATTAAAAAGTTTCAACTCCAGCGCGAAATTCGCATTACTCCTTGTCGCGAAAGCATATCAGCATTGAGATTGTCCGGATGTCACTGACGTACTGACGAATTAGCAGAAGAAATCTGTAAAAATTTCTGAAAAAAGGCATTGACATTGCGAGAAGACTCTCTGCTCCCCTGCAGTGCTCCGGCAAAGATCTCTCCGCCTCGCCGCTTCGCTGGTGAACAGACCTCAGCATCCTGATTCTCCGCAGCGCGTTGGCAAGTGTAGAGTATCCTTTTAAAAAGCAATTGTATTAGTGTGATATAAATATAAATATATATATATATATATATATATATATATATATATATATATATATATATAATGTCTAAAAGAGTCACTTACATGTTAGCATCTTTTCAAGATGTTGTTACGTAAGTATTCCTTTTGTGGGAGACACATCCTGCTGTCTTTATGCAGAGTCAGCTATTATGGAGACAGACTGTCCTCACTGTGAGGACATGAGTCTCAAGTCGCTTCACTCACGAATCACCCTCGATTTGAGGGATGATTCAGCCTCTTGCGCCATCCCACCCACCTCTTCTGTGTTACCTGAGGGTTCACACGAGGAGGCACGGTGGGACCGCAAGGTTGAGCTAGATGAATTTGAGGTGGATTTCGTCCCGGCACATGCCCCACGTGCTCCTCAATATCCACAAAGCGCATATTGCCCAATACGCTATATGCGAGACATGCTCCGGGCCTCTGAAGGAGTGTGCAACCTCATCTCGTTTAGGGGAGCTGACCCTGGGGATGATGACGATGTCATGTCTCTTGCTGCATCAGTAGTCATCCACAAAATAGTCAGTGGATGATACTGCCGCCCCTCCCCCCAGCGGGGGCAAGGAACTTGCACGCACCTCTAACAGGGAAATGCTCTGCGTCCTTTCAAGTGCGGTCGAAGAGCTTCATCCTGACTGGTCTCCCCCAGAGGAACCTGAACAGTCTCACCTCGATGAATGGTTCCAGCAGTCCGGATGCCATCAAATGGCAGCATACCACACAATTCTTCCCGAAAGTTCATAACGAACTATCCAAGTCCACAGCGCACTCGCGCAGTGAGGCCATCCTGTTTAATGTGGATCACAGAAAAGGAAACCGTTATGCACAATTACCCCCTTTGGAGGAGGCGGTAGCGGCACACCTCTGCCCAGTGAGTAACATATACATCCTTCCAAACCATGTGGAAAAACATCCGCACTGGCAGGAAAAGCTTACTCAGCAGCAGAACAAGCTGGATCAGCACTCCACACAATGGCTGTGCTCCAGGGCAGAAATGAGTGATAATGAAAAAGCCTCTCTTTTGGATGCTCCAGTGTCTCCAGCCAGCCTTTTTGGCGGCTCTATGAATAAGTTTGCTGAACATTATGTCGCGATTCAGCAGCATTCACAGGCTATGAGACACTTTATGCCCAAATGGAGTGTATCACAGCCAGTTTGCCCTCACTCTGTTTCGAGCCAGCGCCTGACTAAAAGCCCCATACCTGCTGCCTCACTGGCACTTGCATATCAGTACGTGCAGCAAAAGTGTCCTGACAGGCACAACCCTTTGAAACGGAAAGCAGAGCCCGCGATTCCCACCAGGTCTGCTCCAAAAAAGGCTTGATTGGAGACACAAAACACTGTTCCTCATCTCCCCAATATTGCTTTGTTGCTGTGTCTTGCACTCAAATAAATGCAGTAAGTGCAAAAAAGAATACAGCATTCGTTGCAAATGCACAATATGCTCACACATCCTCAAAAAAGAGCCCCTTTTCCTCTTCAAAGCACACACATTTTGCGCAACCGCTTCCCTATAGTGACCGTCGCATCATATCATACGGTGAGCAAAGCAAATTGCCCTCTGTCCCATTACGTGGTGAGCCCTAACGGGTATTTCAGAATGGGTGCAAAAATTATTTAACATGTTTATACGATCCAATTATGCACACACAATTTTGCATACTTTCATATCCAAATTGTACGACATCACAGAATGTTTTTGAGATTCGCAATCGAGGGAACAGCTTATCAATTCAAAGTCCTGCCCTACGGACTGTCTTTGACTCCTTGCACATTCACAAAGTGCATCGGTGCAGTTCTTTCCCCTCTGTGACTGAGCGGTATGCACATCTTGAACTGCCTCGCCAATTGGCTGTTACTGCCGCAATCAGAGGCTTTGTTATGCCAGCACAGACTTACTGCTTCAGCCATTCTACAGTGTCCATCTCAGTTCAAACTGGGGAGAACATTTCCACTGAAATGTGGGTGATACCGGGCAAATGGAGGCTTCATCCTCAAACTGTACTGAGGATTTGGGAAATATTCGGCAAAGCAGAAATCGATCACTTTGCCTCAGTGAAGAATGTCCACTGTTCCCTGTAATTCGATGTCCCAAGCCCCACTGGGAAGGGACGCAATGACACACAAATGGCTGGAGAAACGCTAATATGCATTTCCTCCAGTATGCCTGATCCACTCTGTCATATGCAAAGTCAGAGAGGACAAGGAAACGATTCTATTAGTTGCACCGAAATGGTCCAACCAGCCATGGTTTCAGGAAATGATGGAGATGCTGTACAGCTCACCATGGGAAATACCACTGAGGAGGGATCTTCTCTCTCAAGTGCAAGGCACAATCTGGTACCCCCAGCCCCAGCTGTGGAACCAGCATGTGTGACTCCTGAACGGAGCGCACTATATGCACCAGAATTGAGGTGTTCAGTCATGAATGGAAGGTGTCTCTCACAGAGCAAGGACCCAGTAAACTGCCCCATACATGAAATTCTAATATCTCTATAGACGCAGGACGTACCCCATCAAAGCTCAATGTGTAAGTGGCAAATATATCATGCATATGAAACTGACGCCTCTATAGGCAAGCATGACTTAATCATAAAGTTCCTTAAAGGAGCAAGATTATTAAACCGGCTACAGTCCCGACTTGGGACATAACTTTATTCCTAAAAGCGCAGACACTTATGTGTCATTTAAAAGACATGTATGTTGAATTATTGAGAAGGTTTTAGCGAAAGGCATGTAAAGATACACACATTTCACTATATGATACGATGCGAAGCCTCATGATACAAAACTTTTCACTCATTTAAACATTAAAAAATGTCCATCTCAAAAAAGTGTTATGACAGCTTTGACGTCAGTGATGACAAATGCCATTGAAATTGTATATATATTTATTTATTTGAAAGAAAGTATTGCAGAGATTTTGACAGCATCATCCGAACTAAGGATAGAATGTCACAAAACTGTTTTTTTTTTCATGGTGCAGGATAAAGGTCACTATCCTGACATTTCCATTACGAGACTGTCCTGCTTTTCACAGTACTGAAAGTGCTCACCCTTTACTTTGAATGATTAATTCAGTGCTTCTGCTCTGGTCTTGCTGCTCTCTACAGCATTGATCCATGTTTTAACCAAGAAAATGCAATTAATTTTAGATAAATACAGCAAAGATGAGCTTCTGATAGCAGTTTTGTTATCCTTTATTTGGACATTAATGCTGGTGTTTTCTTATTTTTTGGTAATCCATCAAGGAAAATTGAGCTCTCCAGGAAAATTGGGACAGATAGTTACAGTCAATCCAATTAAAGTAGAGGTCCAAAAGAAGGACATTTTTAAATTTCATCCTTATTTTTAAAACCATGGTATGGCCATCTTAAGAACTATAGAAACCTAGTCAATGAATGTCTAACTGAACAGCAGGATGAGGATAGAGTAATGTGACATATATGTATGTATATATATATATATATATATATATATATATATATATATATATATATATATATATATATATAACTTTCAAACATGTACCTTGACCATTTGACATGTGATGTAAATAATCCTGTTTTTTAAAAACACAGCACATGTGATTATAAGTGTGTGTTTTGCACTTACTCTCATATGATTGACCTGTGTTAGTGCAGTCCTGATGGGGAATCTGTTTCTCCTTAAACAAGGTTGGCATGTGTCAGGAGTGACTGACAGATGAGAGAGCAACATGAGGTCATGACCTTCTTTACTGTTTGATGAAAATAAAGAGTGTGTATGTTTGGATATGTATGTTTGCAAGACTGTTATCATAAAAAAAAATGGAGACATTGATGAGACTTTGAACTCAAATGTCAGAGTTGGACAGTGCTGCTTAAAATACAAAGAATTTAAATATCTGGCTTGCTTCAGTGTTTATTTTATTTATTTATTGTATTTGTTTTAAAAGATTTAGACATTTTAACATGTGCTTGTTCAAGAAATCACATTTTCAATTTAATAGAGTATTGATCCAGTATCAGATCAGAAACAAAATAAGTAATATCGCGCATCACTACCAAACAGCTACAATCCACTAAATGTCTGAACAGCTCACCCTCAAGTGATAAGAGAAACTCTATCACTTGGGGGCTAAAGGCAGTTGTTTGTTTGTACTGCAAAGTTATCTTGATCATATGTGTAACAGAAGGAAAAAGCAAAATGCTCAAGATGTTCATTTCTTTAATTGTATATTTTTCATTTACCAGACTGCAAGGTGACTGAAGTGCACTTACTGTCTCCCTGGAGCAAACTGTGGTTAAGTGCTTTGCTCAAGGGCACAATGGTGACAGGAGAACTTTTAAAGTGTGTTTATTAACAGGAGATAAGTCAATGAGAGCAGTTGCAAAAAGTGAAGTTTACTGCAAGAATCAACAAAACATATTGGACTGACTAGGAAGATGGACGCTTAAAGACGAGCTCCGTCAAAAGCTCACCTAATTCGCTCAAAATCTGATGAGTTTTCAACAATACATTATAAAGTCTGTTACAACAAAAGGGCAACATTCATACACTTAGTCATTACTGTTTGTTTTCAGGCTAGTGATGTCTGCAGAAAATACTCCTAAAAAAAAAGCAGCTAAGGCTTGCAGGAGCTATGCTAACATAGCGGGCAGCATGCTAACTTAAACTGATGATTCTTACAACCTCCACAGTAACTGAGGCAGCAGAAACTAAAGATACAAGTGAGCTGGTATATATGCAACAGTCTCTGCATGGAAGAAATGGGTGAAATTAGTAAAATGCTGACGATACTCCAGGCCGAGATAAGTGAGCTCAAGGACACCAATGCAGGGTTATGAACGGATGTGGACCGAATAATTTCCAGACTAGACGAGGCAGAGAATATGATCTCACAGCTAGAATATGAGAATCGCCTGCTGCGTGCAACAAGTGAAAAGCTAACGAAAGAAAGTAAAGAGATGCATGAAGCTATTGTGGATGCAGCTAAGAGAGACAGATGTCAAATTTTGAGACTCACTGGGCTAAAAGAAGGGCCAGAAGGTAATAATCCTACAGCGTGTGTGAGGAAGTTGATTCTCGAAGGTATGGGGATCGAGTTGGATGCTGATCAGCTACAATGGGTGCACTGGGTGCCAACTTCTTGATCCAAGGATGGACATCCCCCCAGACCGATCGTTATAAACTTTCTCTGATATCTGGAGCGAGAAAGGGTACTGACAGCAGCAAGAGATAAAAACCGAACGAAAGTGGACCTAAGGTGGCAGGGAAGCAGACTTTCCTTTTTTCCCTATATGACAAAGGAAATGGCATAGAAAAGGAGAAATCTCACTGAAGTTTGGAAAAGGCTGCATGACTTGGATGTAAGATACACACTTGCCTATCCATCTGAACTGTGATTTTCTTGGAAAGAGAAGAGGTTGAAGTTCACTAAGAGAGCATTGTACTGTCTAAGGGAAGCATCTTGTTTTTCTGTTTGATGTGAAATACGGACCCAGATGACTGAAAGTTAATTTACATATTGGTTGATCATACGTATATCAAACGATGGCGGCTGTCATGAGGGAGGTGTCTATGTCAATGTAAATAGGAGAGATTACGTGTCTTATCTAATTTTAAGAGAGTTTACAAATAAGAAAGGAATTTACACAAAAGATTTTATGTTGTACACTATGAAGTAAATGAAGGGTTATTTTCCTTTTGAGTTATAAGGATGCTCAGTATACCATATAAGCAGGTTTGGGGAGTAATGGAATACATGTAATGGGATTACATATTTAAATACAAAATATAAGTAACTGTATTCCACTACAGTTACAATTTAAATCATTGGTAATTAGAATAGTTACATTCAAAAAGTATTTTGATTACTTAATTACATTTGCATTTTATTGTCATTTGTTTCATTTAATATTTAGCCTTTCAAATGGAAAACATGCATGATCATATTTTTTTATCAAGAAAATTCACATTGGATCATAATTTCTTTTTTCTAGTAAGTCCTTTGATATTAGGGCAAAAATATTCTTGATAAGAATTTTTGTATGGTTTTCCTGTAAAAATATAAAACAAGATCAATTTGATTGACCTTGTTTAAGAAATAACACTGCATAAGATATTTATGTTTTTCAGAGAATGTATTTTTTACTGTATTGGCAGCGTTTTTAGTCAAAACAAGTGAAAAAAAATCTACCAGTGCTGAAAAAGTAATCCAAAGTATTTAGAATATGTTACTGACCTTGAGTAAGCTAACAAAATATATTACAAATTCCATTTTACAGCATGTATTCTTTAATCTGTAGTGGAAAAGTAACCTTCTCAACCCTGCATATAAGTGATTCGAGGTGGTGAGTGATATGTGGAACTTTGGGGTGACCATTTGAAACACCTCATGGACCAGTTGGGGGAGGGCCCTCATATAGAGGAGGGGTGGGTTCAGCAGGTCATAATAGGAAAGACCTTTTATTGTTGTAGTTTTTTTCTTGATTTGTGTGTTTTATTTATGATGTTCATATTTCATAGCAGTTTGCTACTTGAGTTCAGGTTTCAGTATTGCCAGACTGTAGTCTTTAATTATCATTGTTATCCAAGGTTTGTACCATACATTTGGTGGTCCTTTTTCGATATATAGCTGAGAAATGTCAAACACGATGAAATGTATCTCTTGGAATATAAATTGATCACAAAACCCATTGAAAAGGAAGAAGTGCTTATCATATCTAAAATCCCATCTAGCAGACATAGCTTTTATATACAAGAAACCCACTTAGTTGACTCGGAAGTTGTTCAACTTTAAAGGGACTGGGTAGGTCAAATATATCATAGTTCTTACTAGAGTAAAAATTAGTTGTGAATTTGGTTAATAAGAGATGGAGGACTCAGAGGGGAGGACTATATGTCTGGAGGCAAAGTTAACAGGTTACAGCTTAATTTATGTTGTATCTATGCACCTAATAATGATGTTCTTTTTTTTTTTTTTTGTTTAATTTAGTTTAGTTTAGTTTTTTTTAGAACGTTCTGGCAGGGGATTTCAATCAAACAGTAGATGGGGTTCTTGATAAATCACATTTCACTCAAAATAAGGATTGAACGGCTATACTTTAATTGATACAAAATTTGGGTTTGATAGATACATGGAGAGTGGTCAATCCCACAGAAAGACATAAACATAGAACATACTCAAAGATAGATAATTATTTTTATCCAAGGATCTAACAGATATGATTGTGGACTGTTTAATTGGTCCTATTGTGCTGTTGGATGATACTTCTGTCCAGTTAGGACTATTAATGGACAAATAATTTCCAATCTAACAGATACAATTTGAACGCTTCTCCCATCCAAAATTCAACTTTTAGCAAAACGCTTGAGGATGATATTAAATATTTTTTTCAAACAAATATCAGATCGGTGGTGTAACGCTTGAGCAACGAGGCAGACGAGGAGATGCGGATCCAAACGCAGTTTAAACGTTATTTAATTAACAAAACAGGTAAACACAAAGGAACAACCCACAATGGGGAAATCAAACATAAAAAACTACTAACTAAACACGACGTAAACACAGAGGACTCGGGAAGGAAACACACACCAGGCTGACATCAAACAACGATAGACAAGGACTGAACAAAGAAACAGGGTATAAATACATAAACATGGGAAAAAGGGGCCAATGAACGAACAGAACTCAAACAAGATAACAAGGTGATTAACAGAAGCAAAAGGCAAACTAATGAGGGCAGGTGAAAACAATGACAGAAAACGTATCGGTTACCTAACGTAACCTCGGTTCTCTCTAGATGAGGGAACGAGTATTGCGTAAGCTAGCTTACGCTACGGGAAAGATTCATCTTTTCTGAGATATTGAAGCCAAAAAATTATCCTTAATTTTTGTATCCATTGTCAACGCAGTGCGGCAGCTGCAGACCTTGAGCGGGCTAGCTAGCGAGCTCATAGGTTGCTCTGCGGCAACTGCTGCAGCCTATAGACGAGCTTGGGCGTAACTCGCATCCAATGAGAGGCGTCCGCGCCACTGCATCAAAGCCCGCCAAAAGGGCGTGACTAGAGTGCATATAAGCGTAGTTCGTGAGGCTGGAACCCTGGTTTTCATTGACTGAAGCGAAAAGTCGCCGTGGCGCTGAAGCACGGCCGGCTTACGCAATACTCGCTCCCTCATCTAGAGAGAACCGAGGTTACGTTAGGTAACAGATACGTTCTCTTCACGAGAGGTTCTCTCGTATATGCGTAGCTAGCTTACGCTACGGAACCCATTGTCAACGCCGCGCGCCAAGCATCCACTGTATAAGCCCCAGGGAATTAAGGGGGACCCGGGGAGCCCTTATGAGTGGGGAAATAATATTTGGCCGGCAAGAATGCGGGTCATTGATTGTGTAATACATAAGCACATAGTAGGATCGGAACGACAGAGCGGCGGTGCCGGTCTGTGTGGAATGTGTCCCATCAGTGCAGCTCACCAGGGAGCTGTAGCGTATTAAACCGCTAGTAGTTTTGCCTGCAGAGCGGGCACTTCCATATTGTAAAATCTGACAAAGGTGGAGGGGAAGTCCATCCCGCTGCCACACATATGTCGTGGAATGGAAATTCCGCTGGACCATGCCCACGAGGATGCCATGCCTCTAGTGGAGTGAGCCCTAATGCCCAACGGGCATGGCAGGTCTTTTGACGCCGCATGCAGCAGCAATAGCGCCCACTATCCATCTAGATAGTGTCTGTTTCGAGGCGGCGAGACCTTTGGTGCGCCCCGAACTGAAACTAAAAGCTGCTCGAGCGCCTGAAAGCAGCGGAGCTGCAGTATACAATCTCAGTGCTCTGACCGGGCAAAGGAGATTGGCGCCGCTTCGCTATCCGGTGCTGGCAGCCGATAGGGAAATGACCTGTGCTCTGAAAGGAGTACCGATCACCTTGGGAACATAGCCGTGTCTAGGCTTTAAAATGACCTTGGAGTCACTTGGTCCAAACTCAAGACACGCAGCGCTGACAGACAGCTGCGTGAAGGTCTCCCACACGCTTGACTGATGACAGGGCAGTCAGAAAACGGTTTTGAGTGAAAGGTATTTCAAATCCACGGATTGAAGTGGTTCGAAAGGGGGCTTTCATAGTTTCGAGAACTATAGAAAGATCCCAGATAGGAACCGATGGGGGCGCGGGGTTCATCCTTCTAGCTCCCCTGAGGAAGCCGGATGACCAGCTCGCTTTTACCCCATGATTGGCCGCGGCAGGGTTCAGCTAACGCCGCAACGGCCGCCACATACACTTTGAGCGTGGATGGGGATCTGCCCTCATCCAGCAGCTCTTGTAGAAATACGAAAGCAGCGACGTACACCCCACATGTCCGTGGGTCCAGGTCTCTGTCGGTGCACCATTTTGAGAACACAGACCATTTTGACGCATAGAGTCTTCTCGTGGAAGGGCTCTAGCGTGTATGATGGTGTTTATTACTCCTTCTGGCAGAGCGACGGGTAGTCGCTGATCACCCACGCATGCAGCCCAGCTTCTGGGTGGGGATGCCAGATTGTGCCGCGAGCTTGAGAGAGGAGATCTGCTTCACTGGGATGGGCCACGGCGCTGTCAGTGACAGCCGCGTAAGCTCCGGAACCATGTCTGATTCTCCCAACGCCGGGCTATGAGGAGCACCGAGTGACGCTGCTTCCTGATCCTCTGCATTACCTGTGGCAATAGCGAGACGGGAGGGAAGGCGAAGCCGGGCGCCTGGGCCAGTCCTGGGCCAGCTGCCCTCGCCGAGAAAAATACTGGGCAGTGAGAGTTCTCTTTGGACGCAAAGAGGTCTATCTCTGCTCTGCCGAATAGGTGCCATAACGCCTGGACTGTTTGAGCGTGCAGGGACCATTCCCCTGGGGAATATTGTCTCTGGACAGTCTGTCCGGCCGCCGCTCAGGTGGCCTGGCACGCGCGTCGCCCTCAGCGAGCGCAGGTGGCACTGGGACCAACTCAGTATGCGTTTTGTCAGATGGAAGAGGTTCCTGGATCTGACACCGCCCTGACGGTTTAGGTAGGATACCACAGATCTGTTGTCCGAACGGACCAGGACGTGGTGACCCTGAATGACCGGGAGAAAGCGCACGAGCGCGCATCGACCGCTATCATTTCCAGACAATTTATGTGAAGGAGCTTTTCCTGAACTGACCATAGGCCGAAAACCGGAGAGCTCTCGCGAGACCGCGCTCCAACCCGTGTTGGACGCCGCCTGTCGAGATGACTTTTCGGCGAGATACAGCTCCCATTGTCACTCCCCGCTGATACCATTCGGCCACTGTCCAGGGCTGCAGAGCTGATATGCAGGTCTGAGTCACCTTGATGGGCTGGCGCCTGTGGCCCAAGCCCGGCGAGACGCCGTGGTGTTTAGCCAATGCTGAAGCGGGCGATGTGCAGTAAACCCAGCTGAAGTACTGCTGCGGCTGAGGCCATGTAACCTAGCACTCTCTGGAATTTCTTCAGAGGCGTGAGGCTGTTCATCTGAAAAGATGCGGCTAGTCGCTGAACACGGCGCGCGCGCTGTGTAGATAAGCCAGCCGCCATTGCCACGGAGTCTAGTTCTATTCCCAGGAAGGAAATGGTCTGACTGGGCTGTAGTGAGCTCTTGGTCCAATTGACTGCAAGACCCAAACTGTTCAGATGGCTGAGGAGAACTGCTCTGTGAGACAGAAGCTCCATATGTGACTGAGCCATAATCAGCCAGTCGTCCAAATAGTTCAGAATTGCGAAACCCTGACTCCGCAGGGGTGCGAGCGCCGCGATCCATGCACTTCGTGAAAGTACGGGTGCTAAGGACAGGCCGAACGGAAGGACGGTGTATTGATAAACCTGGCCGTCGGCTAATCTCAAGAATGGCCTGTGACGGGATTTATCTGAATCTGAAAGTATGCATCTTTCAGATCGAGAGAAATAAACCAGTCCCCTGGCGCATCATGCGCGAGGAGTTTCCTGATTGTAAGCATTTTGAACGGTCTTTTGCAAGCACCTTGTTCAAAACCCTGAGATCTAATATGGGTCTGAGGCCGCCGTCTTTCTTGGGAACAAGAAAATAACGGCTGTAAAGCCCCGACTCGCTCAGAGAGGGTGGCACTTTTTCTATGGCCCTTTGCACAGAAGGCTTGCTATTTCTGAACGAAGCATGCACGCTAGCTTCCGTGTTCACAGTGGTTTCGAGCCGCGCTCTGAAGCGAGGGGCGGCGATCGAACTGTAGCAAATAGCCCTGTTGTATTGTGCTTAACACCCACTTGGATATCCCTGGAATAGCTTCCCACGCTTTGAAGCGTAACGCTAGAGGGTGAATGGCCAATTCGCTCTGATTGCCGCACACAGAGCGCTGAACAAAATGTGTGAGCGCGTTTAGTGTGTTCATGCATGATTGCTCGCAGACAGCATGAACAGGCTGTTTTGTGAGTGACTTCCGATTGGAATGAATGGGGAAAGAGTCACATCTGTTACGTGATGCGCAAGCATAGTCATGGGCACGGGACTTACACACAGAGGAATGGTTGCTGGCCGTGTAACAGAGCCGGCAGAGAATGGGCGCTACGACGCATTTGCGGGCGCATTTATTGACTCTAGCGCTCGAGCGGTTCAGAATCGCTTTATGTGAGCGTGCTCTGGTGGGGACACGAGACATGCAGTGCTTGTGTGCAGAAGTGAACACTGGATTGTGGGCACATTTTCTACACATAGGGCTGGTCGTGTGACAGAGCCGGCAGAGAATGGGCGCCACGACGCATTTGTGGGCTTTCATTGACTCTGACGCCGAGCGGTTCGTGAATCGCTTTATGAGAGCGCGCTCTGATAGGGGCACGGATGTGTTATGCTTGTGTGTAGGGGCTAACACTGGGTTGTGGGCACTTTTTCTACACATAAGACATGTTTGCTCTTTACAAGATTTATTTGGTCGCCGTGAAAACGGCGCTTGAGTGCAGGCAAGCGGGCAGTGTCACCGCTTGTTGGCTGCTAAATTCACCACTGTAGTAGCCTGAGAGAAGGGGACTGACAGGGGTAAAGCTTTGACAGTGGTCCGCCGCGGCGGGACTGAGCCGCCGCTTGTTCAACACAGTTAGGAAGACTTCGGCTGCTCGGGTTTCAGCGCTACCTTAGATCGAGGCCCGCTGGGGAGGCGGTCTGCGGCGGCTGTCTGAGCGCTGACGAGGGCGGCCGCCCTGTCGACGCTGAGAAGTCTGAGATTGTTGAACTGGGCGCTGTGAAGAGGCTCGTGCAGGAGGCTGATCACGTGAGCGGCCTGCAGAGGAGCTTAGCGCGACGCCGCAGGAAGAGGTTCATGGCTTGGGTGGCTTTCTGGACTTCTGAGAAGCGGTCAACAATGCCACTCACCGCGGAGCCGAAGAGACCGGTTGGAGAGAGCGGTGCGTTGAGGAACGTGGAGCGCTCTGCTTCTCCCATGTCGGCTAGTGTTAGCCATAAGTGTCTCTCGGTCACAGTCAGCGAGGCCATGCACTTCCCTAGAGCTTGGGCTGCAGCTTTGGTAGCCTGACGGGCGAGGTCTGTCGCGCCAGTAGATCAGTAACAGCCTCTGGGTGCCTGCCTTTCTCATCCCACTCCCGAAGAAGGTCTGCTTGTAGGATCTGTAAACGCCATTGAGTGCAGAGCAGATGCGCTTGGCCGGCGGCGGAATAGGCGCGCCAACATAGGCGGAAGTCGCTCTGCAGGCCTTAGACGGAGCACAGGCTTGGAACGCCATCTCGCGGAGGGCGGACAAAGGTGTGCTGCTACCGAGTCCTCGACCGGGGATGGAGGAGTAGCCTCTCTCAGTGGCGCCGCCCACCGACGCGAGAGAGGTGGAGACGCGTGAACGGGTCCTGGCTGAAAACGGAGCTGCTCCACGACTTTGCAAGCTCCGCATGTAATTCCGGCAGGAAGGGAGCGCCCGGCCGCGGGTGTAGAGCGGCGATGGCTTTGAAGAAAGCAGCCGCCGAGTCTGTTGGGTGCCTGCTCAGGGGCGGTGACCACTGAGCCCGAGGCGGTCGACGGCCTGTGTGAGGAGGCGTGTTAACTCCCCTTCGACTCGGGCGCTGGTCCTGCTGGATTCCTGGGCTGAGGAGGAGGCTTGGGAGCCTGTCCACTCCTCGCTGTCCGAGCCATGATGGAACAGCAGCCCTTATCCTCCGCCGTCATCCGGAGATGGCAGCAGTGCGGCCGCCGGGCGGCAACTGCGCGTCCCGGGGCGGGGAGGGTGAAAGCGATGCTCGAGGGAGAGGCTCCGGCGAGGCAGTCGCTTCAACCACAGTTTCCGCAGCCTTTGTGAGCGGCGCTTCTTCCTGCGCTGCTGAGGGTAGGCGGCGCTGGCGGTTTCTGCTTTGATCGCTCGAAGTCGAGCCCGCAGGGTCGACATCGGTAGCTCCTCGCAGAATCGCGATCCGCCTCAGTGAGGGCGCAGCTCTGCGTGCCCCAGTCCCAGGCAGAGAGCGCAGATGATGTGGCGGTCTCCTGTGCTGAGAAGGGCGCGACATGAGGCGCAAGTGGAGCGAGGCATCTTGAAAAAGACGCTCGTACTCTTTTGTGAATAGTTCTTGAGAACTAGCTTGCTTAATAAAAGGATACGCCGTCGGATGGCGTAGCTCGCAGGATGGCTGAAGGTGGCTGAGACGGCCGGCTTCTTCTAGCGCTGTCCACGCTTGCTAGATGCCCCTCAAACGGCGACGCGGCTTCCAGGTCAGCGATGCGGAGAGCTTCGCTGAAGAGATGAAAATCAGGGTTCCAGCCTACTGAACTACGCTTATATGCACTCTAGTCACGCCCTTTTGGCGGGCTTTGATGCAGTGAGCGCGGACGCCTCTCATTGGATGCGAGTTCGCCCAAGCTCGTCTATAGGCTGCAGCAGTTGCCGCAGAGCAACCTATGAGCTCGCTAGCTAGCCCGCTCAAGGTCTGCAGCTGCCGCACTGCGTTGACAATGGATACAAAAATTAAGGATAATTTTTTGGCTTCAATATCTCAGAAAAGATGAATCTTTCCCGTAGCGTAAGCTAGCTTACGCAATACGAGAGAACCTCTCGTAAGAGAACACGAACGCTAACAAGGGGACTATGGAGTTACATAAGGGACTAAAGTGAAAACTAAGAAATGCAAAAGTGACAAAAATGGCAAACAAAAGGGCAACAGTGAAACAAGACAGGGTATACATAACAGAGCCCCCCCTCAAAGGATCGGCTTCCAGACGATCCTAGAAGACAAAGACAAAAGACAAAAAACCCACAAAAACAACATGAGGGCATCAGGGGCAAACAGACAGTCCAAGTGGGCACATGGGCAGACAGACAGACCAGGGGGGCACAGAGGGCAAGACAGGCAGGTCATGGAGGTGCAAGGGGCAGACAGGAAGTCCAGGGGGGAAATGAGACAGTCCACGAGGGCACAAATGGAGATGAGACAGTCCACGGGGCCCATTAGGCATTCCCTGGGGACACAATGGGACAGGGTTAGGGGGCCAGGGAGGTATCGACCGGGCAGGGACAGGTTTCGATGGTCTGGGAGCTGGCCACCGGGCAAGGGTAGGTGCAGGAGGCCTGGGAGCTGGCCACAGGGCAAGGACAGGTTTGGGGGACCTGGGAGGAGGCCACTGGACAGGGACTGGGTCAGGAGGCCAGGGGGGAGGCCTCAGGACGGGAACAGGGTCAGGAGGCCTGGGTGGAGGCCACAGGACAGGGACTGGGTCAGGGGGCCTGGGAAGAGGCCACAGGACTGGGACTGGGTCAGGAGGTCTGGGAAGAGGCCACAGGACAGGGACTGGGTCAGAAGCCCTGGGAGGAGGCCACAGGACAGGGACCGGGTCAGGAGGCCTGGGAGGAGGCCACAGGATAGAGGCCGGCTTTGGTGGCCTGGGAGGTGGTTGTGGGCCAAGGGCCGGTTCAGGGGACCTGGGAGGTGACCACAGGACAGAGGCCGGTTTTGGTGGCCTAGGAGATGGAGTGGCCACAGGGGAGGCCGGCGGAGCCGCGTGAGGCGGAGCCAAGGAGGACCTCTGAGGCGGAGCCAATGGAGGTGATGGCTCAGAAGGCCCAGAAGGCAGAGCTGAGGGGGGCTCAGGAGGTGGAGCTGAAGGAGGCTCAGGAGGCGGAGCCGACGTAGGCGGCGCCGTGGGAGGCTTTAGGAACGGAGACCAGGAAGGCTCTGGAGTCTCTGGGGGCAGAGACGTAGGAGGCTCTGAGGGTGGAGCCGTCGAAGGCTTGAGTGGCTCGAGAGGCGGAGCCATAGGAGGCTCGGGAGGCGGAGCCATAGAAGGCTCGGGAGGCTCTGAGGGCGGAGCCGTCGAAGGCTTGAGTGGCTCGAGAGGCGGAGCCGTAGGAGGCTCGGGAGGCTCTGAGGGCGGTGCCGTCGAAGGCTTGAGTGGCGGAGCTGTAGGAGGCTCGGGAGGCTCTGAGGGCAGAGCCGTCGAAGGCTTGAGTGGCTCAAGAGGCGGAGCCATAGGAGGCTCTGGAAAGCTCGGGAGGCTTGAGAGACGGAGCCCTGGAAGACTCGAGACTTGAGGGGCGGAGCCCTGGGAGGCTCGAGAGGCGGAGCCCTGGGAGGCTTGAGAGGCGGAGCCCTGGCAGGCTCGAGAGACTTGAGAGGCGGAGCCCTGGCAGGCTCGAGAGACTTGAGAGGCGGAGCCCTGGGAAGCTCGGGGGCGGAGCTCTGGGAAGCTCGGAGGGCGGAGCTCTGGGAAGCTCGGGAGGCTTGAGAGACGGAGCCCTGGGAGGCTCGAGAGGCTTGAGGGGCGGAGCCCTGGGAGGCTCGAGAGGCTTGAGGGGCGGAGCCCTGGGAGGCTCGAGAGGCTTGAGAGGTGGAGCCCTGGGAAGCTCGGGGGCGGAGCTCTGGAAAGCTCGGAGGCGGAGCTCTGGAAAGCTCAGGAAGCTCGGAAGGCGGGGCTCTGGAAAGCCCAGGAGGCGGCGCTCTGGAAAGCTTGGGAAGCTCGGAAGGCGGAGCTCTGGAAAGCTCGGGAAGCTCGGAAGGCGGAGCTCTGGAAAGCTCGGGAAGCTCGGAAGGCGGAGCTCTGGAAAGCTCGGGAGGAGGAGCCCTGGAAGACTCGAGAGACTTGAGAGACTTGGGAGGCGGAGCCCTGGTAGGCTCGAGAGGCGGAGCCCTGGAAGGCTCGAGAGGCGGAGCCCTGGAAGGCTCGGGAGGCACTGGCTCTAGGACGGGCATGATCACTGGCGCTGGCTCTTGGACGGTCCTGGCTACAGGCGCTGGCTCAGGGACGGTCGAGGCTACAGGCGCTGGCTCAGGGACGGTCGAGGCTACAGGTGCTGGCTCAGGGACGGTCGAGGCTACAGGCGCTGGCTCAGGGACGGTCGAGGCTACAGGCGCTGGTTCAGGGACGGTCGAGGCTACAGGCGCTGGCACACTGACGTTTGAGGCTATCGGCACTTGCTCACTGACGTCTGAGGCTACAGGCTCTGGCTGGGTTACCATGGTATGTGCCGGCTTGGGTTTGCCGGGCACTGAGGGCAGAGCCAAGGGGGGTTTAGGGCATGGGGCTGCGGCAGGCGCTGGCTCTAGGACGGGCATGATCACTGGCGCTGGCTCTTGGACGGTCCTGGCTACAGGCGCTGGCTCAGGGACGGTCGAGGCTACAGGCGCTGGCTCAGGGACGGTCGAGGCTACAGGCGCTGGCTCAGGGACGGTCGAGGCTACAGGCGCTGGCTCAGGGACGGTCGAGGCTACAGGCGCTGGCACACTGACGTTTGAGGCTATCGGCACTTGCTCACTGACGTCTGAGGCTACAGGCTCTGGCTGGGTTACCGTGGTATGTGCCGGCTTGGGTTTGCCGGGCGCTGAGGGCAGAGCCAAGGGGGGTTTAGGGCATGGGGCTGCGGCAGGCAGAGGCTGGAGTGCAGAGACCACTCCCTTTCTCCTCTTCCTCCGGGCTGATGCGACTGGCGAAGCTGGGATGCTGTTCCTGGTCAGCGTGGCATCAGGCTCGCTGGCCGTGGTTGACGAGGGCTCAGGCTCGCTGACCGTGGTTGACGAGGGCTCAGGCTCGCTGACGGTAGAGGCCGTAGGCGCTGGTTCGCTCACTGTGACATGCGTGGCCGCTGGCTCGCTCACTGTGACAAGCGTGGCCGCTGGCTCGCTCACTGTGACAAGCATGGCCGCTGGCTCGCTCACTGTGACAAGCATGGCCGCTGACTTGCATACCGGGGCAGGCATGGGCCGGGAGGCGGAAGCCTGTCTTTTCCTCCTCCTCCGGGCGGACGAAGTGGACTGTGCAGGTTCAAGAGAAGCCACTGGCGTGGGGGGTTGCTCGCTGACAGGTGAGGCTGGTGTGACAGGGAGCGGTGAGCTGCACGCTAGTAGGGTCGTCTCCAGGTAGTCGTGGAGAGTGCAGCCGGGCGTTGCCTGTGGCACCCGCTCCCTCAGCGAGGGATTTAAGCTGTCCTTAAAAAAAACCACCAATGCGGAGTCCGGGAAGTCCGTAAAGGTCGCCAGGAGGAGAAAGTAGAGAGCGTGGTCTACCAAAGGCTGGTCTTCTTGCCGCAAGTTGAGCAGCCGGCATTTGGCCCGTATAGCTGCTGGATCCATGTGTGGTCTATCGTTCTGTAACGCTTGAGCAACGAGGAGATGCGGATCCAAATGCAGTTTAAACTTTATTTAATTAACAAAACAGGTAAACACAAAGGAACAACCCACAATGGGGAAATCAAACATAAAAACTACTAACTAAACACAATGTAAACAAACAGAGGACTCGGGAAGGAAGGGGACACACACACACGCACGCACGCACGCACACACACACACACACACAAACACACAAACACACACACACACACACACACACACACACACACACACACACACACACACACACACACACACACACACACACACACACACACACACACACACACACACACACACACACACACACACACACACACACACACACACACACACACACACACACACAACAGGCTGACATCAAACAACGATAGACAAGGACTGAACAAAGAAACAGGGTATAAATACATAAACATGGGAAAAAGGGGCCAATGAACGAACAGAACTCAAACAAGATAACAAGATGATTAACAGAAGCAAAAGGCAAACTAATGAGGGCAGTTGAAAACAATGACAGAAAACACGAACGCTAACAAGGGGACTATGGAGTTACATAAGGGACTAAAGTGAAAACTAAGAAATGCAAAAGTGACAAAAATGGCAAACAAAAGGGCAACAGTGAAACAAGACAGGGTATACATAACAAGTGGACAGATTGAGTATGGTATGGGAAGCCTCTAAGGCTTATGTCAGGGGGAAGGTCGTAGCATGATCAAGCAAATAGAAAAAAAGAAGACAGTAAGAGGGTTAGACAATTGGAATCTCAAATTAAGGAATTAGAGAGGATCCTACCAGAGAGTCATACCAAAGGGGTGTTTAAAGTATGTGAAATGAAATTTCATTTGAATGAAATTAATTTTAAAAAAAGGCAGAATTTGCGTTGTTCAAGTTTAAGACGAATTTTTATGAAAGTTGGGAGAAAACTGGGAAGTTATTAGCTACACAGTTAAAACACAACTAAACTGTTGATTGTGGCAATAAAAAAAGGATGAATGGGAACTATCAACTAACACTAAAGAAACTAATAAGGTATACCAAAACTTTTATCATGAACTATATAGAAGTTAACTCTACAGTAGACAAATTGGATTCATTCTTTACAAAGCTAAACTTACCTGAAATTTTAGAGGAACAAAGGGAAGAATTGGATAGCCCCATTACAGATGACGAGGCCAGATCTGCTATAGTAGCAATGAAAATGGGGAGTGCTCCAGGCTTAGATCAGGTCTGTCTGCAGAGTATTATAAGAATTTTATAGATTTTCTAGCTCCAATATTAACACAGGTTTTCGAGGAAATATTGAAAATGAGACAAATGCCTGAAACATTCAACAAAGCATTGATTAAACTTATTTTAAAGAAAGACAAGGATCCGGTCGATCTCTGTAGTTTTAGGCCAGTAAGCTTAATTAATGTGGACTGTAAGGTTCTTACTAAGATTCTTGAAAGGAGGTTAGAGAAGATTTTGCCCCCTCTGATTCATCCTGATCAGGTGGGTCTTGTAAAGAATAGATCGTCCTCCAATAATGTACAGTATTTATTACATCATATGTGGATTAATCATAAAGCAGATTTTCCTGTTGCTACCTTCTACCTGAATGCAGAGAAGGCACTTGATAGAGTCAAGTGGAGATGTTTAAGATATACTAAGATATATGAAATTTGGATTTGGGGAGGGTTTTATTAGATGGCTGGATATAATATATGCAAACCCTAGGGCGGCAGTAGTTGCAAACGGGTTAATATCGCCTTTTTTAAGCTGTCAAGAGGAACGAAATATGGGGACCCTCTCAGTCCACTTCTTTTTACTATCTTCCTGGAAACTTTGGCCACTACTATTAATAATGGATACAGAGATAAAAGGAATTACTGTGGGCGGGGTGGAAAACAAGCTGTTTCTATATGCAGATGACATTTTAATACTGGCAACAGACCCTGTTATTTCTAAATTATCAGGTTACAAAATAAATTGGCAAAAATCAGAAGTGATGCCAGTATCAAAGGGCTGCTCCCACTCACTGCTTACAGTTGTTATTTTAAACTATTATTTCTCTCCTTTTCTCCCCAATTTGGAATGCCCAATTCACAATGCGCTCCAAGTCACTCAGCATGCCCTGGATTCGAACTCGTGACTCCAGGGGTGGTAGTCAACTTCAGTACTCGCTGAGCTACCTAGGCCCCCATTGCTTACAACATTTAAGTTAAGATGGATTCTGGGAGGAATGAGGTACCTTGGAATACGGCTTTGCCCTGATTTTTCCTGATCCGATTTTACAACACTCACATTGGGTTTGGAGAAGGGTGCATACAGTATTTGGTATTTCCCAATATAAGCAGTAGTACTCTTCATTGTGGAATAATCTCTACATTAATATTGGGTAAAAGAATCTGTATTTTCGGACAGTTGGATTATAAGTTGGATATGGACTTTGGGGGATTTGTATAATGGTAATATATTTAAATCCTTCCAGGACCTAAAAAATGAGTATGGTTTGTTAGAAAAAGAAGATTTTTGGAAATACTTACAGCTGAGGAGCAGCACTGATGCAGTAGTAAAAGATAAGGAAGAGAGTAAAAACTCTATTGAGGAATACTGTATTGGTTCAGCAGCAATGCAATCAGCATCAGTCTTCTATAAAATATGTCTACTTAATTTGAATATTGGATGTGAAATCCTTCGAAACATATGGCAAAGGGATCTAGGGAAATACCTTGGAATTGGGGTGTGGAATGAAATAATTTCACCACTAGAGATATCAGAAGTAAATGAATACATTATAAGATTGTACACAGGCTTTATTTTAAGCCTAACAGACTTTGTAAAATGGGTATATTACAGAACGATGTGTGCTGGAAAGTTAATTCAGTAACAGGTACCTTCATGCATGCTATCTGGGACTGATCATATGTGCATGCTTTCTGGAGAGAAATTTTATTTACTCTGGGAAAGTGGGTCGGACATATACTCCCAGAATCACCACAACTATATCTGCTTGGGGTAAATTGGTATTAACCCCAGGGATCACGCGATTGGAATTCGGACTGATCCAAGCTGGATGCATTACAGTGGCCAGAATTAGAAGAATGGATAAGACTCATGGTGGAGGTGTCATCATCTGTGATCTCGATAGCCAAGTTTAAGTACTTCAACGGAAAATACATGCAAGTGTGGTCCAGTTTCATCACTTTTGTATCAGAATGATATTGAGCACCGCCTTTTGAGTAGTTTCATTTATAGTTGCTGTTAAAATGTTATCTGTGCTGGCATTTGTTTTATTTTATTTTTTTCTAAGCGTGTTGTGGTGGAGATGGTTATATTGTATGTACTCATGCTGGCTAGTTTGTTTTAATTTCTTATTTTATATTGTTATGTTGACTTGTTGAAAAAAAAAAAAGGCAAGACACTTTAGACTCTAGAGACATTAAAGAGTCTTCATAATAACATTCTTTATCTCTATTCGAAAGACAGTTTTGTTAATTTAAACAAGAATCAAAATAGTTTTTAAAAGGCTCCAATTATTTGCTTGTTCCCTTGCCAATTCCATCAGAAATTATTGGCCCTAAAGTAACTCCATACTCAGTGCAGGAAACATAATAACTGTTACGCAGTGCATCATTCTTATCCAATTTATAGGATATAGGATAACAATAATGTATTTTATAAAGAAAAACACGTGTAGGTTATGTGGATGACAAGCAGGCTCACATGGAATCTTCGTCCGAAGAAGTCTGCTTAAAACGTCTGAAGATTCATGGAGAATAGGAATGATCACCCACAAAGAACTCATCCCCCACTCCATGTATGTTGGTTTATTCAATATTTTGGAATATTTTTGATTGATTGATTGATCGATGTAATTAGGCATATTTGCGAGTTTGAGAAAAGGCCTGTATTGTCCTCCACATGCTTGCATCCTGTAATTCTTCATGCTAATGAATTCTTCTCTAGTTTCCTTTTTCTTTATTGTTTTCCTCTCCTCTTCAAGCTGTCTGTACCCTATACATGCTACTGCACTCTCATCTGGTTTTCTGTCCCAGTGATGTATGACCCATTTGTGGCCTCTAAATGTTAATCCCACCTCTCTTTTGGGTCTTCATCCAAGATTCCGCAGCCACTTACTCCTCAGTTTTCATCCATGTTCTCATCACAAGGAAATTCAGCAACAGTTACCACAATTTTCAAGCATTAGCTAGCTGGTTCCACAATCATGGGAGAGGGAGGAGGGTTTTTCCCAGAGATAAAGAGATCATTTCAGAAATCACTTGAGCAGGTGTGGGGGAGTGGGGGATTCGTGAAAAGAGCCATCTGAGTTGTCCGTGACATGGTGTACTGTACACTGGACATTTGTCCCTCATTTGAGGACATTCCATCTGTGTCCCTGTGCTCAAGAGAGGCCATTTGAAGTTTGAATTGGTATCTTGACATGAGCATATCAGGAGAGGAAATGGGAAATAAGATTTGTGGCCACTCTAACACCCAAAAATGTGAGATGTGACTGATCGCTCCAACATGTTAGCCAGTTGTTTGTGTGAGTTTTTAAAAGTGATTTTGATCTTACTCCATATGGCAGGGAATTTGTTGGGGATACAAAACCCTATGACTTTGATTCAAAGTTGACATTGATTGCTGATGATTTTTGCTGTCAGTATTTCATATTTAATACAAAATATGGGTACAGTATGTGCTGGTCCACTGTTTTGCATTAAGATTTAGCTTTAAAAGTTAACTGCATTTATGTTCTTTCCTCTTACTTAAGATTGAGATACTGCAGTTAGTATATAATTTTACATTTTACATACATACACAGTTATTATAACAGCTTTTTCTTGACCAATTGGACAAGCAATGTTCCAAGAGTGCTGATATGTAACATGACAGCGCTGAGACAGTTCACTGTTTGTATCACTCCACTTATAGATTATTTTCATTAGTGGGGCAAAAAATATAATATAATACATATTTTAATAACAGGCCATATTATCCTTTAAGTTTGAAAGATAGTGTTATATATTTAACAACATAGAATACAAATATATGATCACTGCAGCCTAATGGAAAATCTTTGAATATGTTTATTAAGTATGTTAATTGCTAATTGTGATGGGACAGTCAGATTGAAATGTCTAGTTGCTCTCTGTCTTATAGGATCAGTGAGTGAATGTGAACACTTTTAATATCTGCATTTAATGACTATTGCTTCATTATCATCTGCTCAAGTGAAGCAATTAAAAATAACTTCAAAGAATCTTTACAAAGATAAAATGGCATAAAATGATCTCCAAAATATTCTGAAAGCGCATTCAAAAATAGAACCCTGCATAGTAACACGTAAAAAAATTGTAAAAATGATGTCCCATTTGCCTGATTCGAATGCTTCATCTCCAAAATAGATCTTAAGTTGATCCCGATAAATTATAAACAAGCTAATTTTCATCCTTTGCATCTGCCTGGCTGGTGCTTGATTGCTTTGTGAGCTGTGTTAATTGCCAATTAGGAGAGGCCTGCTAAACCAATCACAATAGAGAGAGAATGACTCAGTCAGTCCCAAACACAACAGAGCAAGGGCAAAATAAACAAAGACAAGGAGAGTCAGAGAGAGAGAAAATGCTTCGGATAATTTAATTTATATGTATGGACAATAACCCTCATGATCAGTCCTTTTAAAACAAACTAATTGTCAGATATGTATTATCAATATTATCCATTTCTTATCAATATTCAATGATCCTAAAATTCATAATAAATAATATTATACTAAGCTTTCCACAACAGTCACATGGTAGCTCAGGTGATCTAAGAATTGACAGTTGTGTATATCCTTTACAACATCGTAAAATCTATTGCTCACTTCCTTTTGCTCCCTGGCATACTTCTTTATTATGCAGACATGTAGTAGAGGCACTAAGGTTGGAAGGTTGTATAACATTAGGCAACTAATGGCTAAACAAAGTAATTTGAGTAAAGCTACGTCGTGTCACAGACGGCTCATGTTTTCAAGTAAAGCTGCAAATCACTATTCATATCACGCAGAGACAAAGCTAAGGACACCCACAGAACTGCAATAAACTATCAGTGCCATTCATGCATGACTTTACTGCCTAGTATAAATAAATCAATTGTTTATGGCTAGCTTGTTTGGTACTGTATGGCAGAGGTTATCAAAACTGGTCAGATCAACTTTCTATTAGACCAAACATTTTGTTGCTTTTGTATGTGTCAAGGAAGCAACAAAAATGTATTGGTTATGTAAAGTATACAGTTGAATTTAATAAATATTTGACTGTGGAATTTGCAGCCTATATGCATTTGCTCTTTGAAGTAATCCAAAATAAATGTTTAGATGTAAAAAATAACACTGAACATGATTTTGCATGATTGTGTTTGATGGTTTAAAATTAATAAATAGATATTTAATTGTATTTCATTTACAGTATATGGTTATTTATACATTGTCCATGTATAGTATTAAATATGTGACTCGGAGTGGGTCTGGCTGCGAATTGCTCCGCAGATGTCTGCTAAGGAGGTGCCATGGGCCAGTGCCCATGAGGATGCCACACTTCTCGTAGAGTGTGCTCGAACCCGCAAGAGGGCAGGCACGGCCTGGGTGTGATAAGCTAAAGAAATATCATCAACGACCCAGTGAGCTAACCTCTGTTTGGAGACGGCATTCCCTTTCAGGCATCCACCGAAGCAGACAAAAGCTGCTCAGAACATCTAGAGCTCTGCGTGCGGTCCAAATAGATATTCAAAGCACGTACCGGACACAGCAATGAGAAGGCTGAGTCTGCCTTCTCCCGGGCAGCTTGCTTGCAGGCTCCCAACCTGGTCCCTGAAGGGGGTCGTAGGAACCTTGGGCACGTAGCCCAGTCTTGGCCACAGGAGAACGTGAGTATATGCCAGACCGAAATCCAGGCAGGTGTCGCTGACAGAGAACGCATGCAGGTCCCCAACCCTCTTGATGGAGGTTAATGCGATCAGGAGGGCCGTCTTCAGGGAGAGGGCCTTGATCTCAACTGAATCAAGCAGCTCGAAGGGGGGTCTCTGAAGGCCCGAAAGGACCACAGAGAGACCCCAGGAGGGGAACAGACTAGGCCGGGGAGGGTTCAGTCACCTTTCCGGAACCTGATAATTAAGTCGTGCTTACCTAGGAACTTTCCATCTACTGCGTTGTGGTGGGCTGTGATAGCAGCTACATACACCTTCAAGGTGGAGGTGGAGAGCCTCCCCTCCAGCCTCTCCTGTTGTGACATATGACGAGAGCGCACACCGCCTTGGCGATTTATGTACGCTACCGTCGCGGTGCTGTCTGAACGGATCAAGACGTACTTGCCCTGGATTAGTAGGAGAAACCTCCATAGGGAAAGAGATACAGCCAACAACTCTAGGCAGTTGATGTGCCAATGCTGCTGGGGTCCTGTCCTGAGGCCAGCAGCAGCGTGCCCATTGCACACGGTGGCCCAACCCTGTCAAGATGTGTCTGTGGTCACCACGACACGTCTGGACACCTGCTGCAAGGGGACTCCGGTCCGCAGAAAACAGAGGTCTGTCCAAGGGTTGAAAATCTGACGGCAAGAAGGGGTGATTGTCACACGGTATGTGCCGTGGCACCATGCCTATCTCGGGACTCGAGTCTGTTACCAGTGCTGAAGTGGTCTCACGGTGCAGCCGCGGCAGAGGATGCTTTTTGTTTTAGAGGAACCACTGTGCCGGGCTCAAAGAGAACGGGACACCTGAGCACTGACTGAGTGAGTTTGTTGGTGAGAGGCACTGTCATTGAGACTGAGTCTAACTCCATGCCGAGAAAAGAGATGCTCTGAACCGGGACGAGCTTGCTCTTTTCCCAGTTGACCTGAAGCCCTAGACGGCTGAGGTGCCTGAGCACCTGGTCCTTGTGAGTGCACAGTAACTCTCGAGAGTGAGCCAGGATGAGCCAGTCATCGAGGCAATTGAGTAAGCGGATGCCCACTTTCCTTAGTGGGGCAAGAGCTGCCTCCGAGGGCACAGGGACAGGCCAAAAGGGAGGATCTTGTACTGATACGCCTGGCTGTCGAACGCAAAGCGTAAGAAGGGTCGTGTCAAGGCAGAATGGAGACGCGGAAGTACGCGTCCTTCAGGTCTACCGCTGCAAACCAATCTAGCTGTCGAACGCAGGTAAGAATCTGTTTCTGCACGAGCTTTTTGAACAGGAATCTGTGTAAGGCCTGGTTGAGAACTCACAGGTCCAAGATTGGTCGCAATGAAGTAAACGATGAAGTAAGGTCTTCTCCATCTCGCCTGTAGGGACGGGCTCTATCGCATCCTTGAGGAGCAGGGACGTGAAGCTAACACCGCTGAAACGAGGCGTGAGCTGGGCGAACTTAATCGCTTAGACGAGTCGGATGGTCCTGGCCAGCCAGCGCGACGGATTGGGAAGTGAAAGCCATGCATCCAAACTCCACGCAAGGGGAACTAACGGGACGATCGCTTTTGACGTACCGGGTGGGGCTTCGCGGCGGGGGGGAGCAAGTAATAGCATGTCGGGAGGCAGAACAGCGTCCCGAGGCTTGGGTGCTGAGAAAAGACTCAAAGCAATTACCTTGCTCCACGCACCTGGTAGGGGGTGGGTTAGAGACTGAGGAAGAGGTCCTATAGAGGCATCTTCAGAACTTGTCAGCGCTGGCCGGCCGGGGCTGAGCAGTCGCTGGGCCGGAGGCGAGGGAACTGCGTCCGAGGAGCCGGGACTGTAGAGTTTTGGTGCCAGGGTGCCGTGAGAATGGCGTGCACCGGCTGAATGACCCAGGGAGTGAGGAAATTGCTCTTTATTGAGAATGTGGGTGCCACAGCCCGAAGGCGGTGCAGCAAAAGCAACAAAGATTCTCCTCCCGGCACTCCACCGTGGGACGGATTTGTCTTGGTACCAGTTCCGGAGCAAAAGTCTGACTGCCTGGGTCGCCCGTCTCAGGAGCGCTTCGGAGCTTTCCTAGTCCTGGAAGGCGTCCCGGAGACGGGGGGTGTACGCAGCCTGCGAGGTGCTCGACGCTGGGGCTGAGAGCTGGGCCCGACCAAGGCCACCAGGCGGGACTGCCTGGTACTCCCCTCCAGAGCCTGTAGAATGACGTCATCACTGACCTCGAAATGAGATTGTGATTTGGTTTCTCATTTGTAGACATAGACTATAAAAAAATTAGCATTAGCGTTTATGTTTCATTTACCTTGAGAGGTACAAATTGTAACCGTGATTAAAATACGATTAATTGTGCAGTAGTATGTAGAATTAATTAGAATTAGTTTGGTAACATTATACGTATTTCTAATCGACTGTGAGTGTTTAAAATTCTTCATGTTTGGCAGAATCACAGAGAAAAGTGAATAAGCGTTACTTAGTCGCCTTTCAGAATAGGGAAACACGCAATAAGCATTGCTGTGTAAACTGGTGAATAGGCGTAGAGCCTTGCACCATCGCATTTGAACTACATTAACGGTATCCACCTTATTAACTAGGGCGTGGACATTATCAAACTTGAATGTGGACAGCTTCTGGTATAAGCCACCTCCAGCTATTTCAGCAATACATAAATACTAAATGATGCTGTTTTATATTGCAGGCTGGCAATATATGTCATATGACTATCATTAATTTTATTTTCATGAACGCATGGTTCAGAGCGTATATAGTTTTATGGTTTATCGCATTTTGTCATTGTTTCATCACACACTGTTGCACATGAAGATGACATGTTTGACTTTCTAACTTTCAATGAATGAGAGATCAGGTGCTGAAATGGACAGTCCCCAGCTATGTCTGTCAATGTACACAACCAGGAGAGAGAAAAAGAGTAGAAAGTAGCTGGAAATAAGCAGATCTCGCATGCAGCATGGCTTGTGAAAACATAGACTTTGGAAATAAATAAACAAGGTTTTCACAGATAAGTATGAATTGAGGATTACATACGCAACATATGGGATCGTCATGCTCTTGTAAAGTAAGAAGCATATTTTATTATTAATGTATTTTTAATACAATACACAGCAACAAGAGAATCATATACATATTTCTTACTATTCACTCAACATGTACAATCAATGCCCTCCAGGGATATGTGCTCTCCCCACTACTCTTCTCCCTGTACACAATTGACTGCACTGCCAAGGTCTCTTCTGTCAAGCTCCTGAAGACACTACACTACAGATGACACTACTGTCATCATCCTCATCCAAGAAGATGACAAGTCTGCTTACAGAAAGGAAGGTTAAACAGTTGGCTTACTGGTGCAGTCAAAACAACTTGGAACTGAACACACTCAAAACAGTGGAGATTATTATGGACTTTAGGAGGAACACACCAGCATTAACCCCACTCACCATTCTATACAGCACTGTGGAAGCAGTGGAGTCATTCATATTCCTGGGCACTACCATCTCACAGGACCTGAAGTGGGAGACCCACATTTACTCCATTGTGGAAAAGGCATAGCAGAGGTTGTTCTTCCTTCACTAGTTGAGGAAGTTCAACCTGCCACAGGCGCTGCTGATCCAGTTCTACTCAGCAGTCATTAAGTCTGTCCTATGTACTTCTATAACTGTCTGGCTAGGTTCAGCTACCAAGTCAGACTTTAAAAATTGTTTTTGACCCCACTCACCCAGCACACTACCTTGTTTAACTGTTGCCCTCTGACAGGCGCTACAGAGCTCTGAGCACCAGAAAAATCAGGCACAGTTTCTTCCCTGCAATTCACTTTATGAACAGTTAAAACTGCCCCAAATTCTCTCCATTGTGACAATATAATCATGTGCATATTCAACTATTCATTCATATTAATATTTATTTGACATACCCTACACTAAATTTATTTTCTTCATTTTAATGTTAAAAGACTGTAAAAATGCTACAGTAAAAAAAAAAATGTTAATTGGTTAATGGGTAGTTACCTTAAAATTTATGGTAAATGTTTTCTAAATATTTAAAAAGACAATACATGTAGTTTTACAGTACAATTTGGTATAAAAAAAGTTTTTTTTTAAATGAAAAAAAACATGATTTTCTGTATAATTAAAGTAAAAATTTATTTTGTGCTTAAAAAGAGAGTAGATGTACTTTTTACAGTAAATTACTGTTAAAATTACGGTAAAAAAAAAGGTTTAGATTAGTAGTTTAGTTAATGTTTATTATATTATTTTAATTTCACATGTGTCACCCTAATGATGTTTAGTGTTTGTGTACGTGACACTGAGCACTGTCTTTACATGTTTATTGGTCATTATTCTAGGAAGCGCCTCTATTGATGATTGATTGTGCCCTTTTTTAATTACTTTGGTGATTAACAATATATTATAAAGTGAAAAGCAGATTTTTACAGTTTCAGAAGGTTAATATATCAAGTTTATTATTTAATAATATAAACTACGGTAATGCACCATAAAATATACAAGCATCAAAATTACATCTCGTAAAGCCTGAAACGTGGTTAACGTATTTTTTAAGGTGAATTTCTGGCAACCACAGCTGCCAGTTTTTTACCGTAAATTTAACAGGATTGTTTTTTTTTTTTACAATGTACCTCTTCTGTACAATCCTTAAATCACCTTGCTCATAACTGTATCTGTTTATAACATATTTGAACAACATTATTGCCCTACTTTTTATTCATATTTCACTGTTTATGTATATATGATTATTTGTATATTTCAGATGTTTGTATGTAAATTATATTTTATATATGTATATTTTTGTATTCTCTTTACACTGGAAGCTTCTGTCACCATGACAAATTCCTTGTGTGTGTAAGCATACTTGGCAATAAAGCTCATTCTGATTCTGATTCTAAATGCTGTCGTTACAAAATTATCCAACATAAGCATATTGTTTAGCTGTAGAACTTTTTTGGTTTTGTGTTAGTTTATAAGTGCACATCACTAAATTCTGGTGTTATATTCCTTGTAGTTAATTACATTGTGGCTAATGAAAAGGGAACTTTCTCACACTTGCTGGAAATGCATCCTCTTGGTTACTTCCACCTTGCAAATAGATGGATATAGGTTTGTTTATGACAGATTTTCATGGACAGTGTATGAGCAAAGGATAAGTAAGATTAATATGATTGACATTATTGTTTTATTATATTAATGCTTTGAATGTTTATTGGAAGTAATAATTCATCAGGCTAATAAAGCGTGTGTTTTTATTTGTTTGTGAATCTGAGCATGCAGTGATATAGGCTGTATTTTTTATTAAATGTTTTAATATGTGTAAAAGAGGTCATGTATTCAATGGAGATTGTAATGGTATCCACAGAAATTATTAGTTTTTTCTTTATGGCTTATGTGGATTTATTATATTGACAGACAGGGTGATGAAAGCAGCCAGGCAGGCATTTCATATGAGCATGTAAAAATCTCTCATTATTCACTTACCCTGATGCCATCCCAGATGTGTATGACTGTCTTTCTTCAGCAGAACACAAATGGAGACTTTTAGAGGATTGAACTCTGTCAGGTCCTTATAATGGATGTACATGCGTGCCAGCACTTTGACAGTTCAAAAGTCATATTTAGGGAGTATGAACGTAATCCATGCGACTCAAGTCGATCAATAAATGTCTTCTGGATCGTCTATCTTTTACAGCAAATTTCTACAGAAATATACTGTTTTACATTTTACAGTTTGCAACTGTAATTCACAGTGCATTATGGGTCAATAACAGTATTACAGTAATTAACAGTAAACTTCCATGTCAAGTGTAAATTAATTTACAGGTAAGAGATGCTGTGACTGTAGTTCATGCATTTTACAATGATATAATGTGATGTGGCATTATGGAATTGCACGGGCCACATTTAAGTTTGAAATAGTTGGTGGACTGGAGCAGCACAACAACGGCTGAGGTCATTTTGACCCCCACACAGTGGCGGAACTAGAGTTTTATTTTTGGGGTGGCCAGGGGGTGGCCACTGCTACTTTCGGGGGTCCACACACACGCACACACACACGTGCACACACACACGCGCACACACACACACACACACACACACACAATGTTGGTTTCCATGTTTTATGGGGAATTTCCATAATGATTTTTATACTGTACAAACTGTATTTTCTATCCCCTAAACCTATCCATCACTTTAATATATAAATGTTAAAAAATGTGGTATGTTATTACTATAAATACCAGAAAAACAGCTTGTAAATCACTCACACACTCACACATTACTTGCATAGAGGAAAGTATTGAGTGACTCTGTTTGTGTCTACAAGTGTTGAACATCCTAAATATTTTCAGAAAATAAATCTTAAGTACCAAGGAGACAAGATACAGTACCATGTGTCTGTTACATTAAATGCTGAGTTTAGTTACAAAAATCCTCACATTTACAAAAAAATACATAAAAGAATTTCACACAGTACTTACAGAGAGGAAAGAATTTACAAGTGTTTATAAGTGTTGAACACTTCCTGGCAGCTCTGACTCACTGTCTTTCTCAGAACAAGAGGTCTCTGTGTCATTCCTTGATACATCTATTTATAACACAAGAACAATTTGTGTATAATTACAATAGAAATGGCACAGCCATCAACAACAACAACACACATGAACCAACATTTTAAACGTCCAAACCTGTATGACTGTCTTTCTTCTGCTGAACACAAAATATTATATTTTGAAGCATGCTGGTAACCAAACAGTTTTGGTTCCCAATCACTTCCATAGTGTAGAAAAAAAAATACAATGGAAGTCGACGGGAACCCAAAACTATTTGGTTACCAACATGCTTCAAAATATCTTCTTTTGTGTTCTGCAGAAGAAGGTCATAAAGGTTTGGAATGGCATGAGGGTGAGTAAATGATTATTATATTATTTTTGGGTGAACTATCCTTTTAATCTGACAAAATCATCTCAACGTAAATTCCTGAACTTGGCATGTGACCTGTGTCTGGTTGATGCTCTGACCTGTTGGTGGTCCTGAAGTCTGACCACACTGACTCTGACTAGCCTCAGCTAGGGAGCTGATCTGGGGTCCAGTGGTGATGCAAGTGCTGGGGTCTGTTTGTACCTGATCTGCCTGTTTGTGCTTCTTTAAAAAGAACTCTACCTTTAAAAATATATCTCTCCCTTTCTTTTCATGTTTAATTGATCCTGTGCAAAAACATGACAGCCTATGGTTACATCTAATCATCCAATTACCAAAATTTTTATCTTAATTACAAATCCTCATTTTCATAACTGTACATTAAAATCAGCTACCAGTCTAAGTTACCAGTTTGATCATTGTTAGCCCTCCTCTGAACTGAAGTAACTGAACTAGCTAATCAATTTCAAACTGCTAAATGTTTACTCACTGAAGCTGTATTCTACTTCCCCACATTAGCTAAACATTTGTATACTGTAACTTCCATACTGCACGATATATGCGTGTATTACTAGCGCTGATTTTTACAGCATTATCTATATATTATCTATATAGACCTCAGGCGTAAGGATTGTTATGCTAAATTGCGAAATGATCTCTCTAATCTGATTAACCTGTAGCCTATTGGAGCCTTATTAACTCACACAGTGTCTCATAAAATGTATTCAGCAAACAAACATGATGCTAAACCTTAACTTACTTCAAATATGACGTTTTCTTATTCTTCTGTATCTTGCAACTATATTCTCTCATCCTCGGCTCGTCGTCCGTTTGAAAACTGCGCGCGCTGCCGGCGAACGTAAAAAAACGTTCTTCTTTTGACAAGAGGTTAAATGAGATGTCAATCAGCATCAGCAACTGCCAGTAGCGAATAAAAAGTTGGGGTGGCACCCGGGGTGGCCAATCAGATGTCAGGGGTGTCCAGTGCCACCCCGGACACCCCTCTGGCTCCGCCTCTGCCCCCACAGCCACCACCATTGTGACCTTGAGCAAGGCACTTAATGCCTTAGCGCCTGAGAGAGTAGATCCGTCCTCAGTGGTATTTCCCATGTTGAGCTGCATTGTATCTCCTTCACTTCCGGAAACCATGGCTGGTTGGGCCATTTCAGTGCAACTAATAGAACCGTTTCCTTGTCCTCTCGGACTTTGCATATGACGGAGTGGATCAGGCATATCGGAGGAAGTGCTTATTTGCGTTTCGCTGGCCATTTGTGTGTCATTGAATCCATTCCGAACAGGGCTTGGGACTTTGAATACCAAAGGGGGATAGATTTCTGCTTTGTCATATATTTCCCAAATCCTCAACTCCGTTTGAGGATGAAGTCTCCAATCACCCGGGATAACCCTTTGGCATGACAGTAGGTCTGCTCCGTAATTCAGGTGGCCTGGGAGATATGTAGCTCTCAGGGAGAGGAGATGACGCTTGCTCCATATGAGGAGGTGTCGCTTCAGTCTCAACAGTGGCAGTGAATGAATTCCACCTTGGCGGTCTATATATGCTGTAAGATTATATATGCAGAAGAATTCCAGCAACATGATTTGAATCTATCTAAAAACCCAGATTTCAGTTTGGAATGTGTCAACGTCATAAATTACAGGCCGTCAGCCGGAACCCCCACACAGTTAAACCAGGCTGTTCTGTGTAAGGTTACAAGGACCATAAGATTTGTACAACTCTAAGACATTTCATCTTAATCTAGCCTTGCTAGATAATGCTGTAAATCGCTTTGAACTGTGGTAATGTTTGTACCTGACAAATGAATGATTATAGACTGATGGACCTCTTTAAAATGTGTATAGCGATGTGCAGTCACCTATACTTGATAAATATAATCTTTAATTGTGTATAATTCATCTAATTCTATTAAGAATGGTAACTATAAGGCTTAACTTGATAAAATCCATGTTGTATAACCCATGAATTAACCAGTATTATTTTGTAACCAGGGATTTTCATTTTTTGTTACCTACATGTAACATCCATGAAAGAATTTCATGTTTAGTATGTAAGCGTTTGCTGGCGTATGCAGAGAAAGCTGATGACAATGAATATCATGTCTCTTGTACCATTCTCAAGATATATAAGTTGATTAAATATGCACAATGTTTTAGCTGGAGATTTGTAAGACTGGAACAAAGAACCATAAAATCAACTGTCAGAAAGGATAGCCCAGTGGACAATGTGACTCTGAAAAGTCACTTCTGATTGGCGCAGGACACCTTTGGGCATATGGCAAATTTCAGTTCAAATATTTCCAAACAGGACGAACATGCTCTCTTGTCTCGTCTCTTCTCTTGAGGCTTCTTGCTCTTCTCTCTTCTGCTGGTCGCTCCGCTGACTGCCAGGTCCATGCCAAGGAAGCTCGGGACTCGATATCCAAGAAGAAATGAGAAGGCCTCGCTTCAAAGCTAACAAAAGACAATAACTCTTCAATCATACAGAAGTCAAAAACATCGACGGAACAAACTTTCGACTAAGTGCCAAGAACCAAGCAACACAAAGAACACAAGGAAACACCACAAAGACACGCAAGTACATATTCAATATTGTGCTCAAAGTGCTGGTGTAGAAATGTAAATAATTTGGGTAATCCGATAGCAAATCGATGTAGACTCAAAGAAGGATAAATGGTTCTTAAGGTATTGTCAACAGACTCCATAAAGTTCATTTTCACTGTACTGATCATTTTATTTCATATTCTGTCACTTTTTACCAACCTGTCTTATAGATATATGTGTTAGATTCGATTTATGTTTAGAATAGTAATAAAGTTTGTCTGTGTTCAAAGATAACGTGACTGTGGTATATTTTGATAAATAATCTCATCCCTTTTTCTAAAAGATTTCGCTTCAAAGCTGTGCCTAAATATGTGTGATATTATTTTCAATAAGCCATGAGAATAATATCACTCCAATAAGTGAATTAATCATTATTCACTTATTAAAGTTAATTCCTTACAGTAGAAATTGTGAGCAGATAAAACTAAACGTTGTTTCACAATTTTAATGGTGGAGAATCTATTAAAACAAATAATCTAGTTATTTGTCATTTATCTAATTTATAACGGTTGTCGAACACGACTAATTCCATTATATGTTTCATTTCCTAATAAGTTACACTAAGGACAGTTTATCACGAGAGGATGAATCGTTCCTCAGAACGAGGGCGATTCGTGAGCAAAGCGACTTGAGACTCATGTCCACACAGTGAGGACAGTATGTCTCCATGTGTGCTGACTCTGCGTGGGTATGACACAGATAGAAAATGCAGCTCTCATATTTGTCTGACAGCGGGATGTGTCTCTTGCACAAGGAACACTTACTGAACGACATCTTGAAAAAGACGCATACACAAATTACAATGCTTTTTCAATAGGATACTCTACACCTACTGACGCACTGCAGAGAATCAGCATGCTGAGGTCCGTTCACCAGCGAAGCATCATGCGTGAGGTGGAGAGATGTTCGCCGGAACACTGCAAGGGAACAGAGAGTCTTCTCATTGCCATGAAGATTCCGTCCGCTGACTTGTGTTTGTCGACGGCGAAAGGTAGAGGGGTTCGAGACAAGAGATGATCGCTGTCTTGAAGGAAGAATTCTGAGAAAATGTGTCTGTGCACCTGTTTTTATAGTGGTCAGTTTCACGCCAAAACAGGCGGGGCTCAAACAACATTACCAATATTAAAATGTTGGCATTATTATAGAGACATTACTCTCAGAGACTGATTGTCATAGGTAGGTGTACAAAACAATGATCTGAAATATGTGATAAAATAATAAACTTTGACTGTTGTATTTTAGTTTGAATATGTATAGTAGATTACTGATATGTATATTCATATTAGCTGAAATGTTCAGTTTAACCCAGTGGATGCTGAGAATTGAGTGTCTGGTGGTTTTGACATTGGCTGGATTGTCAGCTTTGTTTTCGTCGTATTACAGCATATAGCATGTTTATATTCATTCAAAGGTAGCCTTGTGCTTAAAAATGTGTTGAAGTTCTTTGTTCTGTGAAAAAATTAACAAATAAACATGTTGGTAACAATTTACACCAAGGCTGCATGTGTTAAAATTACTTAATAAATTCGTTTCCATTAACTAATGCTGTATAAAAATGTTCATTGATACATATACATATTGATACATATACATTTCAAAGGTGTATATGTTAACACTACTTAATACTTTAACTGTCTTGAACCAACAATGGACAACACCCATTTTCTATAATTTATTAAGTTTATTTTCTTGGTCAATTATAATTTATAGGAAGGCCTAATTCATTACTTAGAACATCAGTTCAACCAAAAATATAGTGCTCTTGTTATTTTCTCATCCTTTGTGTTGTGACAAACTCTTAGGACCTTAGAAGTTATTTTGATGGAGATATGATATGAATATATCTGTAAAAGTCAATGGGGAAAAACCTCAGTCTGTCAGCCCCATTCCACTCTCTGTTTCCTCTCGCCAGAGTCCTAATCACACAAACCTGGACACAATCCTAGGCAATTACAGTCTCTATATTTACTCACCTAATGCAGCTCTTCAGTGTCTATTCTCAACTAGGATTGCTAAGACTATTCTGCTGTCCTGCAGTGGTCCTTCTAAAGATTATCCACTCAAGATCGTCATTGAGTGCGGTATTATACAATATATCTCTTAAGTGTTTGTTATTCCACTGCTCTGATCTGTTACACCATTGCATTGAAGTTCATCTATATGTTTATCTGCTGTCTTCTGTGAGTGTGCATTGTTTATTATCCATCTTGCAATCAGCTGTATCTTCAATAAAAGTCCTAGCAATTGAGTTCATATTCATTGGCGCGTATGCTTCCTGAAGCTTCAAAAACAGCATAAAGGGTAATCCATATGACTTTGAGTGGTTTAATAAATGTTTTCTGAATCATGTATACCGCTCTGAGCATGTGTCAAATGTGAGGAAGTGTTATTGAGCTTCAAATCATGATCATGCCTAGGAGACTGCAGATGTCAAGATTTGTAGTGAAAAAGGAGTTACATTTTTGTCTGCTTCTCCTCCAAAACTGATCATATTGCTTTAGAAGACATGGATTAAACCTCTCGAGTCATGGATTACCTTTTATGGTGCATGTTTATTTATCTGGGAAAAATTCACACATGGTGTAACAATTCAAACATAAATACACCAATCAGCCACTACATTAAATCCACATTCCTAATATTGTATAGGTCCTCCACATGCTGCCAATTGTACAAAGCTGTTTTCTGAGTTACCATAGACTTTGTCAGTTTGAACCAGTCTGGCCATTCTCTGACCTCTCATCAACAAGGCATTTCCATCCACCAAACTTTTGCTCATAGGATGTTTTTTGTTTTTGGCACCATTTGGAGTAACTCTAGAGAATGTTGTCTGTGAAAATCCCAGGAGATCAGCAGTTACAGAAATACTCAAACCAGCCCGTCTGGCACCAACAGTCATGCCACAGTTTAAATCAATGAGAACTGAAGCTCCTGACCCATATCTACAGATTTTATGCACTGTACTGCTGCCACACGATTGCTTAGATAATCGCATTGATGATTGTTGGTGCCAGGTGGGCTGGTTTGAGTATTTCTGTAACTGCTGATCTCCTGCAGCATAAGGGGGACCTACACAATATTAGGCAGGTGGTTTTAATGTTGTGGTTGATTATTATATTGGATGGAAAGTTAAAACTTAAATGGTTAATTCACCCAAAAATGAAAATGTTCTCATGATTGACTCCCCTTTAAGCCATTCCAAATGTGTATGACTTTTCTTCTTTAGCAGAACTGAAGTAAATATTTTTATAAGAACATTTCATCTTTTTTGTCCATACAATGCAATTAAACAGGTACCATTAGGCTGTTGGCTATTTGATGGTCCAAGTCATATTTAGACAGCATAAAAGTAATCCACATGACTCCAGATGATCAATTAATATCTTCTGAAGCAAACCGAATTGTTGGTGTAAGAAATAAATAATGAATTAAAAAATTTTTACTTTAATTTGTTACTTTCAGCAAGTGCTGGATTGCTGTTTGAAATGAACTAACTCTCACGTGACGTTCGTTCCTCTGTTGTATACAAAATGCGCACTTCCGACTTCTTGTGTAAACGTGCCAATGCGCTTGCATCACTGATGCGCCTTCGACTGCTGGCAGGAAGTGATTTTTGTCATTACATACACCTTTTAATGTTAATAAATGTGTTAGTAGTTTGTATTAACAAATTTAACCTTATTGTAAAGTGTTACTGTTATTTGTTTTATAACTAGTTTCATTCAGTTCTACACACTGCATACTAAAGCTTCTGCTTGTGTCTTAGTGATTGATTTTTGCACTGATGCTTTCTTCCCACCTACTGGCATCAAGACAGAAACAAATGGCAAAAAAAAACTAAAGGTGTCAGAGAAGAGGAACAACAAAGTCAACCCTCATGTGTGTACTCCTCTCAAAAGGTTAATGGACTGAATGATTAATCAAGTACAGTAGTTATAAACGTGTTTAACCCAGGATACTTCTAACAAAATACACCATGTCCTTGATCTACATAAGTAAATCTCTTTTCCCAACATGATAATGAGTTAATTAAGAGTTGTTTGTTTACACATCCACATGTAGCCTGTAATACCTAACCATGTGATTTAGATAAGATAAAGTTGAAACGATGTCACTGTGCCTTGCATTTGCTTAATGACCAAATGTACTGTTAGTTTTAAGAATTGTTTGATTCAGGGCCTGGGTAGACGCTGACTACCACCCCTGTTCTCGAGTTCGAATCCAGGGTGTGCTGAGTGACTCCAGCCGGGTCTCCTAAGCAACCAAATTGGCCTGGTTGCTAGGGAGGATAGAGTCACATGGGGTAACCTCCTCGTGGTCGCTAAAATGTGGTTCGCGCTCGTTGGGGCAGGTGGTGAGTTGTGCTTGGATTCTGCGGTGGATTGCGTGAAGCCTCCACACACGCTATGTCTCTGTGGTTATGCGCTCAACAAGCCATGTGATAAGATGCTCAGGTTGACGGTCTCAGATGCAGAGGCAACTGGGATTTGTCCTCCACCACCCAGATTAAGGCGAGTCACTACACCACCACGAGGACATTCTTTTCTTGCGACTTTAAAAATTTAATTGTTTGGTTTTATTGATTTGTAAAGAAATTAAAATATATATTTTTCTAAAAAGTTAATGAAATATGTAATAGTAATATGTAAAAATATATTACAGTTTAATATTGTAATAGATCATGGTTTCCAGCAATTTTGCTATAAATGTTTTTACAGCAACATCAAGACTTTTTGGGTATATACAGGATTTTATTGGCAACTCTAGTTGGCAAGTAACTACTGTAATTCAGTATAATTACAAAAAATAACCATTAAGTAGATTACAAGTTTAATCAATGTTACTCTTAAAAAAACAAAAACAAACTACTGTATTTCATACAACAATTAGCTGTAAATTACTTTCCACTATTATGCTGTCATTTGTTTTACAGCAGTTAACATTTTTACTGAAGTTTATTGGCAACTTTTTTGACTGGTAATTCCTGTCAATTCTACAGTACATTTTTTACAGTGTAAGAAACGAGTGGATAATTAAAATATTTGTAACTTTAAATTGGTGCTTCCATCTAGGGCTCTGAAGCTGTTTTAAATGGCCAAACTCTCACATGATGTTCGTTCTTCTGTTGTAAATAAGCACCGCTTCCGAATTCTCACGTGAACTCGCCGACGCCATGTCACTCTTCGCGTCAGCTGCTGGCAGGAAGCGCTTTGTAAAAGTTAATACAATTTTAATTATTTACTTATTTTTTACACAAAAGTATAGATTTGCTTCGGAAGACATTCATTGAGCGACTGGAGTCACATGGATTACTTTCATGCTGCCTTAATATGACTTTTGGACATTCAAAGTGCTGGCACCCATGTGCTTCCATTTTAAGGACCTGACAGAGCTCTATCCTCTAAACGTCTTAATTTGTGTCCTGCTGAAGAAAGACAGTCATACACATCTGGGATGGCATCAGGGTAAGTGAATAATGAGAGATTTTTCATTTTTGGGTAAACTATTCCTTTTAATGTACCTATTTATTTATTTTCATTGCAAATTGTTTAAACTGCTTTTACAGATTGTTCTCCTCCCCCCCTTCTCTATTTCCTGCCATCACCTTTTCCTTCTATCTTTCCTTTATTCCTTCACTTTTTACTTCATTCCCTTCATTTTTTCCTTCTTTCAATATTCATTGTTTCCTTCCTTTTCTCTTTTTCATTCTTTCCATTTTCATCCCTCCCTTCCTTCCTACCTTCCTTTTTTACATTTAGGTTTTGAGGGTTTGTATAAATGTTTTTACTTGAATAAGGAGATATCTATTTACACATAATTTTCTCATCACAGAGCCGTGAACTGATCAGATTTTATAGCCCAGATGGCCAGGATAAACTGCATGCAAACATACATTTACATATTGTACACACACACAAACACACATATTCACACTTGCTATTCACAGGCTCATGCAGACATACAACAGAATACAAAGTATCTCAGGTGTTATACTAGAAAAAAAAAAGAGGAACACAAAGTATGAAGTAGTGTGCTGCAGCACTTTAAAAAGAAGTCTTCTGTCATTTATATGATGGTAAAAAGTCTAACAACTGTCATAAGTCATGAGCAGAGGCCAGCGTTCAGCAATTGGAGGGATGTAAATCATGCACATTAGCATGCGGTGATGGACATGTTAATTATTTATGTATTTATTATCTGTGTGAGTAATACGATCTGTCTGCCTACCTCATTATGTTCTCCCACGGCTCAGGCATTGTCGGTGGACTTATATATCACAATCCATGTAAAAATGAGCCAGTAGAACTATAACTAACCAAACTGGGACAATCAAAATAAACCTCAGCTCTCTCTTCCTATCTCTCCATTTTTCTAAACTCTGTCTCTGAACCACGAATTTGTGAATATATATATATATATATTCTTTTTATTTAAATGCAATTTATTCCTGTGATGTAAAGCTGAATTTTCAGCATCATTACTCCAGTCTTCAGAGTCACATGATCCTTCAGAAATCATTCTAATATGCTGATTTGCTGCTCAAGAAACATTTATTATTATCAATGTTGAAAACAGTTGTGTACTATTTTTTTTCAGGATTGTTTGATGAATAGCAAGTTCAAAATATCAGCATTTATCTGAAATAGAAAGCTTTTGTAACCTTATACACTACCATTCAAAAGTTTGGGGTCAATAAGAATTTTCTAATTTTTTTTTTTTTGGAAAGAAATGAATACTTTTAAGCAGCAAGGATTCATTATATTGATCAAAAGTGACCGTTTAGACATTTATAATATTACAAAATCTTTCTATTTCAGTTCAAAATACTTCTGGGGATATTGATTGTGATCCAGCACCCAAATCAAAAACATGGACAGTTCTTGATAGTTGTCTGGCTATTAGTTTCCCGGCATTTGATTCCGATGAGCTGTTCTGCAGCACACCCTTGTTGCTCTTATGGAGTTTCCCCTCACTACAGTCACAGCACCACTGCCAGCACCAGAGCCCGCCCAAATCTATGTCCTTTTATGCCCCCAAACAGGAGAGCTTTCTGGTGTTCACTGCCTGTGAGCAATGTTGTGGAGGATGATGAGTAAGTTCATCATGAAACAACAAGAAATGAACAGGATTCCAAGTTCACTTACTTGTATATGATTTATAATCTTTTATTCCAATCCCATGCATTTAAAATTTGTACATGGTTTGTTATAACTTTGCATTGCATTATTTATTAAATTATTATGTTTACTCATTAGAAATATGCTTATCTTGTATTTTTTCATATAATTCAGTGTCACCTATCTGCAGTAAACCTGTTAGTTTTGCTGCACACCAATTAAAGATATTATTTAACACTATGGAGGTATGTGTTTTTGTCTAATGTATATCAGAATACAACAAAAGAACAGGATATAGTAAGTGCATGGCTATACGTAATTCTAAATCATCCAAAATAAATGCAATGATGCAACTAGATTTTATACAGGTGTTACTGTAGTGATATTTTAAATGGTGATCAGCAACCAAATATTGATAATGTGGAATTTACTGTCATTTGCCTTGGCATGACTTACATTTACATATTTGGCAGACGCTTGTATCCAAAGTGACTTACAGTGCAATTATTACAGGGACAATTCCCCCGGAACAACCTGGAGTTAAGTGCCTTGCTCAAGGGCACAATGGTGGTGGCCGTGGGGTTCAAACCAACAACCTTCTGATTAACAGCCCTGTGCTTTAGCCACTACGCCACCACCACTTCTCACTTTTTGCAAAACAAATACAAAGGCAGAGTACAGTAACTTCAAAATAGGGGTCAAAAGTCAAGTTTGAGCTCAAGATTGTTTTTATGTAGATACATTTAATTACTAAAACATCTAATTGCCAGATTTCTAGTGTCCTACCTATAATACATTTGGCTGGACAACTAAAAAACTTTAAAGTCACACTCTAGCTAAATGGAAATGAAACTGGAAGTGTGGACATTTATTATTTAAGGCATAATTATACAGAATGCAGGGTCACTGTCAACCTACCAATGTGACTGAGGCTTTTCATTAGGGTGGCTTGTCATATACTTCGGGCACCTGGCTTGTCACACTGCTCAGTTCTGGCCAATGCTCAGTCTTAACATTAGAGCCCTAATGAAGAGGGTCAGGCATGGATGAAAGCAAAAGAGAGTTATCCTTCTTCCACTCACTTTATACTGCTCCCTCTCTTTATTTCTTGCTCTGAGACTCAATATTAATGTTAAATGAATCTGATTGGAGTTAGTCAAATCAAATTAGAAGAGGAAAGGAGGGTTAGGGGGCTGACAGTAAGGCAGAAAGACACCCTTCTGGAACTCATTCTTTTTATATAACACAGAGCAGAGATGAGGCCCGGGAGCTACTTTTCATTTAGCTGCATTACGCCACTAATTTATTGATCTAGCCAGAACCTGGGGGCCCAATCTGAGGGAATTCCCTTCCATCACTGATTTTGTGTTGCTGTGATTTTGACCCAAATTAGTGGGTATCAAAAAAAAAACCTACATTATATTAATCTATATACAAAATTCATTACACGTAAAACCTTCCACCATCTTTGGAGGAGGAAATTCTTCCTAGTCTTTAAGTGGAGTCAGTGCATCAGTTGGACTCACTTAATTTGCAGGAAAATCCTCCCTGGTAGTGGTTAGCTTTAATCTACCATTTACATGTCCCCATTTCTCAAATTAGCCCCCCGTAGTTCATTCAGGGCCTTTTGCTGTTAATAGCAAATTAATAATGGCTTGTCTTAACCGAGTGGGTATTTATTGAAGGGAGGTTAAGTGGTTTACTCAAAGACACAGGAAGGCCAATACCCAACAGAGATACACTAGTCCTCACTAATGAATTTGACTGAGTTTGCCGTGAACTTTGGCGAAACCAACTGAATGAACTCTCTTCAGCAGCATGAATAAGAAGGTGTCTTGTTAAAATATTTCACCCAAAAATGTGAATTCTCTCATCATTAACTCACCTTTCTAACTCCTATGACTTTCTTCTGCGGAACACATATTAAGATATTTTAATGGGAATATGCTTGTCCATACAATACAAGTGAAAAAAGCTCCAAAAGAACCTTAAAGAACCTTGCTTACTTTTAAACCATCCCAGATGTGTATGACTTTCCATCTTTAGCAGAACCAAAGTGAAGATTTTTATTAGCACATTTCAGCTCTTTTTGTCCATACAAGTGATATTAGACTTCTGGCTATTTGATGGTCCAAAAGGCAAATTTAGGAAGCATAAAAGTAATCCACATGACTCCAGTAGGCCGATTAATGTCTTCTGAAGCAAATCAATAGATTTGTTAACGAAAAAACTTTATTAACTAAAAGAATTTAAAAAATCACTTCCTGCCAGCAGTCAATGCATCAATGAAGTAAGCGTAATGGCGAGCTCAGAAGTTGAAAGCACACGCTTTGTTTACAACAGAGGAAAGAATGTTAGGAAAGAGTTCGGTCATTTCAAACAGCAATAAAGTGCAAAGCAATAATTTTAAGTAATTTTTGTGTTTGTTTCTCACACCAACCTATCGGTTTGCTTTAGAAGACATTAATTGTTTGACTGATTATGGGTTAGGGAGTCATGTGGATTACTTTTATGCTGCCTAAATATGCCTTTTAGACCGTCAAATAGTCAGCAGTCCAATGGAAACCATTATCTAGCATTGTATGGACAAAAAGAGCTGAAATGTGCTTTCACTTTTGTTCTGCTGAAGAAGGAATGTCATACATATCTGGAATGGCTTAAAAGTGAGTACGTTATGATATAATTACATTTTATGGGTGAACTCTTTCTTTAAGGCACCATAAAGTTTATCCATAAGACTCCAGTTGTTTAATCTATGTCTTCTGAAGTGATCCAATCGGTTTTGGGTGAGAACAGATCAAAATATAACTCCTATTTAATTATAGATCTTGACATCAACAAAATCCTTGGTTATCGTGGTTTTAAGCTTTGTTACATTTCCTAGCGCCCTGCGCATGCATGGAGCACAAGAAAGTGTAATCAAGCTTTAATTCTTGATCGTACCTAGAGACTGCAATGGCAAGATTTATTGTGAAAAAGGAGTTGTATTTTGGTCTGTTCTCACCCAAAACTGTTTGGATCGCTTCAGAAGACAGATAAAACCACTGGAGTATTACCTTTATGCAGCCTTTATGTCGTTTTTCGAATTTAGTGAACATTTACTTGCATTGAATGGACACACAGACATGTTATCCGCTAAAGAATGAAAGTCATGGGAGTGACTTAAATGATGAGTGAATTATTATTTTTGGGTGAAATATTCCTATAGCATGTAGATAAATTATGTTTAAAATATACACAAGTACAACATAATGTATTCACAGAAATAAAATAAAACATTTTAGGGCCAAAAGTTTTTTTTTTATTCACCAGCTTAAATTGTGTATTCACTAAACTTTCATTTTTAAGTTGCCATCACTGAAAATTTGTCATCATTGTAACAATTTCATATTTTGGTTATGTATGTCTAAGAAAATTCCTTATGAAATCACCCAAGCATGATTCAACATATTTATATATGACAAATGGGACAGAACAAAAATTGATGGTGAGAGAGAGGACAAATGGGATTTTACTAGATATAATAATGTGTTTTTTACAGTGTATAGTTTATTTGTGTGTTCAGTGTATATGTCTGGCATTGAAGAAGTCTGGCTTAGAGGAAACTTGAAGAGGTGGGCTCTTGCGACTGGTTGTATATACTTTCTTTTTTTTCACTATGACCTGCTTTTACTATGAGACTGGACCTCAGAGAAAGAAGCTGATGGTTGGAAGAATGAAAAGAGACAGTTTCATTTTCATGCTCTTGACACAAAAAATAAGAAAAACATCAGATTCACAGCCTTTTCTTCAAGAGGCATTAAAGGAACATTCTGAAAGTGATATAATCAACTTTTTTCAATATTTTGAAAACAAGAAACATTTAGTTGCTTTCTAATAAGGGCTTGTATTGCACCCTCCAGAAGTTTCAAACCAAGGAGCTGTCATGAAAATGAGACAGTAGCAACGTTAAAGATGCGTGATGCACTTATAAGCTGTGTATCTTTTCCTATTAAGCCAATCCTGAGTGCATATAAATAATCATTTAAAAAGAGACCTAAATATTTAATTACTAAAAGACACCACTTGTAAACAGAATAAACCTACAGGTACATTGTGCTGCTAATGAATATTGTGTTTGGTGTGTTTATGGAGAATAAATAGGGGGTTTCATTAAAGAGAGCGCAGAGGCAGCGGGCTGAATCAGCAAACATCAAAACGAAAGGAATCATCTTGATTCATATTAGCAGACTCTTAATGTTGTTGATTTAATTAGACTAGTGCTGATGACAGAGGGAGATGATGGGGTTTCGTCAGGTCTGAGTTCAGAGGCAGGCGTTTGACAGATGTAAATTACCCAGCTCTCTCATGATCTTAGCAGATACAACACACATGCAGCACTTCTCACTCAATTAGAGGCCTCTCTCTCCACTGAAAACAAAGGCCTCTGCCTGAGGATACAATGAGTTCTCCTTAAAGACAACCATAGAAAGCAGTTGGAGGAAAGCCAGAGTGGTATTGTCCTCTAGATTAATGGTCGTGTACATGAAACATCAATAGTTACTCAGTAATATATGCACAGAAGCCTAAACATACACACTCAAACCAATATCAAAGATCCAGGGTGCGAATTATAATAATTTGATTCCCCTAATTAAGGCTTGAGGAGTTCAAAAGTTGTGGGGATTTTAGAAGTACATTTACATTTATGCATTTGGCAGACACTTTTATCCAAAGCGACTTATAGTGCACTTATTACAGGGACAATCCACCCAGAGCAACCTGGAGTTAAGGGCCTTGCTCAAGGGCCCAACAGTGGCATCTTGGTGGTGCTGGGGCTTGAACCCCCAACCTTCTGGTCAGTAACCCTGAGCCTCAACCACTGAGCCACCACTGCCCTGAAGTAAAGATAATACATGCCTCCATTCTGCTCCAGCTTTTACAAGCTCTTCTATGTCTGGGTTGATGTAGGCGCAGTCTTGTCTCTATTATGGCTGCGATTAAGGGCTCAGCTATATTTCTTCTATGGTTCTTTGATTAATACAAGGTATTAAATGTGGTGAACATTACGGCGATAAGAAATATTTGTGTGTTTCAGAAAGGTTTGTTACACAGTAACATACACAGTATTCAGGACAAAAAAAATCTACAGTACTCAGGACAAAAAAATCTACAGTACTGTGCAAAAGTCTTTAAAACTCACATAAGATTTTCACAAAAATATTTATCTTTATCTACATGGTAATTTTTATCTTCTGCTTTAGTGTGTTAATAGAAAATATAGATTTTCCGTATGCTAGGGAGGGTAGAGTCACATGGGGTAACCTCCTCGTAGTCACTATAATGTCTGGTTCTCGCTCTCGGAGAATAGCGTGAAGCCTCCACACATGCAATGTCAAATTATTTGACTATGCACGCATACACAGGCAGTTGGCCCATGTACGGTAAGACTGCAATGCGACACTGGTCTATTTATTTACAGGGGTTTAGACCCATTATATGTCTTTATATTCCATCAAACTCGAGTTATACAAATGCAGGTGTCTCCTGACCTCCTCACACGCACGTTCTTGACATGCATATTATATGATTTGACGAGGAGGAGTGCGAGGCCGGGCCGCGAGGACATAGGGCTGGCCTTGGTTCGGGCTAATTAGCTGGGAGAGTGATAAAGATGAGCCGGAGGTGCCAGTTCGAGAGAGAGAGAGAGAGAGAGAGACATTGCATGTGTGTCTGCATTTGTTTATGTTTGTTTTATGTTGAGCTTTATCATAAAACTTTATGTTGACTGTTTAGCCGGTTCCTGACTTCTCTTTGCACATCCCTAACCCCATTACATGGGACAATACACATATTATACAGCGAGCAGTGTTCTGCACTCTGTTATGGGACAGCATATGGCATGCAGTTTTCTGCACACACATTCCTTGTATGGGCTGTCCTTGAATTGGGTAAGCCTGGGCTGACAGAAGGGAGGATGGAACTGATACAAACTTGAGGCCTTTGAGTTGTGGCCCCAGACTGTCCTTCAATGATTAATGTCATTCTTCTTATGATTGTTTTTATAAAGTACAAAGCAACTGTTATTTCTGATTCTGCTATTATGCTTATCATTTATTTATTTTATGCTGTCATCTGTAAGTTTTTAGAATGTTCTAGAATGCTCTTTGTTAGATTTTGCTTCTGTTCTGCAGGTGCCTCATGGCTATAAAGTCTGTGTTGCAATCACTAAGTTGTCTTTGACATAGACCTATCTGTGCTGTATGTATCTCCGTAAAACTCAATAAAGCTTGCATTTTTGGTCTCGTCTTTGTCTCTGGCCATCCTACAACAGTGTACATCCACTGTTTTTGTTTCTACCTTCGTCTCCTGATGTTTAGCAGTGATATAATTTTCTTCTAGCGCTTCTTCGTGACAGCAACAATCCAATTGTGAGTGTTTCCACCTTGTGGTCCCACTAATTAGTGCAAATAATTGCAGGCGCACTCACATACTGTGCATTTAAAGTCCAGTTAGAAATATCGGGCTGTATGCGTTCAGTGCTCGAGCAATCTGCTCATGATGAAATTTGCATCTGCTGTCCTGTACACAGATGCTTAGCTGACATCTAAATATTTCTTTGGACTTCTACTTTTACTTCTCTACATTTTGAAGAGAAAATGTATACTTTTACTCCAGTAATTTTCTCCAGACCCTTTTGTTACTTTTGCAACATGACAACACCCAAAAAATATCAGCTGTATATGCAAAAATGCACGCAGATCCACAATAGTTATGTGTGATTCTTTGAAAGAATAATTTGAGTAGAATAAAAAAGATTAAAAAAGTGGTCTGAAGGATTTGTTTTGCGAATCATGAGTCTGAATCAAAATCACAAGCAAAGAGCACGCCAGATTACGTCTCCTCTGGGGAAGACAAGGAACTTCTCATGTAAGTTTAAACTAATTTGATAAGTTTAGGCTTAAACGTTATGAAAGTTGTGAAATTAAGTTATGTGTGATCAGTCTCCCACCTTTCCAGGAAGCCTGTTCACATAAAAGTCAATCACATGCGTTCATATTTTACATTTAACCAAGGTATGATGTCTGAATAAATACCTGCACTCATGAAAATGTCCCAACAATCTATATTTATATTTTATGAAGATGTGAATGGTCTTTGCCTAAGATTTATGCTACAGTTTGTGCTTACTAGGGTTTTCTGGATGGTTGCTAGGGAAAAATATGCAGCTGTCAATGTGATCTGCTGTGTGTTTTAGCGCATTGCTACAGTATGTGGTTGCCAGGTTGTTTCTATGCTGTTGCTGTTTTTAGCACATTGCTATGCAGTTTCCAGGGTGTTCTGGGTGGTTGCTTATTGGCCCAAATAAAAAGAGCCCACCCCCACAAGTCTCTGTTCTGGTCACTTGTATGACTCAACTCTCTCCAAGAGTGTTCCAATTTATATGGGCTGTTTACACTCATCCCATAAATATGTTCATTCAAATATGTTCAGTCTGATGTGACTTGAATGTGCCATTAAAGGGATTGTTCATTTAAAAATTACAATTCTCTCATAATGTTCTCACCCTCGTTTGATCCTAGATGTGTAACTTTCTGCAGAACACAAACAAAAAAAGATTTTCCGAAAAATATTGCTTTTATGTAGGTCAATTCAATGTAAGTGAATAGTGGCCAGATTTTTAAAGTTCCAAAAAGCACTTAAATGCAGCATAAGAGTAATTCATAAGACTCCAGTGGTTTCATCAATGTCTTCTGAATGGATCCAATTGGTTTTTAGGTAAGAATAGACCAAAATATAACTCCTTTTTCACCTATAAATCTTGACGTTAGCGGTCTTCTTGGCGATCAGGATTTCAAGTTGATTACCCTACCTTTAGTGCCACCTGGGGCTCTGTGCACGCTTAGAGCACTAGAAAGTTAAATTGAGCTTGAAATCATGATTGTGCCTAGAGATAGAAATGGCAAGTTATACAGTGAAAATGAGTTACAATTTGGTTTGTTCTCACCCAAAACTGACTGAATCACTTCAGAAGACATGGATTTAACCACTGTAGCAGTATGGATATCTTTATTCTCCCTTAATGTGCTTTTTGTAGCTTTCAATATCTGGCCACCATTCACTTCCATTGAACTGACCTATAGAGCTGAAATATTCTTCAAAAATCTTTGTGTTCTGCAGATGAAAGAAAGTCATACACATCTGGGATGGCATGAGGGTGAGTAAATGATGAGCACCACCAATCAAATAAGTTGCCATGGGTTTAATGAACTATTCTGTAATTTATGCTATTTATTTGTACTTTTGATACTGAAGTAAATTTTAAATCAGTTACTTTAATACTTTTACTTAAGTCGTTTTCTCATGAGGTACATTAACTTTTACTTGAGTCAAATTCCATGAAGATATCTTTACTTTTACTCAAGTATGACAAATGGATACTTTATACAACACTGCTTAAACCTAACCGATATTGTTGTAAAATGGAAATATAAGATAAAAAACTGAATTGCTGAAGCAACCACATCAAAATGTAATGCCTTACAATTCGTGCACAAAGTTTTTTTAAATCATAAGATAGCATTGTGTGAGGAACTGGGTGAAACATAAGTATTTTTAACTGAAAATCTGCCATTTTACTCATGATTTAAGTGAAAGGGTATACAAAAGGTTGTTGAAGCTTCTCTAGTGTTTATTTTACATGGGAATTGCTGTGATTCCTAAATAAATCCAGCTGAATTTTTTGCTCAGTTTTGTAATAAGTTGAAATGAATAAGGCATTATAAACATCCTTCTATTCGCTAAAAATGCCATATGTGTGATGTATATTTAATTTTCACTCTTTTTGACATTAAATTTCTCCAAAAAGCACATTAAGAAGCAATCCACTGAAATATTTATTTACATTTTTCATTGACGAAGTGAACTGCAGTTTAGCACATTAAACTTCAATAACATGCAGAGACTGAGAGGTGATAACATGGAGTCAAGTTTATTACAATTTTTGCTTATCTGGTTTTCACTGAGCTCCACTAAGCCATAAGCCCAGCAGGAGATGGCTTTTCTATTCCCTCAGCAATGGCAGCCACCAGACACTGAACGGTACTGTTTGAGAAAACCTCAGAGCTAAACGCTGTTCAAACACCCTGAGTACTTTGCACAGCTCACCTCTAGCTCTGCATGATAGAAATATCTTCCAGATTGTGCACCTCATTTGTTGTATGAAGGGGCCATATTATGCTTCATAGATGTAACTCTGTACGGCTGCAAGGATCACCCCCTTGCTCCCACTTCCAAGTGTTTCAGATCGATAAAAGCATGCTGTTTTGAATGGAATGGATTAAAGCATTCCGATGCGAGTTGGGAGTAGAGGGGTTTTGGATCCAACCCCCATCTCCTGTTCTTACAGCCTAGTGATCCGAGAAAGAGCACACACAAGAGTGTTGCTCTGTGAAAATTCACATCATGCAGAATTCCCCCTGGCTTTCTTCACATGCAACTGTTGTAGACATGTTATGGGATTTTGTTTCAAGCTCTTCTTGATTCACCATGCTCTAGTTCACTCCTGTTTCTGATTCCCTCATGCTTGCATCTGCCTTTCCTCCATCTGTTTCTCCTTTCCTAATGGACCAGTAATGAAGCTTCTCCATTTTGCCCTTGTTTTTTATTTTATTTATTTATTTATTTTTATCCTTAAATGCTGCCAAGTGTCATGGCAACCACTGTGCAATGACACGCTGGGGCGTTGTGGCTGAACTGCTCCCCCTCTATCCATTTAGAGGTATTCATTTCGCCTACTGCCCTTCATGCTGTGGATGCCTTCGAGCTTTTTCTGATTTTGCTGTTCCTCTACTGACAGCCATTTAGACCTCAAAAGTACACTTACATACAGGGTTCCCAAATATTTTTATCAAAAAGTTTTCATTACTTTTCCAGACATTTGTGATAACTAGATAATACAGCACTAGATTTTATTTGATTGTAATTCATTTGAGTATATTTACGTTGTAATGTCACTTTTGCTTACAATAAATTATCTCTCTGTTCATGCTGTAATTTATACAGGGAACCCTCTATGTTGGTATATGACAAAAATGTGAATTGTAAAAATTAACAGCATGGCCCAAACTATGCAGTTCAATGGCTATTTCATAGATACAGTATAATAATCAACACCAACAAAAGTACATTTTAAAGTAAAAGAGCAATCTTGAGATTTAAAAAAGTGATACCTGGATTGTTCAAATGATGTTTTAAATGATTATTTTTACCTAGCTCTACTAGATACGATTTTTAAAAATCAACATAATTTTTATAGAGATTGCACTCAAAAGGAGCGATATCTTGTCGATGAAAAAAAAATTATTATAGACATTTCCAAAACTTTATTTGACTCTATAAGACTTTAAAATCCCACCTCTTTTCGTTGGCTTTTAACTTACCTTGATACCTTGGCTTGTGTGTTTTTCCATTATTTGTTTGATTTTATTGCCCTGTATATTTTACTGTACAGCACTTTGGTCAACTTCGGTTGTTTTTAAATGTGCTCAACAAATAAACTTTGACTTGACTTGTCTTGACTAGAAATCACAATTTTAAAATTCCTTGATGTTTCCGGGTTTTTTAATAAATGTGTGTAAATGTTTGTATTTTTGAGAAAATAACATTTATGCATGGTTTTTGAAAAAACTACATGTTTAAGTCACTGAAATAAGGCCATATAACACATACTCAACATTTGTCCAAAAACCTTTGAGAACTGGATCTTGTAGCCTAGAGTTTTTGCTACAAAATGGTGTGAAAACCATCCTGATCACTCATTCATTCAAAACAATATAGTAATTGAACTTTTGTAAGACACTTTTAGTGTTAGAAAGGTCATATGCGAGGAGGCGTGAATGATCATGAATATTCAGGTGATTCACACCTGAGGAGACAAAAGACCCCTCCCCTGGGCCTATCAATGAGGAATGTGACAGAAAGAGAATGAATGTGTGGAGACTTGATCAAAATCAAGTTTTAAGTTAAAAGAAGTAATCTGACTATACATTTTCTTTACATAAAGACTTTACTTAATTTTAGACTTACACTATCATTTAAAATAAGTATCTTCTGCTCACCAAGGCTGCATTTATTTGATCCAAAATACAGTAAAAAAAAGTGATATTTTGAACTATTTTTACAACTTAAAAGAACAGTTTTCTATTTTAATATATTGTAAAATGCATTTGTGATCAAAGCTGAATTTTCAGCAGCATTACTGCAGTCTTCAGTGTCACATGATACTTCAGAAATCATTATAATATGCTGATTTTCTAATATGGGCATATTTAAAGTGCATTTTACAAATTTAATCTGAACACATATTTGCAAGCACAACCTTTGTTGTTGATAATGAAGCTGCATAAACACTAGTTAAAATATAATCAAAACATTGATATTATTTTTATGTCATACAGCATACAATTTAAATACCTTCTTTAGCCAAAACAGCATTTAAATGTAACTAAAACTTGCTTATTAGGACATATTTCAAATTTCAATACACTGAATCCTGGCTCACAAATCTGGAAACAGTCCCACTAGTAAAATATGTACATGTTTATATAAAATAGCATGTCAACTAATTAAAACTAAATGACTTACTCGTCCGAAATTTTATCCTCGGCTGGATCAAGACTTTCTTCAAAATACAAACATTCATCGGAGTCCCGCTCTTCTTCTGAGGAAAACTGTAACTCTTCGTCACTATCCAGGAGTTTTCTCACTTGTGTATCGTGCTGTCTTTCAAACGTGCAGAAAAGTAAATGACTTTGTTTTTAAGGCACAGTCAGGGGCGTTTACCATTTCCATTGATCGCCCCAACACATTACCGTATGAATGGCGCGCTATGCCCGTGGGTGTGATCACATTAGGGATAATTAGCTGAGCCAGGAGAAACTGTACATCTCTTTGTTTCATACAGATTACATTGCAGGAGAATATTTGTTTTAAATTTGAATTGTTTTATTTAAAAGTAGACATTTGTAGCTTTCTTTAGACATATGTTTCATGTTTGTGTGATAAGTATTTGCAGAGTTTCATTTCATTTTTGTGACATGTTTCAGATATATGCTCGCGAACCCAGAGACTGCTTACAGCTCACCCTTTTTATTTTCTTTATTTTACAAAAGCACAAGGTTTTGTTGTTATTGTGAGTGTACACAAATAAAAGTAGTCCCTTTATAGTCTCTAATGATGTCTTATGCTTATCTGTATGCCCCAAAATGACTGAGAATTTTATGTTGTTTCTGCTGTAATGACGAAAAAATCCAGCAGGACGTGCCTGCCCAGAGGGTTAAACCAAGCTTCAGAAATGGCTGGTTTGAATTTTCCCTACATTGTGACGTCACACAGATGAATGCATTAGCACATGACTTCCCTACAGCAATACATCAGTGCCTACTTTTACATCATTGCACCCTTGGCCCATCTACTGCCACTCAGTCAGAAAGGTGAAGAGGTCAGAGAACAAGACAAATGGGTCTAATATTCCAGCACACCAAATGGTTATAAACACAGGAAACCTTCTTGTTCCCATCTGGAATATTTTTTAAGGTTTTTCTACATGTACATGCATTAGACAAACTGCTTCAACCATTATCATGCATATTGCCATGCTTTTAAAAGAAAAATGTTAAGTTATAACTATTAAAAGGACACCTGATTCTGCGTCTTGCTGTTTTAATTATAAACACGCCACGTTTTTGCACCCATCTGTGCTATTTTTAATTGTTGGTCTATGTAAACATGCACTAGATGGACGTCTTTGGCTGTACTGATGCATTTCCTGTGATGTGCACCACGTTTTAAGAGTGACACAAGCGTAACTTTTAAAAAATGCACCTGTTCTGCTCCAGTCCATTACTGCCACTGGCTGGGAGAACTGTGTCTCGTCAAGAGTAAAACGATGGTGGAAGATGTGAAGATGAGTGTCATTGGAAACAGTGGCTGAAGTTTGACAAAGTTCCCGATTTCATCAGTGCAGGATGATATGTGCGCGTGTCATATTTTACCCTGAATTGGATCGTGGGTGCGTCATGTCTTATTAACCACAGCATGATCACTTTTCACATCAGCTCACCCACACAAATGCATTTTAGCAAACCCAGTCAGAATAATTATAGTTGTTGTTATGTTCTTACAGAGGAATCTCAGTACACTGTTCACTGTGAGCTATTCTGGAGGAAGAAAGCAAAGCAAAGATCTGAAATGTTATTTATTAACACTTGGTAAAGGTAAGCAAAGAAATTATGTCCAGCAAGCAATGACAATTAATAAACATATTTATGATTAATACAGATGATAAACAAACTATTGTTTAAAAGATAACCCCCCCTTTCTTCACATAAGGTCAACACACTTATATAATGACCTGGCTATTCCCTTACCATGGCACTGACACTATATGATTAGGATGGGTCAGTCGTATTACTGGGCTGTCAGATCTAATACTAAAAATCAAATAATCCATGAAGATGCAGTGCCAAAGGGAGGAAGTCTGTTTTCATGATTCATTTCTACTCAAATGATCACTTACACGTTAATATCAAAGGTTCATTCTTTAATGAAAAGGGTCACTAAGGTAACAGACTGACTCATTGATTTAATGGAAGCCAAGGACCACAACTTTGCTCAAAGGTAAACTTCAGCATTTGTCACACTGGAGAGATTTTAGGCCAAAATTAGTCATTTGTATATCGCTCATCATTTAGAACATGCACATAAAAACAACCGCTTGCTACTGCTTCCTTGACTTGCATTTAACTCCCCAACATATTCTATGTGAGTAGCAGTTAAGTACTGTAATTAAATTTACTTTAATCCTGGTTGCATTGGATTTACAGTAACAGCGTTTTAAGCACATATATCACTTATTAATATACTACAGTAATTTATTAGATTATCTCCAACAGTGCTCAGTTTACCTATCCTCATGTCATAATTTGTAGAGCTATGTAGTTTCCATCTAATAATTTCTATTAGCTATTTCTTTTAATGATCTATGGTCTTGTAATTTATAATCACTGTATAGCATTGCTAATATTCTTTTTTATGTCAAGTGCACTGCATGAAACAGATGTCAAGGAGGCTGTGGACTTTGCAGTTTTCATATCCATGAATTTAGCAGATTATGCACTCATATAATACATACGAAAAAGAAGTAAATGTATATTCTTTGCCAAATCTAACGTGACCACACGCAAATACTGTTTTATAGTCAGAGACAGTAGAGGGGAACTTATTGGGGAGTAGGGATGACAAACGTACTGGTATACTAAAATTAAGATTAATTTTAGGTATACTACAATTACAATTTTGAGACATTGTATTACACAGCATACATTTATATGAGTTTTAATGAGCTATCTAGTGTAATCTACCTCTCTGATGAAAAATGTATGCAGAAGAATAATGAACTTTACTAGTTATTTCATTGTTAAAAAATCATGAAGATACTATAAGATAACATTTTGTTTATTCATTTTTATTACTAACTTCACCCAAATACTAGCAAACTTGGCCAGAAACAACTGATTTACCTTGGTTATTGACAAGTGACAAAACATGAGTCATCTCATATGAAAGCCATTTCACCAGCATGGTTGAACATGTTTAGTTAACTGTACTACGAAATCTGTGCTGAGAACAGTTTGTTATCCTACCATGCTATACCGCACTCAAGTGGAAAGACTACTGGAACCATTCCTTACTTTGCTCAAAACCATTAGGGCCGATGCTAGAAAAGTCCTTTCTGTCTCTCCCACATAAGCACTATAGCTCAATGTGTCTGGAGTATGTGTATCAGGGACATGTAATATAAGTCCATATAAGCAGGGTAAGCAGTGCTTACCTAACAGAAGAGTGAATAGAAAAATGACACTATGAAATATTTAAATTCAATTGCTAATATAAACTACTGTTTTCGTTTAAATTCGTCATCTCTCATCTCAGTTGAGCAGCACAGACATTTATTAATTTATTTGCTTTGGCACCACCCTCAGGTATAAGCACTTTATGTTATGCTTTCCCTGACTTAGATTCAAAGCATTGTTTACCGCCTTTTCATTCAAAATTGTATGTTCATTCAAACTGAATCACGCCTGCTACTACAAATGGCCAAGGTAAGCATGCCTACCTAAATGAGTAAGCCAGTCAGAAGCTCCTTCCTTCAGTTAAGCTATCTGATAGGCTAGATTTTTGTTTTTCGTCAACACATTCACGTAACTAATGCATTATTAAGCGCTAAAATGGATATAGTGTAAGCATCGATGACATACGCATATTTGGCAAAGTTCATTTCAATAAAAAATTGAGAAAGAGAGGCTATCAAAACTTAAACAAGCGACTTTTACAACAAAGTGATGGAGATATTCATTCATAAGTAGAGATGCATGGATTTTGTGTTGGATTTTGTGTCAAGTAATGGTAAGTTAATATGTTTATAAAAATCTGTGTTATTGATACAAGGTCACTGTTTCTGGTTAGTCTGAGGCTATGAAATTGTGATCTGGCAATCGTGTCCTTCTTGTGTTATCCTCTGTCTGTTTTATAGTTCTTAGGTTTGGGCACAGAGTCTGTTTAAAAATATATATATTAAGGGATGAATATTGTGTTTATGTTACATTTGCCTTGTGCATTCAGGTTAAGATTGTTGTTTTTGAGTGACTCCAGCCAGGTTTTCTAAGCAACCATATTGGCCTGGTTGCTAGGGAGTGTAGAGTCATATGGGGTAACCTCCTCGTGGTTGCTATAATGTGGTTTGCTCTCGGTGGGGCGCGTGGTGAATTGTGCGTGGATGCCGCGGTGGATGACGTGAAGCCTCCACATGTGCTATGTCCCCGCAGTAATGCGCTCAACAATCCATGTGATAAGATGTGCGGGTTGACGGTCTCAGAAGCGGAGGCAACTGAGATTTATCCTCCACCACCCGGATTGAGGCGAGTCACTACATGACCATGAGGACTTAGAGTGCATTGGGAATTGCTGCTGTCCATTCCAGTGTTTCTGAGCTGTGGGAAGAGTGACGTAGTGAAACTAGAAACTTGCAATCTTTTCTTTTTATTTTGTTGTATGTCAAAACCAGCTCTTCTGGCACTGTGGTTCATTGTATGATTTAATGGACATAAACATGCTCGGCTCAATATATGACAATCTTTTATTGGTGTGATATGAGCAATATTACTATCCTGAATTTAAAACAATTTGGTCATTAAGTTTGCCACTGTAACATAATTGTTTCCATTGGCTGATGGGTTCAAGGCAACAATTTACCTCTATAACATTTCCGTGATATTACATTCATCCATATGATGAGTTTTGGGTACAGCGTTTAATAATGTGTATTAAAAATCTTGGATGCTTGCTCAGTCTCAAAGCCCACGGTGTGTGCTGATGTATACTGACTACTAGGTCACAGCTCTGACATGTTTGCATTTTTGTTGTAGAATTCTCACAGACATCTGTCAGCACAAATCATTAATCACCAAGGTGGCATTTAAACTGCAAGGCTTAATGCAAAGATCCAATCATTCGACACATATCTTATTCCATGTCCTGTTTACATTCACTTAAAGGTGCTGTAAGTGATTTTCTTCATGGAAAGTTATGTAAAACATTTTCCTACTCCCTGAAAGATATTAATGAAACATGTGTTGTGAGATATCCCATTGGTCTCTGTGACAGCTCTAGACTTTGTAAACAGCAAACAAAAATGTGTCCGTGGGCTCTGACGGTTTCGACCTGTCAATCATTTTGCATGTTCTCATTGTATTATAGTTGCAGCGAATTATTGAGGCATAATGCCATTATGGCACAGTTGTTGCACAGTTGTCATTTGAGGGCAATATTTGGTGCTGTTGTTTTTAATAACCATTTCTGCATGATGTTGATCCCAATAAAGCTAATTTGGTATCTTTGGGTTTTGGAAAGAGGGGCATGGTTAATTCAATGGCTCAGTCTCATGAAATAGAATGGCTAAAATCACTTACAGCTCCTTTAAGATTAACCTATAGGTTTTTTTTTTTTTTTTTTTTACATCAATGACCTGAACTAGGCTTACATTGAGCACCATTTTTATCTGTAGTTCTTACAAGTGTTTAACATTAACAGCAATAAGATTACGTTATTTTACATGTCTTGTTCTTAGAAAGATCGAAAAACATAACAAGAATGCAATTAATCTTTAAAGGAAGGGAAGATGACTCCCTCCATCATTCACACGTAGGAGTTCCCATGCATTCATTAGCCTTAAAGCACCAAGTGAAGATTTCAGACCTGTCTTACCTAATTTTTTAGGTAAATTACCAAATTTACAAGCACATCACTTATTCTAGTTAAGCCTTTATTCCAAAAATTATATATTTTTAAATGCTTTATAGAGTGTAAACTTATGCAGTATTTTATGAATTAACAAAGATATGTTCGTTCCTTTCCCACTATTCTGAATTATTGCAGATCCTCGTATTTACCAATTATTGTGCTGCATTAAGCTAATTCTACAGAGAAATAATGAATTATCATTTTCTTTCACACTATGATTATGTATGTGTGCACAAAATCAACCTCTATTACTTTGTTTTGACGTGCAGAAATTAACCAATATTTTGTTTAAACACTTGCACATTATTCTGACCTCTCAACTCAAAACCCTCTGTTTTATTAAAAGAACAGATGTAGACCTCAGGGTCCAGACTTGTGCACTGTTTGTTCGAAACATTCTCACACTTGGCCATTCACTTTATGAACAAGAAGTGATAGAAAGACAGCTTCATTTTCATCCTCAGTTAGCCAAAAAGCGACAAATAGCACACTGCAGTCTAGGGCTGCTATGACAATATATACATCATACAATTGTAGAAATGTGCAAACCAATAGCATACTGTATAACTTTTATACTGTGGTAGATATATTCATGCAGCTATCAATGGGCAGGACTGCTTTACAGCATTTATGAAAGCAGCAAGAAACATGGACTAATTTGAAAATAGATAGCGGGTCACAACTTTACTTTATACATTACCATATAAATACATTTCCGTCATCCCAGGTGTGTGTATGTTATGCTGGGTGTGGAAGCAGGACAGGACAGACAGAGGTGCAGATCCAAACTCGGTATTTTATTAAGAATAAACAAATAAGAAACAAAAGGTAAACACAAAGAAAAGTCCACGAGGGGAAAACTGGAAACTGATACACAACGAGACAGAAATAAACACGATGAAACAAACTCAACAAACTCTGAACTCGGGCAGGGAACACAGACCAGGCTTGACGACATGCAAGAAACGAAACATTACCAAACAACGACCGACAGAGAGTAAACAAAGAACCAAGGTTTAAATACACAGACAAAGTGGAGACTGAACGAGACACAGGTGAAAACAATGATGAGTGGAGGCAGTGGGGGAGGCCGGGAATTGTGGGAAATGTAGTTTAACACACGGACAGTGAGACTCAGGGCGGACAACAGGGAAAACGTGACATGGAGCGGGATCGGTGATGGGTGAAAAGGAAAACACGGAGCGGACAACAAGGAAACGTGAAATCAACGTGATAGTGAAACAGAGAACAGAGGGCAGACAACACAGGAACGTAACATAACCCCCCCTAAAAGGACCAGATTCCAGACGGTCCTAAAGCCAAAAGAAAACCTACACAGAAGAACAAAAACAAAAGATCCAGGGAGTGAGGGGGTAGACCCGGGGGAACACAGACAGAGAAAAGGGAGCACAAGGGGCACAGAGACAGACCAAGAAGGCACAAGGGACATGGAGACAGACCACGGGGGCACAAGGGGCAATTAGGCAGTCCACGGGGAACAAAGGGAAATGAGACAGGCCACGGGGGCACAAGGGGCAATTAGGCAGTCCATGGGGGCACAAAGGGACAGGTTTGGGTGGTCTGGGAGGTGGCCATCAGACAGGGACAGGTCCAGGAGGCCTAGGAAGCGGCCACAAGACAGGAACAGGTCTGGGGGGCCTGGGAGGTGGCCATCGGACAGGGACAGGTCCAGGAGGCCTGGGAGGCGGCCTCAGGACAGGGGCAGGTCTAGGAGGTCTGGGAGATGGTCGCAGAACAAGGGCCGGCACAGGGGTCCTGGGGAGTGGCTCCGGGACAGGGACAGGTTTAGGTGACCTAGGGGGTGGCCACAGGGCTAGGGCTGGTTCAGGGGGCCTGGGAGGAAGAGTGGCCCCTAGGGGAGCTGCAAGGGGCTCTGGAGATGAAGCTGAGGGAGGCTCTGGAGGCGGAACCGATGGAGGCGGCGCCGTAGGAGGCTCTGGAGGCGGGGGCCTGGAAGGCTCTGGAGGCAGAACCGATGAAGGTGGCGCCGTAGGAGGCTTTAAAGGCGGAGGCCTGGAAGGCTCGAGTGACCTGAGAGGCGGAGGCCTTGAAGGCTCTGGAGGTGGAGCCGAGGGAGGCTCAGGAGGTGGAGCCGAGGAAGGTGGCGCCGTAGGAGGCTTTAGAGGCGGAGGCCTGGAAGATTCTGGAGGTGGAGCCGAGGAAGGCCTAGGAGGTGGAGGCCTGGAAGGCTCTGGAGGTGGAGCCAAGAGAGGTGGTGCCGTAGGAGGTTTCAGAGGCGTGGCCCTAGAAGGCTCTGGAGTCTCTGGGAGCAGAGCCATAGGAGGCTCGGGAGGCGGAGCCGTGAAAGGCTCGGGAGACGGAGCCGTAGGAGGCCCGGGAGTTTCTGGGAGAAGAGCCTTACCAAACAACGACCGACAGAGAGTAAACAAAGAACCAAGATTTAAATACACAGACAAAGTGGAGACTGAGCGAGACACAGGTGAAAACAATGATGAGTGCAGGCAGTGGGGGAGGCCGGGAATTGTGGGAAATGTAGTTTAACACACGGACAGTGAGACTCAGGGCGGACAACAGGAAAGCGTGACATGGAGCGGGATCGGTGATGGGTGAAAAGGAAAACACGGAGCGGACAACAAGGAAACGTGAAATCAACGTGATAGTGAAACAGAGAACAGAGGGCAGACAACACAGGAACGTAACAGTGTACAGTACATTGGCTATTTTTCAGTTGCTTTTAAACACACAGAACTTCAGAACTATCTGTTTTGATACTTTTGATCTGTTACTTGAACTAATTCAAGTCTTTTGTTTTTGACTCGAGTATTACCAGTGCTGGGTAGTAACGGATTACATGTAATCAGGATCACACAATTAGATTACAACAATCAAATACTTGTAATTAGATACAATTATTTTAAAACACTTTAATTAGATTATAGTTATTTTTAAATGATTACATGATTACATAATAAAAATGCATCAAGAGTTAATTGTTCAAATTTGGTCTAATTGTTTTACCACATAGACAATTATGCCTTATAATGACGAAAAATGTTTCAAGTAACCAAACGCTGCTAATGTATGGCTGTGAAATGTAATGTCTTCCTAATATCTAGCAACCTTCATTAATTATTGATTCTGGAAGTCTGGAAAAAACAAACAAACAAGACAATTAGTCTAATAAAATAAAATAAAAATTGTTCACACCATTTCTTTCTGCCACATTTGAAAAAAAAAACTAAAAACATACTTATCAGTTAAAATGTGTTTTTGTGTTACTCTGTAAGTGCTTCTTTATTGTACTCAGTGACAGATGAAACACAATGCCACACACAAACGTATGTAAATGTAATTAAGCAACATTGTGTCCTACATCAAATCTAACAAACATGCGATCGCCAAACAAACCAATGAGGTCAGAGGTAATCCAAAAGTAATCCAAAATCAATCAGATTAGATTACCCAAAAATATATAATTACAAAATATAATATGAGAGATTTCATTACTGATTGCAGTTTTATTCATGTAATTTTGTCATCAATTTACAGAGGTGTAAAGTAACTGTTACTGTAATGAACTACTTTTTCCTAAGAATTTTACTTTTTAAGTAGTTTAACCTGTTTATACGCAATTCCCCCGCAGATGGTGGTGACGTCACTCTGCTTACATTTAATATATAATTTACCATCTATAAATGTAATTCATGTTAACAAATTATACAGTACTTCTTTACAAAGGTCTAAGGGTTCAACATTGATATCCAATCTCTGTTTCACAATAGCAATGCTGGTCAGTATATTAGTCAGTTTTTAGTTGTTAACTTCCCTAAATACACTCCTTTCTTCACATATTCAAACTTACTCTCAGAGGGAAAGCCAGGGTGGATTTAACATTGGCTTTAGGTGACCCAGATAAAGCTACATCTAAAGTGCAGTTAGACATTTTAGAGTCTGCATGTACAAAGAGTATCTCTTTGGGTCTGATGGATGTAATCTTATAAAGTATCCGAAGTATGAATTTTATAAGACCTAGAATAGTTTTAGACTGATGTAGTCTTTAAATGCAGTGCTAATCTGTAGATGATCATCACAATGCCCATGAATGATAAATACAATGTGTAAATAATTTTTCAATGATTATTTTTATTTTAGATGAGAGCAGTTTTTAAATACTTTAAAGTGTATGACCCTGCACATTGTATGTTGGTGTATAATTCAATAGAGCATAATTTGCACAACCAATAAATAATAGATCTAAGAAGTATAATAGTATTTTTGACAAATATGTATACGAGATACACATACATGGGATGAAAACTCTTGTTGTAACAATTGTCTAGAAAAAGCTATTGTGTTTATTTTATTCAAAGGTAGATCACTCCCTTTTGGTGGCCATCGTGCTGAGATCACATGACCAGCCCAACACAACTAACTTTATCTTTGTAACGCTGTTATTATTGGACAACTATATTGTCATTTAATAATCATGTGTGAGAAATACACTTGCAAACATAACATTTCTACAATGGCAATTACTACCAAAGACATTTGCTCTTGCGAGAAGTTGCATCCATGCTGTTAGGTGTCAGTATAAAGCCTGAGACCACTGGCATATTGGTTGTTTAGGAAGATGAATAAGAGTCAGTAAAACATAAATTTTCAATACTTAAAAATACCACCAGTACCTCTCCTGAATCCTGCGGGAAGAAGAATGCCATGACAGAATTCCTACTTTAGGCTAGTGGGATCTGTCTCAGAGTTCGTGCTCAAAGTCCACCTCAGGGCAAGGAGCCAACCAGAGACACGGGGAATGGTGCATTGATTTTAATTAGGGATGTCACAGAATCAATGGAACCTTATAACCCTTAGGTGAGAATAGGTAATATGGCAATACCTCATGAGAGGTAGGTTTTATTGGGACAAGCAGGACATCTCATTCCTCCTTTATTTTCAACAACAATTTCCTCTGACATCTTTGTTATCGTAAAGACAGGGTTATGAAAGTATTCCAATACACATGCACAATAGATTGTGACCAGTTCACCAAAGCAGAACATCTTGCCCAGCCAATGAGAAATTATTTCAGGCTGTACCATGTACAACCAAGCAAAATAAATAGGATGAGGCAACTTCGTGTACCATCTGCTCAATTAGTATTGTTATACATAAAATCATTGCAAGTTTAAACAATAAATTAGAACTATAAAACCTCGTTTTAACAAACAACAGGATAATCGTTTGAATAAACAGCAGGTCATAGTTCTGCCACTTGGGAAATATTGTCTCTAATGATCTGTTGTTTTTGAGTAATGCTATTAATCACTTGCTTTGGTCACCATTATCACAGTGTGATTAATTGCACTTTCTTAATAAGTCTGTTTGGCTACATTTGTAGCACATGGGTGTGACAAATAAGAATAAGTAAGGTTAATTTCTAGGTCTAGGATCTAAGGCTGGTGATGTATGAGCAGAGCCTGATTATCTTTGCATGAACCCAAGATGCTGATTACAAACAATTAGTCACTGTTACTCACTATAATAAAGGAATAATGGTAGCCCATAAATGTGGTTGCTTTGCTTTGAATCAGAGCTTGCCTTTGAATCAGAGCTTTTCTTTTCACTCTGACACATGCTGAGAGCATACACTGTACACATCTGACATGGTAACCTGCTTTCTGCCATATTTAGCGCACAGGGTAAAGAGCATTTTTGCTTTGATCAGTTGTGGTTTGGATCAATAAACCTCTTTATTCCACTCATGCATGTATCAATAATTGAAAGAGTCATGTCAAAACACCTGATGAGACTATTAAACTGCTAATTCTCAATCATGGTTTCAGTCACAATGAGTACTTTTCTTTAAGATGGATGAACAATTACTAATAAATACAAGTTTCATGTACCATTACACCTGGCAAGGGCCCATAATTAAAACTAGCCAAGCAGCAAAAGTGGTAAAAACGTTTATCTAGGATACAAATCCATGTGGCAACACATAGCATCGATTTCGCTAACACTTTATAATAACCTTCATTAATAAATCATTCATAAGCATTATATATGCTTTATAGATCATTAGTTAAAGGGCACCTATTATGGAATTTTGAAAATTACTTTTCATGTAGTGTGTAACATAGATTTAAGTGAACAAAAACATCCTGCAAAGTTTTATATATGAAAGTTCACCGTAAAAAAAGTTATTGTCTCTCAAAAGTAGGAGTCGACTCTGATTCAGTTTAATGAATCGTTTTTCCAATGAGTCATTTTCCTTTTCGTTGTGACGTCAAGACGAAAAATGATCAAATTGGCCGCGCCCACTCATTGCGCGCGCAGACACCAGGGAAAACTTGAAAACATCATGTCGACAACAAGACGCTGTGTTCTGAAGTGCATATCAAAAGCGACCTTTTTTCACTGCCCAGGGACGAGCATGTGAAGAATCAGTGGCTAGAGTTTATATTTACAACTATACCACACAAGTATAGCCCGAACCTTGTGCTGTGTTCGCGTCATTTTAATGACGATTGCTTTACTGAACATGAATGCTTTCAAGTGTGGATTCATGAGCCGGTTGATACTGAAGGAAGGTTCAGTACCAAGTTTATTTGGATCAGCTTCCTCCTCCGAATCACAACCTGTAAGTATTATTAATAATTGCTGCTTTTATGTGTTTTTTAGCATGCTTAATAAGTATTTGTGTGTGTTGTGTAAGTTACGCTCAGCGCAGCTTCTAGGTCTCCAATGTCAATTTTTTTGAAATATGTGAAATGTTTGTCGATGTTATTGGAGTTGTCATAAAGAATAGAGCAATAACTTGTAGTAATGCAGTGCTTTACCAATATGTTTATGCGTTGGGCTAAAGCAAACAATAACTGATTGGGTGTTTACCACCGAACTTTGGGCTATGATCGCTAACATAAATCAACTCAAATTCCTTCTCTGATTTTGATTTTTTTACTACAAAGCGGTGATGGGCGTTCCGTTTCCGACAATCTCTGCACAGAGTATACCAATCACAACTGACTGGGTCATCTGACCAATCACCGCAGATTAGCGTCACGCAAAGGAGGGGTTTGGAAAAATGAGTCGTTGGACGAATCATTTGGGAGTCGGTGAGCAAATCAGGTAAACATAAATGCATATTATAAGACAACAAAAGTGTTTTTTGTCATTGCATGCATGTAAAACTGTTGTTGGGCACTCCCAAAACAATATTAGGAACATTTTAAATGCCATAATAGGTGCCCTTTAATATATATTCAAATAGTTAGAAATATGCAATTGTTATTGTTTTCTAATGAATTTAACATTAACTAATGATCTTTTTAACATTATGTAATGTTAATTTAGATACTTACAAATGTTATTAAACTTTCATTACAATATGACTTTGCACTTTTAAGATCAACAAATGAGTTGTAAACACTTTACAATAAGGTTCCATTTGTTAACATTAGTAAACAACATTGGTTAACATAAACAAACAATGAACAATACTTTTAAGCATTTATTAATCTTTGTTAATGTTAATTTCAACATACAGTAAAACATTTTTAAAATCAAAAGTTGTATTTATTAATATTAGTTCTCTTACGAGAGGTTCTCTCGTATTGCGTAAGCTAGCTTACGCTACGGGAAAGATTAATCTTTTCTGAGATATTGAAGCCAAAAAATGATCCTTAATTTTGTATCCATTGTCAACGCAGTGCAGCAGCTGCATACCTTGAGCGGGCTAGCTAGCGAGCTCATTGGTTGCTCTGCGGCAACTGCTGCAAAAAGATGAATCTTTCCCGTAGCGTAAGCTAGCTTACGCAATACTCGTTCCCTCATCTAGAGAGAACCGAGGTTACGTTAGGTAACCGATTCGTTATTGCACAATGAACTAACATGAACTAATAATGAACAAATATTTTTTATTAACTAATATTAACAAAGATTATGTAAAAAAATATATAATGTTCATAATAGTTAATGCATTAACTAATGTTAACGAATGGAACCTGATTGTAAAGTGTTACCAATTAGTAAAAAAAATAAAAATAGAGTAACAGATCATTTGTTAATGTACATTGGAATGTTTACATACGTCATCAAACTTTTTCATAGATTAGCTCATGCACATGTTACAGGCCCTGCTCACCCCGCTCCGAACGGGTCTCGAATCGGTGTCTCCGGAGTGGGAGGTGGGTGCGCTAACAAAGGAGGCTAAATGCTACAGCCTCTAGCGTCAGTTGCTTGTGCACCTCTTGATGTCAGGATTTTCAAATGTACAAATGTTTCCAGAAATTATTTTTCACTGTTTCACACACTATTCATATTTACACATTTTTAATGAATGCCCTAATTAGTAGACAGGGTCTGTAAAAGCCACACATTTGATGTTTATTTGTTGTGATATGTTAGCATGATTTTACTAAAAATCTAAACATCTTTACAAATCATGTATTAATTATTTTGTTTATATTTTAATAGTACTAACTTGTAAGATGCTTCAGGTGACTCATTGACCTGTGCTGTTTATCACAAACGAAAAAAGGGAAAAACAAACAGCTTAATAATACAATTACAATGGGGATAAAATTTATTTTAACAAAAATGATGGAAAAATAATAGTTTAATGGCAGGTAAGAAATATTTATGGCTGATACAGAGGGTTACCACTGTGCGGTTGGTTGCCTCATTGATATTCTCCTCCTCATCCCTCTCTCTGCCTGACCCTTTTTGTTAACTAAATTACATAAGCTAGTGGAACAGTGGCAGAATGAAGTGTAGGGGTCCAGAGATCCAAAAACAACAGCTTATGTATACATTATTTCACTAATCCCCGTAAAACACTTATTATGCAGCAATGAAAAGCAGAGATAAAATGATTAGTCTGATGTTGGGAAGGCGCTGCCCGTTTCCTCTTACTCTCTTGAACATGACTGCCAACTGATGCTTAGCATTGCAAATGACCCACCAGAGCACTAAATGAAGGGAGAGTCAGGCGGGGAGGAGAGGAAAAGAGGAGTGCAGAGGGAAGGAGTGAGTACAGGGAGAAGACTGGGGAGGATGTTGCAGGGGAAGGCAGGGAGGGAACAGGAGGTGGTGTGGGTGTGTTTCACTATTTATAAAGGCAAACTCATTCTGTATGAGCTTTTTGATGGAGTGCAGATCCATGGCTCCAAGGACAAGAGAGAGGCCGGTAATGTGATAAGTGGCCTGGCTGATTTGATTCCATTCCAAGTCAAACACATGTTTTATTCTGCTCCATTTGATGCTGGTACCATTATCTGTCTACCTGGCCAAACACAGACAAAGTGCATAGTGATAATGATACCCATAAAAAAAACAATAAAATCTTTTGTCACAAAATAGATTTTGCAGTATTTGTGTGTGTGTGTGTGTGTGTGTGTGTGTGTGTGTGTGTGTGTGTGTGTGTGTGTTGCAACCTTAAAGCATTCAGTTTTGGCTATAGTTCAAAAGTTTTGACTTGCAACTTCTATACATATGATATGTAGATTTACCCATTGTTCCAGCCTGACAACTACACCATCTCAGCCTGAATCTCAACCTTCAGACAACTCAGCCTGATTGAAAGAATGCCACCTTGCACCTCATACCACAACATCTCTGTTAATCTGTGTTTGACAATATAAACAGCATTAATGGCAGCAAAGAACCTGGAGGGGGCGGGGGTTGTTTAATGATCAATTTAAGTTCACTGCCCACATCTCGATGACTGCCTGGCCATGCAGAATCACACTTTACAACATCATACATCAGACCTTACCTGTGTGAATATGCTGTGCAGCTCCAGGTTCAGGATCTTGTCATCTCAAGCTATTTCAAACTCATATGACATTCTGTCTTATGCAGAACATAAACAAAGATTTTTGGAGATATTAGTTGTTTTTGTTTATACAATGCAAGTCAATGGGGTCCTACATTTTCAAGCTCCAAAAAGGACTTAAAGTCAGCATAAATTGTGTGATCATTATTTGAAGCTCAATTACACTTCCTTGCGATTGACTACTGCACAGAGTGACTCTGCGCATGTACATGTGCTCTGTGTCAAGTGCAAGGAAGTGTAATTGTGCTTCAAATCATGATCGAGCTAAGGAGACAGAGATTTATAGTGAAAAGGGAGTTACACTTTGGTCTGTTTCTCACCCCATATTTATCGTATCACTTCAAAAGACATGTATTAAAACTACAACATTTTTATGGATTACCTTTATGCTGCCTTTATGTCTTTTATGGAGCTTGAAATTGTTGGACCCTTATTGACTTGTAGTGTATGGACAAAAAAACAACAACTCATATCTATATAAACATATCTTTGTTGGTATTCTATAGAAGAAAGAAGCTTGTCATACAAGCTTGAGATGTTATAGAGGTGAATGAATTATGAGAAAATTATCATTCTTGATTGAACTAATAGCCTTTTTCACACTTCCATGTTTGTTGCTTCAGGGGATGGCTTTGCAAGGAAAACATACTTTCCGGTAACAGCAATAGCCATTGAAACGTGAGCCAGATTTCAGGTGACTGCTAGAATTAAAGTCTTCATTAGCGTGCAAATGTTTGAACTGGCTTTAAGCTTTGTGGGCGACTCTACAGAGCTCTAGTTAAGATCTTAATTTTGGGACAAGTACATCCTGACAACATTGAGGAAGGCATAATATGACTGAATCCAGCATATTCACTGAGATATTCAAGCTGCTACCAGCGACTGAGTCCTAGACTACACTGGTAATAAATAACTCATGAATTCACAGTCATTTAATTCTCTGTGTCTTTTTGGGTTGGCTCTGCATTATCACAAGTGAAATTTAGCTTGTTGAGTGCAGAGCAAAACATCGGCATCCAGCTCCCCTCTCTCACACACATGTACAGCTCCAGAATGAGAAGCAGGGCAGGGAAAATCATGTTTAAAATCTCGTTTTTTCACTCGCACCATAGACACTTTCATAAACAAGGACGTTTCTGTCATCTCTCTCATTCACATGCTCCTGACATCATCATAAGATTGAGTGCAGTACATTTTCACATTTGGAATATTCATTAAACTGAACCATACAGATGTTCAGAAAAATAGCAATTTCATGGCATGTTTTTTTTTTTTTTTCATGTACATAGGTAATATAGTTGTAATGTCTCTTATGGCTGCTCATCATCATCTTAAAGTCTGTAAATCTGCACTGTAAAATCCGATGTAGTGTTAACTCTGAACAAGTTAATACTATTATAGGTAGTATTAAAGGCATTGTTTTCTGCACAGTTCCTTATTGCTCTTTGATATTCTGTTACTGGGATGATATAATTTGTTTTGGAAATAGGTAAATACATTTAAAACAGGACAGAGTGACTTGGTTTAATTACTTAATTTGATCATTTAGACATTTATACATTATTTAAATTTTTGTGAGATTTTTGGGAAGTTTCAATGAGAATTTTTGTAAATGTGCTAGGAATATACATAGCTTTTTTTAATTAATTTCATCGTGATACATTGATGCAAGGAGGATATTTCTGCCAACGAGATGGAAACTGGTGAAGAAACCACCCCAGCGCTGCATTTGAGCACATAAACACATAAACTACAGCCTGAGTAACCGAATCAGTTAGGAAAATATGATAAATAATTTCAGTGTATATTATATTGTGAATCGTTGATAAACAGACCATACAGAAGAATTAAGAAGCATTATTCAAGACAAATGTATACTAAAGTTATGGTAGCAGATGTAATTTTACCCTGCGGTGACATAGTTTCCAAATCTTGTGAAAAGGACTAAATGTTCATATAATATTCAAAATTGCAACCATAGTTAACAACCAAAGGCTACCATGGTTTGCGAACACAGTTAGTGACAACAGGCTAGCAATGCTTTTAGGAAACACATTCCAGGTTACTCTTGAAGTTTGGCATTATGGTGCTGCTAATATTGTTAGCTACTCTAAGATAAATTGCTTGTAATTGTCCTCATTTGTAAGTCGATTTGGATAAAGGTATGTGCTAAATGTTATTAAAAATGTAAATGTAAATCTAAGAAGTCTCTTTAAATCTATCTGTCTAATGATAGTTTTTTAGTCTATAACCATATTCAAATATGCAAAATATCCATTAGTAGACTGTTCAAGGCTGACTTTAATTTCATATTCTGCTTTTTTCTCACTCTGATTCATTGCTGTTTATTATTGAAATCTACTCTTATTGGTTGGATAAATCTGTATGTGGGCCTTGGGATCCAGTGTTGGGTGTAATCCAATTACAAACGTATTAGTTACTGTATTCTAATTACTTTTTAGGTAAAAATGTAGTTTAATGCATTACATTTTATATTCTTGAAATCAGATTACACTTACTGACTTTCAATTAATTAAATTACTTTTAAATAATTACAGGGTTATGCTTAATTATAATGTATTATTAATGGTATTAATACATGAGTTATCACCATTACAAGTCATTTTGAAGAAGAAATGTGAGGTGCTTAGTGGATGACTTGTGTGTGACAGTGAACAAGAAAGAAATATAAATTATTTAGAATTTGTTGAGCGGAAAAGTGTTTTAGAAAGTAATTTAAAAATAAAGTAATTAGTAATGTGGTTACTTTTCCAATTAAGTAATTGGTAAAGTAATCAGATTACAAATGTATATAAATGATTAATAATTTGTATTGGATAACTATTTTTATGTAACTTATCCAACACTGTTGGGATCAAAACTTTTCACTGAAAGTGAACATTGGAGCATGATGTTCACACTGTACTTCAAATATTCAACAACAACAACTGTAACCAAAAGCCATTTTTTACCGCTAAAAAGCAGAAAGGCAAATCTGAACCTGTATTCTTCGTTCCCCTAATCTGACATGTAGTGGGATATGATGTGAGGAAGAATACAGACAGAGATGGGTGAAAACACTGAAGTACTTTTTCTTCAGTAGAGTAGCTAGAAGCTTCAACGAATGGAGGCTGGAGCTTTTATTTGAAGTGACTGTACTGCTATTCTCACTTCCCTATCTCAATCTTCACAATTCTGGAGCAGGTGCGTCAAGAGAGGCCAGTTTGCCTGTGTTCCGAGGTCTACATAGCCTGTCTTGCTTGTAAAGGGGGGAAACATAAGGCTGTGAAGCACCTGTGTAAAGATGTGTTTATCTGTTATCTGGTGTCTCCAGATTTTCCAGGCACAAAAGCCTCCTCTGCTGATGCAACATGTTTGTAAGTCCCCTTTTCCCAGATCTTTACTGCCACCTCTTCTTTTTATTTTAACCAAAATGTCTTCCATTTCCAATAAACTTCGATTTCCAATAAACATAAGCTTAACAGTTTTTTTTATGTGGTCTTTAGAATGACGCCTATATCAGTGAAGTTGTTGAAGCCCATATCAGAACAGTAAAATAGCACTGGGGCCAATTTATTCAAAAGCTTAACTAGAGACAGCAAACTTTAAAGGCACACTGTCATCCTAACATTTTGAATGCCTCTCTGTAATTGTGACACACACTATCTATCACATAAACGTTGGGACAAAGGTGCCTGGAGAGTGCCCCAAATATGTCATTTCACAAGCAGACGAACTCCTGCAAACAGACTGATTTTCAGCTCAGCACTTCTTACGTTGTCTGTTTACAGTTTAGTCAAAGATGGTTTCACAAAATCTGTCATCATCTCTGGTTCCAACAATGTTCCTCAATGCACTGAACATTTTGGAGTTTGAGTTACAGTGTTAAGGCCTGTTCACAACAAATCCTTTTTTTTTTTTTTCGCCCTTCGGTGTGATAGTTCGTTCCACGTGAGCTTTTGAACGGTAACAATGGATTCCAATGGCGCTATTCACAGTGGGTCTGACCAAGAACTGATTAACCACTGGGTCAATTGGGCCATTCCTCAGGGGCCTCAAACCCAAAGGACCCTGGGCTCTGAATCAGTTATTTATTTTGAGATATCTATAATAAATCTGTGTAAATTTCAGCCTTATGTGAAATACCATTTGTTTGGCCGAATGTGTGCTGGACTAGAGGAGTGCGAGCACAGACACTCAAGTGCATGCTCAGGGCATCTGTGTCTCAGAGGTGCAGCATGTTTATTTGAAAGGACTACAGAGAACAGCGTCTGATACACAAAATGCTTTCAAACAAAGATAAGGTGCAGTTTACCCTGGCTGTGCACAAAGTTGATGGTTTAAATTCATATCAGCGACAGAATTCATGCAACAGTATATAGGACTTTATAATTAAACATTAAAAACATGCAGGACTTCAACATTTTAAAGCAAAAGATGCCTTAATACCCTAAATATGTGCACAGTAACCTTTTGAAATATTTGGTTAACCGCAAGAGTTCACGAATGGTTATTGTGTTATTTGTTGGCACTAGGGAATAAAAAAACCTTTATTGCCATGGATGCGTCAAACACAATCTCAGATAGAAATAAAGTGCACAGTAAGCTATGAGCCTAAATAGCACAATACATAGATCTTCAAATGATAAAATCACATTAAAGTCAAACAAAAATAATCTCTGTCACTGCCTGCAACATAGGCTTTTTCTTAATAAATGGAAAATGAATAATTCTGCCCGGGCAGGTTCACTCTCCATGAGGCAGTGAACAATATGGTTTATAAAACTCTTCAGGATGCTTTGATTTGAAGTGATTTAGCAAAAATTGTGTAATTATTGTCTGCACACCAGAGCCAACCAAAGTAAACAAAAAAACATTGGCTCACTGTTTATCAAGTGCTGAAACTTTGCCAGGTGAAAAACAATCTGGAATCATGTGTGACAGTCACATTAAGTGTTCTTTGCAACCTGAACTTAATCAGAATATCGATGAAAATGCTTGATGCAGTGCAACAAATTATGAAACAAAAGAAATTGCGACGGTCCTGTGTTGTGGCATAACAATCAAAGACCAGTGCATGTTTACATAGAAAATATATTTAAAAACATCGCAGACACACATGTGAACAGCCCGTAAGGCAACAGACTGAACCAACCCACTCTCAGATGCTGTAATCGAAAGCACATCAACTTCACGAGCTACAAACGCGACTGCAAACTCACTCTGAAACGAGCCAGCGGTCACATCGCGGAACTCGCTGGGTCAAACGAGCGTGCTGGGGAATGGGAGATCCGAGTCGGGGAGCCGCTGGAGTGGCTTGCCCTCTTATGAGAGAAAGCAACGTTGCCAAAATCATGCCCTCGCAGTCCACAAGCGTTGTCCCTGCGTGGGCAGTGCCCAACACGAGATTCAGCGATAGTGGTTGTGGGAAGCGAACAAACGAAGAGGAAAATCTACTATTTTTATTTGTGTATATATATATATATATATATATATTATATTTTAATATGCGTGTTAAGTTGAAGTTTTGAAGATGCTGCATAGTGTTCCATTTAACTGTGCTCTGTCTAGCTGTTTGAAACACTCACCTGCTGTACACTGCCACACGCGCCTGGTGTGTATGTGTCTGGTGTCTAGGCTACAATGTCTAGGTTACTGTTGTAATCCCCGTTCCCTGATGGAGGGAATGAGACTATGTGTCGATTGAAGCAACACTAGGGGTCTTTCTTGAAGGCCTCGGTTACCTCTGCACTTGAGAAAAGGCCAATGAGAAAATGGCAGACAGAAATTGCATGTCTCTCCCCTGGACATACGGGTATAAAAGAGGGAACTGTCCATTCAGGTTTTGCATTGAGGAGCCGAGAAAGAGGTTTGGCCATTACAGTGGCTCGGTACAGCATCGTGGCCGGGGGGAAACAATGTATCGTTACCTCCATCAGGGAACGGGGGTTGCAACAGTGACCTAGATGTTCCCCTTCTGTCCCTTACTCAACGTTGTGTCGATTGAAGCGACACTTGGGGGCCCTATTCAATCGAGCCATGCGCAGAACCAAGCACATGAACTGCTGATACAGGTGCCAAAGCAGCAGGCTGTGTCAGACTGCACCTACCCTTCCCCAACGCCCCATAAAAACGTCATAAACATTTTAGGTTCCCGGCATCCACGAAGAGGGGGAACAAGCGATGTGCCAAGCATTGAAGCAGGCCGTGCCAGCCGTGCCTTTTCTCTCTTTATGTTTCTTGCATTGAGTTAAAGGGGCTGGGGTCTCACGCTATAACACGCATCGGGGAAGGCATTCTTTTCCAACTCCTATTCTTTCAAGAGGAAAAGACCCCACGGAGACCACATCCTACCCAGGCTGGAGGGTGGTTAAAGGTTGTGAATATATGTCCTGGGTTTTCAGCCACATCTGGAAGTGGCGCGGTTGTAGATCTTACCTAGCGAGGGAGGAGTTACTACAAACAGAGCGACCAGGGGCAGAGGGGATTGCCCAAGGGAGATGCGGGTCCGCCAAGAGGGGAACCGTTCCGTGGAAATTACACACAGGGAGATTAATCCGTGATGTCCGGAAGAGCACCTATTCCAGTTCAGAGTAGTTAGTAGCCAGTAGTGGGTCTGGTCTGGAATTCGCAGACCAGAGGGCTAGGGAGGAAAGACATCCAGGGAGTGTGAGTTTAGTGGAATCTCCTTGGAGAAAGAGTGCACATAATCGCCTCAGTGGAGGGGAAGAGCGCTAGGTGCAAGCAGAACAACCGGTCAGTAGTTCCATATTGCTGAGTTCTACGTGCACGGAGAGAGAATATGGGACAAAACCGACTCAACCCTGAGATTTTAGAATATCGTAAAGGTATTTGGTGTTGCCCAGCCTGCCCCTCTGCAGATGTCTGCTAGGGAGGTGCCACTGGCCAGTGCCCACGAGGATGACACACTTCTAGTTGAGTGTGCTCAAACCCGCAAGGGGCATGGCCTGGGTCTGATAGGCCAAAGCGATATGGTCGAGGACTCAGTGGGCTAGCCTTTGTTTGGAGACAGTGTTCCCTTTCTGCTGTCCACCAAAGCAGACAAAAAGCTGCTCAGAACATGTAAAGCTCTGTATGCAGTCCACATAGGTATGCAAAGCATGCACAGACACAGCAAAGAAAAGGCTGCTCTCCCTGCAACCAGCTCTGAAACCTCATCAGGTCAAAAGGGCAACAAGTTCATATACTAAGAGGCCAATATGTATATTCTTGGTCTCACGCAATTTTCCCATTTCTCACGGGAACATTGGACACACAAAGCACAAACCATATACAAGGGCCAAAAAGGAGCATGAAGTAATCTTCTAACACACACTGAACATATATGGCTTACATCTGGTAACATGCATGTATAAACACAGGACACAAGGATGGGCATAAAAGGAATACATGGAGTATCAATACAGTGATAATGCTATAGAAGCTAATTACATGATTATATTCTGATTATAGTTGATTACATAAATGTGGATACATGAATGTGCTTGTATAATATCAATAAGCAAGAGTAAGCAAAAGTATAAAAATATAGGAAGGACTCTAGCCACTTGCATCAATACAGTCTCTCTGTTAATAGACCTTCCATCAGAGGTTCGTCTCTCAAAATCATCACTGATTAGTTGTGAACAGGCCTTTACGCCTTGTGCCGCTTTGCTTGCAGAACAAGCATTCTACACAGAGTGCTTACAGTTCATTTAATTTCAACTTTGACCCTGTTTGATGATGATTTTTCAAAGTTTAGCCAGTAATCACTGGATAATTTGTATGAAATGGAAGCGCAGCGTAGTTCTAGCGGGAAGACTAGCAGCTGTACATCACATCATTAGCTGGGTAATTCCTAGCCAATCGCATGTATGCCATTGCTTTATAAGTCTGCTCACAATCTATCACATTGCTGTTTCAGTGTGCTAACACGGCAACCTCCACCACCCCACCACCACCAGTTGAGCCCTGTCCTGCACAGGGGGTAGGCTACTCGCCCCTGCCTCCTATCTCCGGCAGGACATGACGGTTCCGGGTACAACTCCCTCGGACTGCCAGACGGGGCCTACGCCAAAGAGAGAGACATTACTTTCTGTTTTACATTTATCAAATAAATGGCATCTTAAACTTCACTCAAGCCTGTGTGTCTTCCCGATAGAAGTATCATTATGTAGGCAGTGCCAGAGCGAAAATTGAAGATAGAAGGTAGATTGATTCTGTGCAAATCAAGATAAATCAAATTGTACGAGCAACAAAAGCATATATTAAGAGAATTACCTTCAAGTTACAAACATTAGGCACTCTATATAAATTAATAGAAAGTAAAATAGTTCAATTGGCCTTACAGTGACGCTATCTGCAACATTTTTCAAGTGGGATCTAAACGTCTCGGTTACGTTGTTCCTCAATGCTCATGTTTAGGGATCTAAACATCTGCCTGATGGAGGGAACGAGACGTTGTGTCGATGAAATTACACTAGGGGGTCGCTTTTTGGAGCCCGATTCACCTACAGATCTTTGAGAAAAGGCCAATGAGAATTGGTGAGTTGAATTTGCATGCCACTCCCCCCGACATACGGGTATAAAGCGATGCCAGCAGGCAAGTTCATTCAGGTTTTGCACTGAGGAGCCTGGACAAGGTCCTGGCCATTACAGTGGTAAAGTTCTGTCTGTGGCAAGAGGGACACAATGTCTCATTCCCTCCATCAGGGAACGGAGGTTATGACAGTAACCGAGACGTTCCCCTTCTGCCACTCAATCGACGATGAAGTGACACTAGGGGTCCAATATACGAAACGTCACATTGCCTGTACTGGTCACGTGAACTGCCGATGCAGGAGTAGGGAAGCTAATATGAGTGTAGGATGCACTCTGGCTACACGGAGCCTCACCAGATGCACAAAGACATCATATGCTTCCCCATAACCCTGAGGGGGGAAAGGAGACGTACCAAAAATGGGAGCAGGCCGCGCCTATTCTCTCCATAGATTAATGATTCAGCTGGGGCCTAAAAATGCTCGTAAAATGCGCCGGGGAAGGCATCCTTTTCCGTTCCTATTGATTATAGTTGATTATATAAATGTGAATTATTCAGGGGGAAAAGGCCCTGCAGAGGCCACACCCTGCCCTGGAGAGGACAGGAGGGATACAAGTGGCAAATACACCATATGGGCCAATATATAGGCAATATAAACATATTTCACAGGAGGTTAAAAAGGAAACCAAAAACCTGTGGAGCACTTAGCACAAGTTCTGGGTCTGACCACAAATTCCTCCGCAGAATTCATGAGTCAGAGGGCTAGGAGGAATAACATCCTGGGTTCACCAGTCGTGAACACGCATGGGAGAGAGGAGCACGTGTCTTCACCTACTTGGAGGGGAAGAAATGCTATTCACAAGCGGTACACCCGGCCAGCTGTCCGTGTAATGAAAGTTAATTACCTGTTCGCACCTGAAAGAACACGAGACGAGATTGTAAAACCTTGCAAAGGTATTTGGTGTTGCCCATCCTGCTGCCCTACACATGTCTGCTAAAGAGGTGCCATTGGCCAGTGCCCACAAGGATGCCACACCTGGACCTGGCACTGAATGGACCTGGTAGGCCAACGCTATGGCGTCCACGATCCAGTGGGCAAGCTCGGTTGGGCATGTGGTGAGATGTGCGTGGATGCCGCGGAGGATAGCGTGAGCCTCCACATGCGCTACATCTCCTCGGTAATGCACTTAACAAGCCACGTAACAAGATGTGTGGATTGACTGTCTCAGGCGTGGAGGCAACTGAGATTCGTCCTCTGCCACCTATGCCACCACGAAGACTTAGAGCCCATTGGGAATTGGGCATACCAAATTGGAGAGAAAAGGGGAGAAAATAAAAAAAAGACAAAAACAAATAAAAGGAAACATCTATCTAACAAATTTGGTTACTCATTCCATATTTATGTTTGTAACATAAATTACTTATGTCACAAACCTGTAATATGTTTCCCTCGTATTGTTACAACCCCTGATTTTTCTTTTTCTTCTATGGTACGAAAGTTAATTTTTTTGCAAGACATGTGAATCACTTTCACAATGTTAATCACCAAAAGAAGTAGAAGAATGTGAAGGTGATCTGTTTCTCTATTTCTCATCCACACCTATCACATCGCTTCTTAAGATTCTGATTTAGAATCTAGAGTCTTTAGAATCTAGTCCACTAGAGTCTTATGGATTACTTTTATACTGATTTATGTGATTTTGTTTAGCTTTAAAATATTGACACCCATTCACTTGCATTGTCTGGACCTACATAGCTGAGAAATTCTTCTAAAAATCTTCATTTGAGTTCAGCAGATGAAAGAAAGTCATACACATCTGGGATGGCATGAGTGTCAGTAAATAATGATAATTTACATTTTTGGTGAACTATACGTCTAAGGGCTCTTGTCAGATCTGGATGAATTTGTCAATAAGAAGAGAGGTTTGGAAACACTTCTATTAATTATTACGGTGAAAAGGACATTACGTATAATGCTGAATATAAACCAAAGCGAGATCATGCTTTATTAATGCATACTTTCGCTATTTCATAGCTTTTAAAGTCCTGCATGGATTCTTATTTCAGTGTAGTTAAAGTTTTCAGTGTTTAAATAATTTAGATAATTAGTTCTGTACAGCAGTACCGCCACTCTCTAAATGCAAATTATGCAGCCTAGTGCATAGGGCACCAACCCCAGTCGTGGAATACTCGCCCCTATCCACTATATAGTGCACTATTTCGAGTGTCTGCCATTTTGTAGGAGTGTCTGAATTCTGAGTGAGCCACTCGTACTTTTGATCACTCATTCTTACCCACAATGCACTATAATTTCGAGTGTACATTTGATGTACTCTCGACAACGGTTAATTGCCCACAATCCATCATGGGGAAGACATACCAGCTGAGAGATTACTGCTTCCTTCACTCCTGCAATGTTTTATTTCATGCTGAATGTAGTAAATTGCTTTTTGACAAATAATTTCTTGATTAAAATAACATAATAACATAAGGACAAAACATACAGATACATTTTAAAATGTACTATTTATTTCATAAAATTTGTTTTTTCTCTTTATATTAACATACAGTATGTATTAAAAATGACAAACAGAATGAAGATTTATTGTATTAATATATTATTTAATAACAAGTAAGCCCCAAGAATTTTAAAAGTTCAAATGTGATGTTGTTTCTGCGACAACCCCAGAGCTCCAACACTCGGTGTATACTGTACATCAGCATCCAAATTCACTCATTTTGTTCACTCACTGCTGAGATATAGTGCACTCACTGCCATTCACTATATAGGAAATAGTGAATGAGTGAACAATTTCAGACACATCCACTCTCTTCGCCATACGATCGCCTGTAAATCGCAGAAATGCTGTCTGTTCGCGCTGTTGTCAATAATGCGAATGGCAGAGCAAAAGGCATTTACACTTACTGTAACTTGGATGTTTGCATGGAATTATACAGTTAATCCTGATTTTAAAATGTACACTTAAAACCTGATGTCATAAGAGCCCAGTTACATTATCATCTTGAAATGATCATCACATTACACAGAAAATCCCATGTTAGCATCAGAGCCAAAACTTAACTCAGCGTGCTGTCTTAAGTTGAAGCTGATATTTTAATCTTGAAATATCAGCTTGTCTTGGTGTTAAATGAAGGCATTGCATGACAAAACTATAATTTTTTTTCACTGCATGGAGCAAAGAATATGTTTCACTTTGTAGAGTTTGATGTTGCAGCATTGATGTCTTGAGTGAAACACTGTGTCAGCGGCAGAGCACGCAGTTGTGTGAAATTCTGCTCTCCTAAAATTCCCATTCAATAATCTCTCTATAAATTACACATTTACTAAAATTAAACCCAATAATGTAATGACAGGAACACCGCCCATTGTAAAGAAGTAAAGGTAAAAAAAAGGTTTTTTAAATTTACTAGTAAAAAGTACCCACTTTTAAACCTACTCAAAAAGCTGATGATGGTTTGGGTAAGGGATTACACTTTATGGTTAAGTTTAGTTTTAGGTTTGGGTTAAACATAGGAAAAAATTGTAAGAACGCTTGTTAAAAACCCTGATGTTTCTCTTTATTCCATTGTACACAACAGAGATTTTCCTATTAAAATTGTGGTTTTAGTTAAGTATAGGGATATGGGAAAACCTTGGGAACTTGGGAAAACTTTTATTAACATTGTGCATTGGTTTGTTTATTTTTTCTCTATGCGAGTACAAGTTTTATACAATCTGAAATTTAAAATTTCACCATCTAGTAGAACAAGCTGCCATGAGACGGTTGGCTAGTTATGTGTAGGGGCCTTTAGCCTCTCTGTTACCATTCGAGATACTCTTTTAGCATAACTGTCGCCCCTATTTCGATGTTGTTAGGGCAGGTGCTAATGTCATCGTCTATAGTTCAGAAGCCCAAAATGTTTACTAGCTGTCATCCAGGGAAGTGTTTATGGTTATTCTAATCTTTCTTTAGAGGTGCTTCGCCATGAAGATTTGGAAATCAGTCCTCCCCATGTCCTTAAATGAAGCTGGTAATTACAAACAGCTTGACACTGGGGTAATCATGCCTCCCGAGTGGAAAAGGCCTCTTACATTTACTATGTGTTCTGCCTAGTTTGGCAGCAAGACATACCACAGTAATGGTGATGGTTTGCACTAATGTAAATATGCATAAACTTGAATCTGCCTTTCTCACGCTCTTTCCAGTTCCTCTCTTTATGTCTTTGCGTATGCTCACCAGTGCACTGCGGTACTGATTTATGTCTGTAGTGGAATGGGTTAGCATCTTGAGGCTAGCTTTATTTACTCAGGTAGGCATTAAGATGACTTCACCCCGCTTTAATGAATGAAATCAGGTAGCTGCAAGGAAAATTCATCATAATTGTCATATTTTATCAGTATTCTACTTATGGGCTGCTGGGCCCCGTTCTACAACAACAATGTATTTGAATGTATTTTTTTGTATGTGTGTGTGAGGAAGATAGAGAGTGGGACAGACAAGGAAAGTAAGAAAAGAGAGAGCACAGCATCACAGTCAGAAGAAAAGGCAAGGTGAAAATGGCCATTTTTGTAATATGTATCACCATAAGTATTTTATTATGGTACTTAGAGAATTTAAAAGTTCAAATTGTTGTTGTAAATATTAAATCTTATACAGGAGAAATGTGCTATTTATAATGACTTTTCAATCCCTAACTGAAATTACACCGCACCTAAGTCAAAGTCAGTCATGCGCTGTACTCATGTGAATTCAAAAGTGAGACTCTGCATGGACAGTTCACATGTTGAAATGGAGCGTTGCCACAAATACTGACATTCCTATTCTATTTTGCATGTAAGCTGGTGAAAATGAGTAAACTATTGCACTAATGTTCTAAATATAAATAGTTTTACTGTTAAATTCATATATCTGTTTCTGTACACATAATATACACTGTAAATGGAGTACTTGAATAGTTTTACATGGATCAGTAGCATGAGTTAATTAGTTGATGTGTTTGAGTCGGAAACCCCTTAGCTGTGGTTTCTCTATAGTTTTCATGCAAATAGAGTCAATTTTTGTTAATGCAAGTGAATATTTTTATTACGTTTGGTACCTTGATTATTGTAAGACGTGCTGTATACGTTATTATTGAATCTAGTATTGTGTTAATTATTTCATGGTATTTGAGATATTTGTGCTTCTAAGCCAGGAGCTGCAAGTTACAGTGAGTGAACTCCAGAGACGGACTTAGACAACAAACAGGAGACAAACAAACAGGAGGAAACATGGAGGTGTTGCAGGACAAAGTAAGCCAAATACTACTAACACTGAATGCTCCAGACCTCATTTCTGCCTGTCAATTCCTGAAATGCAGTGAGCCTACAGGGGGGTTTGAGAGCAAAAGTAGACGCGCCTCATCAGGCTGGTGGAGATGACTTTGATATGACATAGAAGAGGAGGAGGAGGACAACAAGTTATTCCTGCAGAAACTTCAATATCTTCTGTCCTTTGTAGATTCATTAAAACAGCCAAACCCTGGTGTGAAAAAGACTACACAGAATGAGCCAAGTGAGTTAGATATCCTGTAAGAGAAATACTCCAAGTTTCAACAGGAGCAATCTGAGGCTAGACAATCACTTGTGGGGGAGTTTGCAGCAGTAGAGCAAAGACTGATCGCCAGTGTGTTAGGACAGGGGACAAGAGCTGTGTTACGAGAAGTGACTCTGAGGAAGGAGTTTTGAATCTGTGGGCAGATTGGGGAAGCAAGGCAGCGTGAAAAACTGTCTAACACCAGCCTTATGAACAAAATTAAGTCAGGACAGCGAAAGAGCCACCCCAAAGCAGAAATCATTGAAGCTGTGACACGTGCAGTGAGCCCAGGCCGCCACCTAAGGGATATTCTTGAAATCAAATGGGGCCTCACTCTCCCTACTCTCAAGGCAATCTTGAGATGTCACTTCAAGTCTGACTCCTCAGATCTATTGCACGGATAAATTAACATTTCAGAAGATCCTAAAGAATCAGCACAGAATTTCCTCTTTAGAGGAATTTAACTCAGAGAAAAGCTGTTATGGAAATTAACTGAGGAAGACGAAGATGAACAGTTTAGCCCAGAATTAATTCAAAGGAAATTCCTCCGCTTTATAGAGACTGGACTGTTAAATGATGCAGTGAAATTTCAGCTAAAACCTTACCTTAGCAACCCCAGTGTCACAGACAAAGCACTGATAGAAAAGAGTAATTGAAGCTGCAAATCTAGAATGGGAATGTCAACAAAAGTTGAAAAAGGCTGTCATGAATAGACCCCATAGACTCTGTAAAATACAAACCTATGAGTGTTCCCATGAGTCCAAATTATCTCCTCAAAAATGCCCAGAGCCTGATAAGAACCCAAAGGCTGCCACAGTTAAATGCAACTCAACACCGACCAGCTAAATGAGTCAGAGCAGATGTGAGGAGGCAGATTTAAGCACTAGCCAACTAATTGAACAACTCAGAGCAGAGGTCTTAGAGATTAAAAAGATGGTGGGTGAGACTGTGGAGAAAAATAAAACACGAGGGAAAACAGAAAGAGATACCACTGCTGACAGAAACAGACTATGGGGACACAGAGCATGTCAGGAGGCACAAGGGACACCTCTCCAGAAGCTGCCGACAACCTAGGGAGCAGCAGGGAAATGGCAGAGGGCTGCTTAGACAGACCTTAACTAGCCCAGAAGCCAGAGCCCCCACTTAGTCACCCAGAACAGACAGCTGTGCCTTGTGACCCAAGAAACAGTGTTAATTATTTCCCTCTTCGTCACAACGCAAAACTCGTAGACCGTATTGGCAGGAGATGTCTGGACAATTGTCGGATGGATGGAGTTCTGGTGGCCATTCTGTGGGATACTGGTGCCCAGGCAAGTCTCTTTAATGAGGAGTGGATAAAAGTGAACTTACCTCATTGTGCAGTGAAACCCTTTGATGAACTTTTACAGTCAGGTACATTGATTGGGCTGGCTGCAAATCAAACAGAAATACCATTCTTGTCTGGATAGAAGCTGCATTCATATTAGACCCAATCTTGAGCTCTGCACAGCCACTGCTCATACCCATCCTCGTATCAAGTGACCCAAATGTCACAGATCAGCCCATAATTGGATTCAGTGTATTTGCAGCAGTTCTCAGTGGAAAGAGGGGACAAGAGAAGAAAATTCTTCTACCAGCCCAACAAGTCACCATTACCTATGTCAAAGTGAACACAGGATCCCAGGTGATGTGCCAAAGCCTTTTATTCGTCCCGAATGATGAGCGTGTGCTGCCAGAGGGGGTCACCATCAATTAAGGACTAGTCACTGTTTGTGTAAACAGATCCTTGTATGTGCCAGTGCCAGTTGTCAATACTAACCAGTATGATGTTACCCATGATTGTCAAGCAGTGCTGGGTCATCTCCAAATCATAAAGTCTGCATTCCCTGTGACAACTAAACAGACCCTCAGTGATAATGAAAAGAACCACAGTTATCAAACTAATGCAAACTTGACTGAACTCGAGAAAAGAGGGAGTAACAACAACCCAAAGACACAAAAGCCTGACCAATGGGACCCTCCTGTCAACCTTGATCATCTGAGTAGTGCACAGAGAAAAGGTGAGGCAGCTGTTAAGGGAAGAGTGTCATGCTTTTGCTTTTGATGAGGATGATGTTGGAAGTATCCCCTTTTTTTAAAAACCACCACACCTGTGAAGAAAACATACATGTCAGTCCCAAAACCATTACATCAGGAAGTAAAACAATATCTACAGGACTTATCAAACTGGGGGTGGATCACTAAATCTCGATCACCCTATGCATCACCTGTCGTTTTTGTAAGAAAGATGAGACCTTACCCCTGTGTTGTGATTACACATAATTGAACAAAAAATCAGTACAAGCTCATAGGCATTTCCTGGTTTTTGATGTTGCATCAAGGAAAAGCCTACTATCAAGGGTATCTAGATGAGGAAAGTAAACCTCTCACTACCTTCATTACACCTTGGGGTTTATACCATTGGAACAGGATTCCCTTTGACCTCAGTTCAACACCCACTGAATTTAAACAGAGTATGGAACAGTGTCTGGTAGGCCTTAAGGACATAATATGTCAAATCTCAATGACAACCTTGTTCATAGCCCAAGTTTTGAAGACCATGTCAACCACATCAGAGCTGTCTTGCAGAGATGCCAACAGCACAGAGTAAATCTCAGCCCACGTAAGTGTGAGGTCTTCAAAAGAAAAGTGAGATTTAATGCTTGGTGTCAGATAAAAGATATACAATGGACCCTGCTGAAGTTGCCCCAGTGCAAACCTTAAAAGAAAGAGGTCCCACTACTGTAGGTGACTTAAGAAAATGCTTGGATTTCTCTCATACTACTGTGCATATGTACCTGATTTTCCAGAGTGGTTAAGCCCCTATACCATATGTTGTCATCCCCATTTGATGAAACACCTGAAGAGAATGCCACCGACTGAAGCAAAGGTAACCTCTTCTCTAACATACCCATACAGTGGACTCGAACCCATTAAGAGACACTGAAGTTTGACTAGCTGATTACACCACCAATCTTAGGTTACCCAGATCTCACCCAACCTTTCATTCTGCACTGTGAAGCATCACAAGAGGGGCTAGGTGCAGTGGTATACCAAAGGCAACAGGGCAAGATGGTTGTGATTGGATATGGCTCCAGAACCCTAACCGCTCCTGAAAAAAATTATCACATGCACTCAAGGAAGCTAGAATTCCAAGCTCTATAATGGGCTGTATGTGATCGCTTCTGTGATTCTCTATCATGCTCCACACTTCACAGTGTATACCGATAACAACCCCCTGACCTATGTCCTTTCAACAGCCACAAGTCACAAGTGGGTGGCTCAACTGGCAGATTTCAATTTCTCCATAAAATACCATCCTGGTAAAAACAACGCTGATGCTGATGGCCTTTCTCAAATGCCACTTAACATTAACCAGTTCATGGAGCAGTGCACAGAATGGGTGAGTCAAGAAGTCATCAGTGCTTCTGTTCAGGGAGTGTTAGTGAAAAAGGACACCCAACTGGCCTGGGTCACTGCAGCACACATGCATGCTCTAAAAATTGTTAATGATGTTTCTGTGCCCACAGTAGACAAGCCTCTATCACCAGAACAGATCTTGGAAGGCCTAAAAAATGATCCAATCATTGGTTGAATCCTAAAGTTCAAAGTTGATAACCAGCAGTGACCAGACGAGCACTCAAAACAGAGACAACAGATGTAAGGATTCTGTTGAGACAGTGGTCTAAATTGCATATCAGTGATGAGGGCATTCTGTTCAGGAAAACAGGATGCCAAAAGAGTATAACCAGATGGTGTTCAAAGAATTCCAAAAGGAGATGGGACACTTGGGAGTGGAAAGAACATCAAGTCTGATTTGTGATGATTGATTTGTCAGTTTTATTTGGACTGTATGAAGAGCGATATAGAACACTTCATCGCCAATGGATGTGAGTGCCTGATGTGCAAAAAAACTACACAAAGCAACCAGAGCCCCTCTCATTCCCATTGTCACCACACACTCATTTGAGTTGATCTCTATAGACATTTTACACCTAGAAACCTGCAAACAAGGATTTGAGTATATTCTGGTTATCATAGATCACTATACTCGCTTTGCACTTGTGTATCCACTAAAAGTAAGTTGGCAAAGACTGTTATAGAAAAAATCCTTTACCCTATGTTTTGGGTTCCCAGAAAAATTCACCATGACATGGGCCGTAAGTTTGAAAAACAGCTAATGTTTTGCAGAAGTGTTGTGGTGTTTGAGATTCTAGTACCACCTGTTACCACCCACAAGGAAATGGGCAGGTAGAATGCTTTAACAGAACTCTATTGCATGTTACACACCCTCACTGACTCAGACTGGAAGACGTGGAAAAACAGACTGGAAAACCTCACTGGAAAATTCATGTTTACAACTGTACCCGCAGTGAGGCCACTGGGTTTTCTTCATTTTACATGCTTAAAAGCTGCTCCCCCATCTTCACATAGACATCCTTTTCAACCTGCTGCCAACAGAAAAACAAGAGTGTTCTACTGAGTATGTTGAAAACTGGCATGAGACTTCCAGAAGTAAACATGGTTATGACAGAAAAATATATGGAGCAGATCAGAGAGTACTCATTTGAAATCTGTCCACAAGAGGTGGACCTGGCAAACTTCGATCCTATTGGGAAAGCAGAGCTCATGTTGTTGTCAGGAGAAAGAGCGATGATAGTCCTGTTTATGAAGTTATACCTGAAGGAGGTGGTAAAATATGTGTGCTACATTGAAATCTCCTGCTCCCTTGTGATAGTTTGCCCCTGGAGAACATTGGAACAAGCCTGAAGCAAATGAAAGTTAAAGAGACAAAATCAAAGAAAGACAAAGATTAACAAAAGAATGACCAAAGTGACATATCAGAAAGTGAAGATTCAGAAGATGGCGAGTTCATTTTTAATTTTCCTTCCTACCAGAATCAGTGCAAAATAACTGTTACTCTCAACCCTGAAGCAGAACCATTCACACTAGAAGTAAAGAAGTAATGGGAACCACAGCAGCAGAGGATTGAAGAAGGCACAGCAGAATCCTTATCAAAGGAGTACATGGAGAATGAAACTGAGGAGCCTGAGGAACAACTCTCCACAGCAGTGGAGCAAGCATCAGGAGAGGATGAACCTACAAGAGTTACATACAGAGAGAGTGACACCATCCAAGAATGCTGACCAATGGTTCTATGGGTAAATCATCTTTTGTGGAAGTTGATGTTGATCACTTGAACGTGAGTATGGTTCCTGTTGTGCAGACTCTGTGTGGACCATGGACAATCCTGAATATGGAGGTAACCTGTTGAAAACTGCACCAAAGGCACTTGATAAAGAGTGACAGTTAACACAAATTTTAATGGACAGTGACATTGAGTAAGAATTTTGGGTTACATGGATACTGAGAAGAATGAGAGACACTACCAAAGAAACAAGAACAATATTGGCTGATTCTATTCAATAAACAGCAGGGACCTGTGTGGCCAAAATTTAGCCTACTACAATTGAGTGATTATCTACAGTATAAATGTTACTAATACTGAAAACATGAGTCATGGCTGGGTAAAAAAGGTACAATGCAAGTACCTAATGTGAATACATTTTGAATTTAAATTGCTTTGAGGTACTTTTTATCAGTGATGTCATTCAAATTCAGCAGGAAGAGTCGTCAAATGGAAAATGATGGTTGGTTCATAAATGTTCTTAGACATTTACAATTTGAGGGGGAGAATGTAGCACCACAAGTATTTAATTATGGTACTTAGAGAATTTAAAAGGTCAATTTGTTGTTTAAAATTTTAAATATTATACAGGAGAAATGTGTGCTTAATAAAGATATTTCGATCCCTTGTTGCAATTACATTGTTCACCAGTAGGGGGAAACAACACCAAAGTCAGTCATGCGGCTGGCTGCACTCAAGTGAAGCCTGGCATGAATTAAAAAGTGAGACTCTGCATCAGTTCACATGTTGAAATGGAGTGTTGCCACAAATACTGATATACCTATTCTATTTTGCAAGTAAGCTGGTGAAAATGAGTAAACTATTGCACTAATGTTCTAAATATAAATCGATTTGATGTTAAATGCATATACATGTTTCTATACACATAATATACACCATAAACGGAGTACTTGAAAAGTTACACATGGATCGGTAGTGTGAGTTATTGGTTTCTGCGTTTGAGTCAGAAACCCCTTAGTTGTTGTTTCTATATAGAGTTTTCACACAAATAGTCAATCTTTGTTAATGCCTCTCTCAAGTGAATATTTGTATGCAAATGTGCGATGCATTGTAAACTGATGCATTTGAAACCTTGATTATTGTAAGAGACATGTGCTGTATGCGTTATTATTGAATCTAATATTGTTTGTTCATTGTTTTGTTGTATTTTAGATATTTGTATTTCTAATCGGAAATCTGACATATTTGCATTTGAATACGTGAATTCAAAAGTGAGACACTAGATGAACAGTTCACACTGAAATGGAGCGTTGCCATAAATACTGACATTCCAATTATATTTAGCTGAAATTGCGGTAAATAGACAAGTAATATGTAGCCATCCTGTGATGCTTTCATTCTGGGAAGTGCTACAAATGCCTCTTGATTTTCCACTAGGAGGCCATTTTTCATTTTCACATTTAGTCACAACCCACCACCTGCCCCAAATTCTGACATTTCTAAATTAAAAAAGAAAGAGCTCCAAATTATAGGTCATGGAAAGGAGCTGGGGGAGATGAGAAATGTGAAGGAAAGCACAGATAAAATAGTAAGTAAAAATGGGAACAGATGTAAGATGAAATGCGTGTCATTCAACTTTAACTTATCACTTGCTTTTAACTTGCTGTGCTGTTTTAAAAGATGGGATTAACACATTCTTTGAAGTGTGTGTGTGTGTGTGTGTGTGTGTGTGTGTGTGTGTGTGTGAGCGTGTATTTATCACTTTGTGGGGACCAAATGTCCCCATAAGGATAGTAAAACCCGAAATTTTTGACCTTGTGGGGACATTTTGTCGGTCCCCATGAGGAAAACAGCTTATAAATCATACTAAATTATGTTTTTTGAAAATGTAAAAATGCAGAAAGTTTTCTGTGAGGGTTAGGTTTAGGGGTAGGGTTAGGTTTAGGGGATAGAATATAAAGTTTGTACAGTATAAAAACCATTATGTCTATGGAAAGTCCCCATAAAACATGGAAACACAACATGTGTGTGTGTGTGTGTGTGTGTGTGTGTGTGTGTGTGTGTGTGTGTGCAAAATGGGAGACTTTTAGAGTTGAATTTAAGACAGTTTAATGTCATGCCAATGCAATTTCAGATTACTTAGGTGATCAGTAGGATTAAATCACCAATTTAATCAGATCAGAGAATGTGTTATTTTTTCAATGTTAAAATGCTTTCTTCTATCCCAGTTTAATATACAGAACCAACTATACAAGTAGGCGATCTGTAGTTTAACACCGCCAAAAAATGTAGACAAATTGGCTCAACCAATTGTGTGAGTTTGGGATGTGGATTTCAACTGGGATTTCCATTAGAAAGAGGCAATGGAAACAAAATGTTTCAAAGAAATATCCCTGATGCTGTGCATTATGCGTGGAAATAGATGTTCACCCTGTTCATTTTTAACTATGCCAATGATTGTTCAGGGGCTCATTTCAAAAAGGAAAATTAATGCAGCGCTTTATAAAATACACATGGCAGACATTTCAAATTACACAGAGAAAGGGATAATTACTGAACTGTCAATTAAGAAAACAACTGTATTTATGTTCTATTCCATCAGTCCATTAATCAATATGCTGTGTTCTCAGCCTCTGTTTTTCTTTCTGGCACAAAACAGGCAAATAAAATAGACAAAGCCAGGAAGAAATCTCTTTTTTCATGCTCCAGAAGGTACGGCTGTTCACGTCAACTGTGCTTATTGTGAACTCCAGACAAGAAGCCTCTTAAGTGATTTACATATTAACATAAAATGTCAGATGCCACAGATCTTGAACAATGTGCTGTGACAGGAAAAATACTAATAACGTCACAGAGAATGTTTGTTATTTATAAATCCCTAAGGGCCATTTATGCTGTCACAGGTTATTGCACTCATTCTCTATAGCACCAGAATCAGAAATGCATAACTGCAGGGTAAAGTTACTTCCACTATGGTGTTGCAGGACCACTTGCCATGTTAGTTCTGGGTTGAGCATTTTACAGCATAGCTTGCCTACAATCTTTGAGGTAAAAACACACACATACTGTATACATTAATGTACTTACTGGCAGGAAGTCATGGTCTTCATTGCCAGGTCCACATTTTTCTAAAATCGTCGACCCCTGAGAACAATATTTAAATAATATTTTGAAGTTATGTATACACAGTAGAAATTGTGTATTTTCTCAGTGAAAATAATTTAACATAACCTCTGCTACCTCATACAAACTTAAACATGACATTTGTATTAAATTCTTAATGCACAGTTACTATTTATTTGCTTATTTTAAAAAGATAGTTCACCCAGACATGAAAATTCTCTCATCATATACTCACCGTCATGCCATCCGATCTGTATGACTTTCTTCTACTGAACACAAATGAAGATTCTTAGCAGTACAGCGCGTAACCACAGATATAGGTGGGACAGATATTGCTTATATATATATATATATATATATATATGCATGATTCATCTATGTGGTGTCCTTGCATTATTCCACCACAGGGTGTCAATCTTAGAACATAATGTTGATTCTAATATTCTAAATAAGATTAATTAAAATGTTGACTTGTTGTAGATCGTAATCTAAATCAAATGTTTAATAATGATGATAATGTTTTAAAGGTGTCTTGAGTTTGATTTTATTTTATAATGTTACTTGAGGTCCACTTATAATGTCGGTGTGATTTATTTTATAATTATTTTCATTAAAAGTATCCATAATTTAGAAATAATTGGTCATTTTCTATCCAGTTTTTGTGCCTCTGATTCAAATGCTTAGTTTCTTGGGGCATGTGTCCTTGAAGACTTCAGTGTAAACACCCACTGCTGTGATTGGGTAACATCTTTGCATGTTGATAAGTGTAAACGCCCCTGCCATTACAAGCATGTGGGGTTGTTTTGTAAACTTCAGATAGTTAAAAAAAAATGCCAACCGGAGGTATTCATCCATACATGTTTGAGAGTCTGCCAGAGTCTGATCGGGATTATTAACCCCCTCCACAAACACCACGGATACTTCAGTCTGTGACAGTGTGGTAAGTAATCACTTTAATTTACTTGTCTATTTGTGTGCGACACAACAGTGTATCTCGTTACATAGTTGGGGCATTTTCCAACGGTTAAACATTTCCGTGTTATACAAATACTGAGTAACACATGACAGTACCATATAAAGTGTAAATACATGGTGGTATCACATTTATACGTTTTTCGCTCGTCATATAATCATCTTTCATAAAATATTCATGTAGTGACAAATGCATACGTTGTTCATTACAATGAGTCATATTTTCATTAAAAAGGAAAGAGATTGTCTAAATATATTGATATCAATTCTCTTTAGGTGCATCTGTGGCAATTGTGCCATTATGCCAACAGAACAAGAAAATATATGCTGCTTAGAGATCCCTGTGCATTAAAACGAATACACAAGTGTCTAAAATCACTAGGATCAAATCAAATACTCAGTACAAATCTAACTGTAACATACGATGCATATCAATTAACATGCATAATCACACTTGTTTGTTGTGACATCCCTGTTGGTCCAATATAGTTGGCACTGCATCAACTTTTAATTTAAGTATCTCTGCAAAGCCTGCTTGGAACTTATTTGTGACAGAACCATCGATAAAATGAAGCGAGAAAACATACACTTTCTTACCTACGCGATCCAGGACGTCATTTAAAAATAAATGTCAGCCACTCTTTCTTGATGTTGGGATCCTTGCGATGCAAAAGCAAGAAATCTAGTTTCTCACAACCTGGCACTGCAACATCTTTGCATCTTCATGGCCATTGTGACACCTCCTCTTGGTCCACAAATAATCTAACCACTCTACTCTAAAGACAAAACCGGTGGGCGGGCCTTAGCAGTGTCGACGATAAAGTAGGCCTTGATCTGTTTATGCACAGTCTGGCCTGTGCTGATGTAATACCTCATTATGACGTATTAAGTAGGGGCGTAGGGAACAAGTCATTTTGGCACCTTAGTTTGAATAAAGCCTTTTTTTTTACTAACAAAGAGGTTTTAGGTTCTGAAATGTACAGTATGTTTTTATAGTGCTATGAACTCTTATATGTCAGGATATCATGATAAATTTGATTTTCCAATTCACGATCCCTTTAAATCAGATTAAATTTAAAACAAAGGCTTTTTAACATACAAATTGTCATCATACAAAACATACAATGTCTTATCACCTACCCTAATCGTTTGATGACCAAACAATTTATCTCTTGCTTTTTTCAGGACTAAGTTGTTTGATGGGCCATTTGTCTTGAATTTGCAATAGAAATGGCACACTGTGTTAATGGATAGTGCTCACCATGTTCACAATCTGTCACACTGCTGGAGCACACTGATACTAAAGCTACCTTTGGTTTAGCGCTACATTTTATGGGCAGATTAATTTCTGCTCCAATGGGTCTCAATGAGGTCTCATTGTATTATAATATTTGACCACAGATTTCCACTGGAAAAACTGAGGGGCACTGTGGAGTTTGGGAGGGCAGCAGACTCTCTGCCCTGCATATTTGAATACCTATCAAACACTGTGTAACAGAGCTTTATATACAATATTTAAGTCCTTTTTTACTCTAAATCTCCACTTTCACTTTCAGATGGGAATTAAATATTGGTCTGTTTCTCAGCCACGCATATCATATCCCTTCTGAAGATCTGGATTTAACCACTGGAATCATATGAATTACTTTTATGTTTCCTTAATGTGATTTTTGGAGCTTCAAATGTCTGGCCACCATTCACTTGCATATTAAGAACCTACAAAGCTGAGATATTTTTTCTAAAAATCCTTGTTTGTATTCTGCTGAAGACAGAAAGTCAGACGGGGTGGCATGAGAGTGAGTAAATGATGAGATCATTTTCATTTTTGGGTACACTATCCCTTTAATTGCTTAATCTAATTTAATACTACATTTATTGCCATGCAAAAGGTTTGGCACCCTTCTAGTTGATACAGTATTTATTAATTTTTTTTAAGTTCTTGCAACTTAAATCTCTGAAAGCTGAAATGATTATCTGGCTGTGTTCGAAATGCTGCATTCTCTTGGCAGAATATTTTTCAGGCCTCATGGCACATAACATCCTGTCTACTATGATGCCTTCATATGGTTGTTAATTTATTTATTGTTATATTTTTTTTTTTATTTTTTTGTGGCAGCATTGATTACTAGAATGTGGTTTGGCTTAGTTAAAAGGGAGAATAAAAGAGAATTATTATGAGACCTGAATGAACGGATGAAAGAAATTAATTCATAAATGTAGATTTATTTACTTATTTTAAACTATGAATCTATTTTCACTAAGAAATACACTCTGTAGTCATTTAAAATGTGCTTGGTTATCTTTAAAATTTTATTTGAACTTTTTCTAGATTATTAGAATTTGGAAGTGCCTTTACAGTGAATTCGAAGCCATTCTGTGATAGTTTAATAAAAACTAGTTTATTAAGGTGCATTCATACAAAAACACTTCCTGTTTAGATTTTGATCAAAATGGGCAATGACTGCCTTAGGAGTCTCTGACACTTCAAACCTCTCAGGGTGTTGTTCTTACATTCAACAACCAACATAATATAAATATACTAAATGACACTTACAAAGCAGTGGAAAGCTATACAATATCAACAGTAAAGTCAAGAGTAGATCTGAAATAAAAAAAAAACTACAATAGAACTGATCCTAGACAAGTCAGGCATGCCAATCTCTGTATCACTGCAAATAACCTGCAGGAAGATTTAGCTGGTTCACAGTTGCTTTGTTCAAAAATGCTCTTCATGGTAGAGTCATCAGAAGGAACGTCTGAAGTAACACAACACTTAGATAAGCCAGAGGCATTTTGGAACTAAGTGTTGTGGTCTGATGAAGTAAAAATTGAACTCTTTGGCTACATTCTCCAAAGTTATGTTTGGAGAACAATAAAGGAGAAGCACTTCAACAAAATTACATCTGTGTGGATCTATTATGCTTTTCGGTTGTGTGGCTGCCAGTGGAAAAGGAAATATTGTGCAGGTTGAGGGAAAAATTGATTCTACTAATTACTGACAATTCCTGAAAGTTAATGTCCTTCAGTGAAGTAAAAGGAATTGAAAGAGGTTGGATTTTACAGCAAGACCATGATCCAAAACATACCTCAAAATCAAACATGAACTAGAATACTTGAAGAAACGAAAGGTTGAGGTTTTAGAATCCTCATACATTAATATTATTGATTATATTTTTTGTAGATCTCAAACATGCACGGCTGCTAGACAACTTAAAAAATATTTCTGGCCAAGAAGCACTCTTTAAGGAAGAGTGGGGAAAATGTTTCTAAAGCTAGAATAGAAACGACTGTTAGCTGGCTAAAATAAAAATGAAGGCTGTGATTTCTGCCAAAGACAGTGCAAGTACTGACTGAAAGGGTACCCACACTTTTGCACTTTGTATTTATAATTTTAATCTTAATTGGTTAAGCAAACAAATAGTATGCCTTGTGTGGTGAAAATAAAAAGGTTGATTTCAGTTAAGAAATACAGGGAATTATAGGCCAATTTGTGCTTACAGTGCACCAACTTAGTTCACAGACATAAATAAAAGGACTATCATCGCAAGGCCTCGCAGAGTGTAGTTTTGTAACTTGCAATGTGCTGCTTCAATATTTTAATATGCTTCAACACATTTAATTATATGGTTGGTATCTCTTTGCCTACCGCAGTTTGTCAAATATCCAAGCATAATAAAACTGACGAAACATTTAGACCATGGATAGGAGCATGAAGATTTGTGTTTAAAATGTACCTTCGTTTATGTCAGCTACTGGGTTTAATAAAAATGTTATATGAAGTATATACGGGGAAATCTGAACTATATCCAATTCTGCGAGAAGAATCCGAAAATGTCCGTCAAATCGAATGAGCAAACTCTCTCAACGTTCTATTTGGAGCACGCGCTGGCTGACGTAGGTAAGCAGTGCGCGCGTCCTACTCCCTCGAGAAAGGAGAGCGTGAACGCGCCTCTATCCTCCTCGCCTGCTACAGTGAATGCGGGGATCCAGACGCCTGACTGAGTGCGGCGGTTCTTTCTCGATAGCTCGGATGCCAGTGCATAGAGAGGGTTCTACCGAAACACACGCTCACAGGTCCTCGCGGAGCCGAAAGGGAGAGGAGACAATGGTATATCCACACACGGACGCTCAGGTGTAAGTGATGCTACTGCAAGTTGAAGTCCTGGAAGTAAAACCGCAGCAGTTTGGGAATAAACGGGTAGGAGATCGTTCCGCGTTGCAGCGCGCACTCAGTTCATTTGGAATACAGAGACGCAGCGTGGAATTACTGGAGCCCTCAGTTTGTGAACTAAAGTCAACGCATTTTCTACGGCATTGTCCTTTTTTATTGGATTTTTTAAATGATTATTATTATTATCCGTTCTTTTTTCTTCTTTTTCTGTTGCCGTGTTTAATTCGATTTATTATCCCCTCCACAATATTCTAATGTTGTGGAGTAGGCTATCTACCCTTTTCAGTTTTTTTCCCTTTTTTTCCCTCATTCTCTGAAAATAGCTTGGGTTCGTCGTTGCGAGGGTAGATTGTGGTGAAAGATACTCAATCCCTCAAACTGAGTCGTGTCATGGATGGCAAATTTAATTTGCATCTACGTAAGAAATCGGGGAATATAGAATAACTGCTGCTGACAGAGACAAGGTAGGTTGTTGGTTTTTATTCCTTTTAATGTGCACACGACATAATCTAACGTCCGTGCTTTCGCAATATGCATTTGAAAGCTTTAATAATGACCAGCCTTATTACCATATCAACATATGGAATGACCACTTTCTGTTAATGATCATTTTAGTTGGAATGGGCTATATGTGGCAAATGAAAGGGTCATCTGTCACCGGGAAGAGACGAGTGAACTATAAAGTATTTTCTCCTATAGAATCATGTGCACCACAAAGTATTATACAGTAGCTGAATTAATTTTAAGGTGCTGCATTTTCCATTCATCCCTTGGCTTTTAGACCATTAACTTTGCGCAAAGAAAATATCCTCTTATATTAATAACCAAATCACGTTCATGGTGAGCCTCAAGCTCTGAGTGACACCGATCAACCGGCAAGTCAAAAAACATAACAAAAACAAATCAGATGTCTGATTAAACTAATACAACATAATGTCACGTCTGTATTTGACACATTTCCTCACATTTCACACATTTCGTTGCCATACTGTGTTCATATCGAAATATACACATTTGAAGACAATATAACGTCCGGTCTCAACTGTCACCGTTCGATTGTGATGTTATTTGAAGGTGATACAACTGTGATTTGGCGCCAGCTGTAGTTGCCTTTCCCGCTGCAACTTAAAATCCGCGAACCGACAAACTAGTAGCCATTTAGCCCAAATGCTGCTGTCTTTCAGTTCTGATTCTCGTCTAGGCTTTATGCTGATTAATCAAAGTCGGATTTTATGGCACAGGTCTGCTATGATCGTAAAGATCTGTTGGACGTGTCTTCAAAAATGCTCTTTTGGCACTGTTTCTTATGCAAACACGAACGTTAATATATTATGCGCTAATACTGTGAGATGATGATCTACAGTTCCAATCCAGTTCCAAAAGTAACGTCCGTTTATTCTTGACGTAGCCTACGATCTATATCGAGTTCGTTAGCGCAAACTAAGGGCACGTGCATTATGTTTGGCTAATTAATAATTAATAATGCCGTTCTACTGGCTGCTAGGGATAATTCCATCAAGGTGATGCGTGTATGAGAGGCAATAATGCTAAGCTGATCAGTTTATGTCTACATTCATGCAGAGCCTGCAGTTGGATTCAGTGCACTGTTCCTAACCTGTAGCTGTGTGATAACAGGAATTGAATTATATCTATCTCATGCTCTGTTAGATGAAAATGAACAGCGTGTATGTGTGCAGAAGTGTTTCCTCTAATGCATCTGTTGCTTATGAAAACCAGGGGGATCACTAGCTGCGCTTGTGATGCACAATGCTGTAAGGGAGATTGATGCTTCTCACCATCTCCTGCATGTGATGGAGCGTAGAGAAATGCATATGGACCATGAACCAGGCAACAGCTTGGTCTTGCCTGGTTGAGTGGTCCCTGGCCGTCCCATTGTTTCAGAAAACATATTCTCTCTGGTCAACCCCAACACACACACACTTCCGCGTTGGACTATACGCCAGCTCCGCTTGTTCGTGTTTGAAAATATGATATATCAGGTTCAGGCAGTGAAATAAAGCGTGATATTTTAATTCTTGCAAACACTGTCAGCTTGCATTCACTGGATGGCAAAGCCCTGGTGAGCAACACTGCCTGACAAATGCGCTTTAGCCTCATGTCTGTGCTTCAGCAAGCTTTCGTGTCATTTGTCCTCCAGCACAGCTGCCTTATCTATTATCAGCTCTCTGCCCCTCTTTCCAGAAATGCGATCATTCAGGAAAGCCAAATCTACTTTGGCTTCCATTGTTCATGTTGTTGTGTAATGTTGGAGGTCTGCGTTTTAAGGCACAGATGCTGCAATCAACAGGGTGCCACTGGCTCCTACCCATCTTTATGTGACAATATTTGTAGTGGGCCATTTTGTGCACAGGGCCCTCTAAAGCTGACAGGGCCTGCTGAATTATGCCAGATGGAAATGACCCCAATTGTGCGACTAATACCAAATTAATTGCCGATGAAAATTCGGTCATTATTTACTCATCTTGTTTTTCCAAAACTGGATGACTTTCTTTTCATGGACCATAAAAGGAGATGTTATGCATTATGTCTGTCTCAGTCACATTTAACTTTCACAATTTAAATGGGGTTTCGAACAAAACAAGAGTTAGTAAATGATAACAGAATTTGGATTTTAGGGCAAACTATCCCTTTTAAAATAGAAAAAAATAAGTATTTCCATTGCAAAATTAACAAGGCAAGCCAATTATTTAAGCTATAACCTAGCTATGAGTGCAGTGGCCTTTGATAAAGCCATTTGTAAACACAGTCGTAGGCTGATGCTTTTATTGAGTGTGTTGATGCAGTGTCGGTGTCCCCTGGTAAGCTATTTGGAGCTGTCATCTCCTTTCTCGGTGCTCCGATGACTCCAGGACTTGTAGCAGTGCATTCAGCTTGCCGTCCAGCAGCAATATTTGCTTTTATGTAATGTCCCCCTCCCCATTATGTTCAGCCAAGAGAGAAAGTTAAAACCTCACAGATTGTATTGATTCTTTGTCTCTAAGCTTCTGTGCTTGTTGTACTGGAGAGCCCCAGAGACTTTGAAGCGACACGCAGTCTTGATGGCTTTTTTTCCCCCTCGCTGTATTCTTATGGTCAAACACAATCTCTAATTTTTTGGTTGACTCTAAGCTCTGAATTCCACTTCCTGACAGTTCAATAGTCTGGCATCAGAAAAGGGCTTCTTTGTCATTTCTGTTTGTCCACTCAATGATTTATTACTTTTTTATTTCCTTTGTTTTTTACTTTTGAGGTTTTTAGTACATGACTGTAATGAGGGCAAAGCAAACAGAACAAGTAATGTCTCTTCAGCATTCGAACAGCTGATATTGCAATTTACTCATGCATGTAGTGTTTATAGAAGTTTATAGAAGAAGAAAATTATGAACAAAAAACATATATATATATATATATATATATATATATATATATATATATATATATATATATATATATACATACAACAATCGTGAACCAGTATATTTTGAAAAGAGACAGCTGCTGTTCAAAATAAATCAGAGGTAATTAGAGGCCTGTAGTATGAATCTAGTTACAAGATTGATTTAGAGTTGACAAAACCAAATAAATCCAATCAGGCTTAATTGGTGCTATGCTAATCAGCTGTCTTTGCCAACTCAGGCTTTGATCCTGAGTTTAAGATTAATTTAAGCAGGCACGCAAGTGAATGAGTGACATTTGAAGCGAACAGCCAATCATGTGAAACACGGAAAGAGAGAGTGACAACGCAGCTCACTTCTCGCGAGAGAGTCAGTGGAATTACCTCTCTGCTGTTGTCCGATCATTATGAAAAAATTAAGAATTTAATTGTATTTACACAGCACATCAAGATATTGTTATACAAATATGGAAAATTAAAGTGCATTTATAATGAACAAGAGATCATCTTGAAATCATGAATAATTAAGACACATGATTTCCACAGCACAAGGGATCACTGTACAATTATGAAGAAATTAAAAGACATTTACACAGCAAGAAGAAACAGAGCGGCTGCTGAGAACTGCTGGATACAAATTCTGAATGTAATGAAAATATAAATCAGCTGATAAATCTCTGCTGAAGTGAATTAATATAGGTCAACAAGAAATCTCAGGCTTATATATATATATATATATATATATATATATATATATATATATATATATTAGGGCTGTCAATTTAACGCGTTAATTCAGTGCGATTAATTTGACAAAAAATAACCTGTTAAAAAAATTAACGCAATTAATCGCACCATAATAAGGAAGATTCCTGAGAAATGCAAGCTTGTAATAACCACCTGTTTACTCCAGAGGACAGTAAGTGAAATTTCAGCTGTATGAGCAACGCACCGTTTATATGGTGAAGAAAACAACCCACAACACAGACATGCGTTATGTTCTTGCTATGATATATATATATATAAGCTTTTAAATTAAAGGAATGTTCTGGGTTTAATACAAGTTAAGCTCAATCGATGGCATTTGTGACATGATGTTGATTATTACAAAAATGTATTTTGACTGGTCCCTCCTTTTCTTAAAAAATAAATAAATACAATAAAATGAATGAATGGGGCCAATTTTTGGAGGGTTTAAAGGCAGAAATGTGAGCATATAAATTTACAAAAGCACTTACATCAATTCTTCTGTTAAAACTCTTCTATTATTTGAGCTGTAAAGTTGTTCAAATCATATATTTTGCAGGATTACAGGGTTTACGTTACATCGTCATGGCAACAAAGTTATAAAACTGGATGTAATTTTACACAGAAAAGGATAGGAATTGATTTTATCACATTATAATCACGTTAACATGCAGTTCATGTCTTTTGTGGCTGTACTTTTGAAAAAGTCAGTATTGTTACATTAACGCGTTGGCCCTATTCACAAGTCAAAATAAATGTTGGGGCAATCAACATTATGATTCAAATGATTCATGAATAATTAAAAAGTGAACGCTCAGGATTGATCTAATAATCGATGTACAATAATAACTTTTCTTTTAAAATGTATTATTTTGTGTAAATACTGTATGTTCATAGTAGTGCATGAAAGAAGGGGATTGGGAGGCCCTTCATCCCTATCTATGGCTATCTTGTGGAGTTATCAATCAATCATTAATGTAAATCAATCAATACGTGTTATATTAATTCTTACTAGCCATTATATGTAGCCTAATATTTTATTATATTTATCTTTACATATATACATTACATTTTTATGGCTAGAGTTGGTAAATTAAAAATAAATATGCATAGTGTATTTAAATAAAATGCAAGACTCCTTTTGCTGAAAATCTGTATTTCAATAATTTGTGGATTTATAAGATTTATTTTTATTTAATTTTTTCTGTGAAGTGTCCTTTAATAAACACAGGAATGATTGGTTTACTATTGGTTCAGTATCTATTAGCGATGTGTTACCCAGAACAAAACATTCTCACACAAACTCACACACATAGCAACGGGAGTTTATTCGTGACATGTCAACAAACAAATATGTTTGGGAAAAATATATATATATGAGGTTGGGGGGAGAAGTTTGATGGGTTTTTGGCTTCTGCTTCTGAAAGCATTGCTCTCTTCTTGCGCTTTTTGCTATTTCAATGGTTGGTAATTGCTGGTCTCTCACTGGTCGGGACAGTGTGCACATCTGACAACTAATCTGTGAGATTTTAAACGAGTTTGATATCTGTCCAAGCATCTTTAACTACCCTTCTGAAAATAGTAGCTTAGCTTGCATGCAATTTCCATGGTGGTTTTGTAGTGTGCTTGGAGTTTTTTCCCAGTTAGCAAGGTAAGGAATACCATCAGTCTAAATCTGACTTTTTTCAGGGTACCATTGCCTTATTGCATGCCCCTCTTCAGGGGGTGTTCTTATTATTTTTTGTTAATGAATGGTTCTCCTGATCCCAATGTTGACATCGGGCAACTTCATTTTCTCAGAGTGACTTTGACTTGCATATTTCTGCTTGAATATTTTTGGTTGGTGTCAGCATTTCCTCAAACACTTTTTTAGCTTTAGTGGTGGCTTGTAGAGATTAGTGGCAGTTTATTAAAATCAAGCAGAATTTAATCCCATGTACACACATGAACATGTCCCTGCAGCCAACCCAATTCAGTAAGTGATGCTTTGATAAACTGTTTGTCTTGTAATGCAGTTCACAGCAACCACTCTCAGTAATTACATTTGCGTGGAATGCTGTGTAGCTACTTGCAGCAAATGTATAGCATGTTTTTCCATGTAGAACTCTGAAGTGGTTTATTGAATGTAAAAAGTTCATTTGTACAGCAGAGGCAATGTCATCATGCTGCCCTTACTAATTCAAAGGTCTTGTACTAAGTGAATAGCATTTAGCCTGCAATAACACTGGATTTTAAAGACCCCGTGGCAATTACATTAATGCCGTTGCAGATTAGCAACTTGTTCTGATCTGAACAACACTAGCTAAATTCATTGGATTGCATTAGAAATAGGGTGATTATTGTAGTGAATTTGTAATCTGAGTTTTGGTGGTTTTAGGTCATGTCTCATCTGCATCCCTGCTTTGACCAAGAGTCTTTTTTTTGCCAATCAGCTGTACCCTTATGTGAACCTATTTCTGTAGAGATCTAGGCTACTATACTGTGTGGGAATATTGTAATTCTAATGATCTCTACTGTGTTTTACACACTGATGCGATGCATAATTTATAAGACTCACATGAACTGGATTAGGACAGATTTTCATCATGAGGAGTGCTGCTTTAAACATTTTAAGACTCCTGATATTGTAGAATATAAGGCAGTATAGCTGAGTTATTAATGGTGGTTGCTAAGGCTATTTGTGCTATAAAAATGAATGACTAATGAATGATAATGTAATTCATTCAGCTCGTTGAGGAGATTTGCGCTATTTCTTTTCTTAGCAATCGGATGTACAATTTTTGCCTGGTGGATTATATAAAGAGCAAATAAATCCCATAGATTTACATTGATGAAAAATCAAGTTATTTTCAGAGACCAGAATAGAGATATTTATACCATAATCAATGTAAACATGGGTACATGCTGTAATCCCCCCAATGTTCAGGCCAAATCTAAGCTGTTGGTTGAACTATTTTGACCTGGGCCAGTACGCAAACCTAGCAACCACCAAGCAACCCACTGAAGACCTAAAAAACTGCATTGTAACACTCTGGCAACTACCTACACTATCCTAACATTGTGGCGCAGAGCTTTGCACTGACAAGCAACATATTTCGTTGTTTGTCATCTATGTTACTGCCTGAATCATTCAGGATTGTCATTACAGAGCTGTAATATACTTTTGCAATTTTAAAAGGTTCTTTATGAGTCTTTGGATGGATGATCTTTATTTTTTCCCCATGATAAGACTCTGACGTTAATTATTACCATGGGTATTAATTTTGCATTTGTCCTTTAGTTTTGTAACTTAATTATGTAAACATTGCCTACAAGTTAACTTCAAGTGTCTCCCAGCAGGGACATATTTTGTGTTATCATCTTCCACATGCCTGGCTTCTGCTCAAAGCTTCATTTTCACTGTCTCAGTATGACTTAGCCAATGAATTTAGACACTGTTCAGAGACTGCTGCATTATAGACCAAATCAATATTCTTTTTTTCTTCCCAACCTCCCTTGATTTCTTCTACTGCGACTGTACCAATGATCAGATCGTCTAGCTGGGAAAATGAGGCCTATACATCACGGCAAGGAGGTGCGCTTTAGCGTTGAAGAGGTGCAATCAGTCGACAGCAGATCTATCCCTGTGGCACGGTCACTTAGTGCACACCAGCCGCTGTTGCTAGATGTGGATTTGACTGTACAGATCTTGCATTCAATCCAACGCCATTAGACTGACTGATTAGATTGATTAGATGCAGAGAGTGAGGCCTTGAATCTAACTCCCCCGTTAGATTTTTTAAAAGACATCCATTGTTCTGATCCCATTTGACTTTCCTTCATTCATGCAGCACAAAAGGAGATGGAAGTGAGAACAGTATCTTTTGTTGTATCTTTTTTGCACACAGTGAATGTAAATGAGAGTACGGGTTTGGAACAACATGAGGTTGTATAAATGACATACTTTAACTTGCCCTTCAGTTATAGCAAGATTGACTGCATCAGTGAAAAGGGAGACATTTTTGTTGTGTGCTGTGCTAAGATCAACATCCTTGGAGATTACGAAATGCCAATCCAGAAAAAGTTGTGTGCGGAGGTTGTGCAGTGACGGATATCATGTCGCAACATCACTAGTAAGAGCACACAGGAGAGCACTCTGATTAGATGGCAGGAACCCAGGAAGCTTTATGTTAATATACTGTATGTGATGCAATGAACAAACCCCTTCTCATCTCCCTCCCCTGTGGCGCATGTATTATTTGCATGTCCAAAATAGATTATTAATCTGTCTGATTATTAATGAGTCTGTGTATAGACCACCGAAGCTTTACGGTCCTGTTGTTTATAAAGGAATATAGCTTGTTGTATTGAGGCCATGGGAATGGAATTATACCTATATATGGCTATTTTTCGAATGTCTTGGCAGGATGTGCATAATTAATGCATCTCTCAGATTCTATTTAGTATATTACATGGATTTAGAGCAGTTCTTCTAGTGCTGTCACCTATGTAGGGTTTGGTATCGCCACCTATATTACAGATGAGAAACATTGCGATGCATCGCAATCACCCAAAAATTATAATTGCCTCATCATTGCTCAGCTTTATGCCATCACACACTTATGAATTTCTGTGACACAAACAAAGATATTTTGATGGAAATATGAGGTGCTTTTGTCCATACAATGCAAGTCAATGGGGTCCAACACTTTTAAGTTCCAAACAGGATCAATGTAAACCATACAACTCGAGTGGTTTAATTAATGTATTCTGAAGCAATACGATTTTGGTGGGAAAGAAACCAAAATGTGTATATTTTTTCACTATAAACTTGACATCTGCAGTCTCCTTGGCAATCATAATTAAATTGTGATTCAAACTGTGAAAAATGCATAGTTGATCCAGCATTGATACAGTGATCTGAAGTATCTGTGCAATATTGAAAGATAAAGAATGCCAAAATATAATTTTAAGATTGTATCGACACCGCTCTACACCTCCGAAATGTTATTTCCATGTTGTGGCTTACGTTTAGTTTGCTCTCAAATCATTTTTCCACTTGTCATTTTTCTTTCGTGTATAAACGTTTGTATAAAAGAGTGTTGTGCGTGTAGTGAATTTTGTTTAATAAAAATAAATAAATAACTTTAGTGTGGGTGAATTTGAATAAGAAATGTAATTTAAGCTCACCCCACGAGTTAGCTTCATTAAATCGGTATCGACCTCTGCCCTGGCTGTGCTTTTTCCTGGGGGGCTTTCCAGTACAGAATTGTATTTCCCTGTTCCATATTGTGACACATTTGCTCCCTAATTAGGATTTTAAAACTGTTCTACATAATTTACAAGCACATGCACGCTTGAAAAAGCAGTGCTTGGAGCATAGTGATGACATCTGTCAGACCTTGCCTTTCTTGCCTTTTCTTTCATTTTTATGACTAGCTGATGACAGTAGAATAGTACAGTATTTATAAAATAGATGTTTCTGACTCTAAATTTGATGCAACTGTAAAATCACTATGAACGCACATCTTTGTCCGTGCATTCTACAGTATATTAAAGGAATAGTTACCAAAAAATGATAATTCCCTCATCATTACTCAGCTTTATGCCATCTCACACTCATGACTTTCCTTGACACAAAAATATATTTTTATGGAAATATGAGGAGTTTTTGTCCATACAATGCAAGTCAACAGGATATAAAGTCAATGTAATCCATTAGAGGTTGACCGATAAATTGGTTTTGCAGATTAATCGGCACCGATAACGATTTCTGGAACTATCGGTTATAGACAAAAATCCACACCGATAATTTTCACCTGTTGTGTCCGGTGCTGGAGCAGCTAGGAAGAGCACTCTGTCATTATACAGTATGAGAGCGGCCTCTAGAGGCTAAATAAAAACTATCACTGATGCCTCATGGTGGTTGTTTTGACACATGAGTCTGCACGTTGAATGCAGCAGAACACTGCATGGAGCTGAACAATGCAGATTTAAAACACCAACAACTAAAAGGTATGTATACAGTACATGTTTTCATATCATTATAAAATAATATTATTACATTATTCTTTTTCATATAATTCGTTATCAATATTTATCACAATATTAAATCACATTTGCACATTGCACATTTTTTTGAATTTCCAAAAAAAGAAGAGAACTAAATCTTAAACAGTCTAAATAGTCTTTACAAAACTGGGTTAGGGGCCCAGACACAGCCAATGCAGGGGTGTCTGATGGATCTTCTATGAAAATATTACAATATTTTATAGAGTTTATCTATTGAGTGCAGTTGAATATGAATGTTATTAGATGATCTGTTCATTCTGAATCATAATGAAGGTATATATATATACAGTATCTCACAAAAGTGAGTACACCCCTCACATTTTTGTAAATATTTGATTATATCTTTTCACGTGACATCACTGAAGAAATGACACTTTGCTACAATTTAAAGTAGTGAGTGTACAGCTTGTATAACAGTGTAAATATAACAAAGTTGCTGTCCCCTCAAAATAACTCAACACACAGCCATTAATGTCTAAACCTCTGACAACAAAAGTTTGTACACCCCTAAGTGAAAATGTCCAAATTGGGCCCAATTAGCCATTTTCCCTCCCCAGTGTCATGTGACTTGTTAGTGATACAAGGTCTCAGGTGTGAATGGGGAGCAGGTAGCTCTCACACTCCCTCATACTGGTTTCTGAAAGTTCAACATGGCATCTCATGGCCAAGAACTCTCTGAGGATCTGAAAAAAATAATTGTTGCTCTACATAATGATGGCCTAGGCTATAAGAAGATTGCCAAGACCCTGACACTGAGCCGCAGCACGGTGGTCAAGACCATACAGCGGTTTAACAGGACAGGTTCCACTCAGAACAGGCCTCGCCATGGTTGACCAAAGAAGTTGAGTGCACGTGCTCAGCATCATTTCCAGAGGTTGTCTTTTGGGAAATAGATGTATGAGTGGTGCCTGTCAGTGCTCAGACCATACGCCGCACACTGCATCAAATTGTTCTGCATGGCTGTCGTCCCAGAAGGAAGTCTCTTCTAAAGATGATGCACAAGAAAGCCTGCAAACAGTTTGCTGAAGACAAGCAGACTAAAGACATGGATTACTGGAACCGTGTCCTGTGGTCTGATGAGACCAAGATAAACGTATTTGGTTCAGATGGTGTCAAGTGTGTGTGGTGGCAACCAGGTGAGGAGTACAAAGACAAGTTTGTCATGCCTACAGTTAAGCATGGTGGTGGGAGTGTCATAGTCTGGGGCTGCATGAGTGCTGCCGGTACTAGGGAGCTACAGTTCATTGAGGGAACCATGAATGCCTGTGACATACTGAAGCAGACCATGATCCCCTCCCTTCGGAGACTGGGCCTCAGGGCAGTATTCCAGCATGATAACAACCCCAAACACACCTCCAAGATGACCACTGCCTTGCTAAAGAAGCTGAGGGTGAAGGTGATGGACTGGCCAAGCATGTATCCAGACCTAAACCCTATTGAGCATCTGTGGGGCATCCTCAAATGGAAGGTGGAGGAGCAAAAGGTCTTTAACATCCACCAGCTCCGTGATGTCGTCATGGAGGAGTGGAAGAGGACTCCAGTGGCAACCTGTGAAGCTCTGGTGAACTCCATGCCCAAGAGGGTTAAAGCAGTGCTGGAAAATAATGATGGCCACACAAAATATTGACACTTTGGGCCCAATTTGGACATTTTCACTTAGGGGTATACTCACTTTTGTTGCCAGCGGTTTAGACATTAATGGCTGTGTGTTGAGTTATTTTGACGGGACAGCAAAAATGTACACTGTTATACACGCTGTACACTCAAAACTTTACATTGTAGCAAAGTGTCATTTCTTCAGTGTTGTCACTTGAAAAGATATAATCAAATATTTTCAAAAATGCGAGGGGTGTACTCACTTTTGTGAGATACTGTGTATGTATATATATATGTATATAATATATATATTTTTAATTTTTTTTACATTAAAATTATTTTATTATTTCATTACATACAGATTTCCAAGTATGGGGGCATAGAAGCCCTTGTGACTGAGGAATGATACTGTATGGGAGTTCAGGGGTATCTCCAGAGAGAAACCTTTGAAAATGTAGAAGTCTGAATGGACTATTTTTCTATTTTCATTAAAGTGAGAAAGACTAGGCTACAAATTAGTAATTGTTTTGTCTTTCATCCTTGTCAGAGATGATGAAATCTGAGTAATTTCTCAAAATTAGAACAGAAATCTATTTGTTCAATTTTTAAAGGTTGGAACATGCTGATTAATAAAACTAAATTTAGAAAGAAAAAACGTTATGTTCCAAAGGTGCTCTGGAAACACGCACCTCATGTTTACTCACATGTGGGAAAAAAAGGAAGCAGGTGCGGACCGGGACAGGGCAGCAGTGAAGCGTGTTTCAGTGCTAGAGAAAAATATTCAAGAATACAGCACAGAAAGATGAGATATTATGTAACCGGCACTGTTGTTTTGTCGCACTACTCACTAGAGAAGATGAGAGGGCATAACCGTCACCATGATGTCTTGCAGTCAAGATTAAGTCAATCTGGGATCTGGAACACGGTGACCTGCGTAGAGGGGGCTATATCAAATTCATACAGTCTGAGGCTGCGTTTCCACTGACGCGGAAGAAATCCGCACAAAGCCACTCCCAACGCTAGGGAACCGTTTGTCCGGCACTGCTGTCAATTTTACAATCCACCTTGCGAGCTTGACACTCGGCCTCCATAGGAAGGAATTGAAAGCACTCGCTCACATTCGCTCACTACTCGCCAGTGGAAACATACGATAAGAAAGCCAAACTGCTAGCATTTTTAGCAACACGCATGTCTAGATGTAGAACACAGGCTAAATATCTAATATTACTAAAAAGATTATCGTCGATATCATGGAGTTTTTTTTATTGCGATAAATATTGATATTGTTTTATTGCCGAGCCCTATCTTGAATAGATGCTGCATTAATAGAGAACAGCAGCATGTTTGCAGACCAGGCTGAGAGGACGCTAACATTAAAGCTAACCTCAATTGGTTGGAATAATGTGACAAAAAACATACAAGTCCTACCCAAATGTTTAAATAAAATGTATTACCTTCTATTTGCAATAGTTTATATCCAGTCACGTTTATGCTTTAGCCAGCTAAGTTGTGTATTTAAAGGTAGTGAGAGATTTGAGAAAAAAGAAGCAAGTGAAACGTATAAACAAATCAGAAACACATCTGATTTTAATTAATTTTTATCCTCCCAGTAATACGTATTTTTGTCAATTGATTGGTGTGTGTGAGTAAGTAACAGTGCAAAATACATACAAAAATATCACTGAATCTTATAGAAGCTTTAAAAAAGCATAAGACATTGCAATTCGTCACAGTTACTGTTGTAACCTCCGTTCCCTGAGGGGGGGAACGGGACGTTGTGTCGAATTAAGTGACACAAGTGGTCTTCCTTGGGAGCCTTGCATTCCTCTGAACTTGAGAAAAGGCCAATGAGAAATTGGCAGACAGAATTTGCATGTCCCGCCCCCGGACATACGGGTATAAAGGGAAGTGGACGTGTCTGACAGTCAGGTTTTTGCACTGAGGAGCCAAGAATAAGGTACGGCCGTTTACAGTGGTAGGTCTAGTGTCGTGGCAGATGGGCCACAACTTCTCGTTCCCTCCCTCAAGTAACCGTGATGTACCCCTTCTGTCACTCACTCGACGTTATGTCGAATGAAGTGACACAAGGGGTCCCGTTCAAAAGTGCTATGCACTAGACTGTGTTATGTGAACTGCTGACACAGTTGCAAGCAAGCTGCTGCTTGCTAGAAGCAACTGTGTCGGCCACACGTAACCCTCACCAACGCCCCCAGAACAGTTGTCATATACAGACCTTAGGTTCCCAGCACCCTGAGGGGGGAAAAGGTGCTACATGACCAGCATGGGAGCAAGCCCAGCAGCCGCTGCCTTTTCTCTCTTGGTGTCTCTTGCATAGAGTGTGAAGTGACTGGGGCTATCTTAATGCTGTGAAATGTGTCGGGGTAGGTGGTCTTTCCCGATCCTATTCTTTCAGGGGGAAAAGACCCCGTGGAGGCCACATCCTGCCCAGACTAGGGGGAGGTGATATGTGGCTAATACACCACGTTGTCAAGCCACATATGGGAGCAGAACGGTGGTAGGTCCTACCTGATGAGGGAGGAGCTCTACAAACACAGCGACCGGGGGCAGTGGGACTGCCCAAGGGAGATGCGGATCCGCCGACAGGGGGACCGTACCGTGGAGAATACATCACAGGGAGTTGCCTGAAGAGGGAATTAAGCCTGTAGAGCCCTACCCCAGTACAGAACACTTGTGGCTCGTAGTGGGTCTCCGCTGAATTTGCATGCCAGAAGGCTAGGGAGGAAGAACATCCAAGAGGCGACGCTTAGTGGCTAACCTGGGAGAGAAAGCGCACTGGATCAACTTGTTGAAGGGCGCTAGGTGCAAGTGGAAAAATCGGAAGGCTGTTCCGCATTACTGAGTTCTACCTGCTCGGACCTGACAAAACACGGGACGAGATCGACTCAACCCTGAGATTGTAAAATCTTGCAAAGGTATTGGGTGTTGCCCAGCCTGCTGCTCTGCAGATGTCTGATAAGGAGGTGCCATGGGCCAGTGCCCACGAGGATGCCACACTTCTCGTAGAGTGTGATCACTCGTGGGTGTGATAAGCTAAAGAAATAGCATCAACGAACCAGTGAGCTAACCTCTGTTTAGAGACAGTGTTCCCTTTCCGCCGTCCGCCAAAGCAGACAAATAGCTGCTCAGAACATCTAAAGCTCTGCGTGCGGTCCAAATAGTTTCGCAAAGAAATAACCGGACACAGCAACGAAAACGCTGGGTCTGCCTCCTCCCGAGGCAGCGCTTGCAGGTTCACGACCTGATTCCTGAAGGGAGTCGTAGGAACCTTGGGCACGTAGCCCGGTCGTGGTTCAGGATAACTTGAGTATTTGCCTGACCAAACTCCAGGCAGGTGTCGTTGACAGAGGATGCATGCAGGTCCCCAACCCTCTTGATGGAAGCTAGCGCTTTCAGGAGGGCCGTCTTCAAGGAAAGGGTCTTGAGCTCAACTGAGTCAAGTGACTCGAAGGAGGGTTTCTGAAGTCCCGAAAGGACCACTGAGAGATCCCAGGAGGGAAACAGGCTTGGCCGGCGAGCGGCGCCCTGACCCGAGGTACCAATCGTCAAGCCATGAAGGCTGTCCACTAGGGATGTAATGATATTGACGATATCGCGCTATCGCGGTGGTAAACGTGTCTCTATATCGTCGTGGTTGGGTTACAATATTAAAAGGACAGGTGTCCGTCAAAAAGCAAGAGGATTAAACACAGTCCCGCGGAACAAATCATTGTTAACTACATAGACCATGATCCTTTGCGCTGCGTCGTAACAACCGTTGTTAAGCCAATAGGATTGCACGCTGCACGCTGTCCACACAAGCTCACAGCAAGCCAGCATGGCCAACAGCGATACTTGTAAGGATGAAAACAACAACCCCGAAGTTGAGATTGTGCCAGCCCCTGCAGCTTTTAAATCAGATGTCTGGAAACATTTTGGTTTCGTCGTGTCAAAAAACGCAAAAGGAGAGAAGGTGGTGGACAGACAATGGACTATGTGCAAGCACTGCCACAGTAAACTGCGATACAACACGGGAAACACAAGCAACATGCGAAGTCATCTGACGACCCATCATCCCGAAAAGTTTGCAGATTCTCTCACAAATCAAGTCCTGTCCGGTCAAAAAACCCTTGAACATTAGCTAAAGGATAGTTCAGTGTTTTTCAGAAGGCTTTTTGCCAGACTGTTTAAAGGGGTCATATAATGGTACATGCACTTTTTCAAGTTGATTGTACTGAAATGTGTGTTGGCTGTGCCTGTACACAACCATCCTATTATGATAAAAATCCATCCAGTGTTTTTGTTTTAATCTCCTTATATATTTTCCCCTGCCTCAAATCGAGCCGTTCGACCGTGTGATGTCACACGGTCGGACGCCCCTCCCAGGATTGTTGATTGACAGCAGTGTTTCAACACAGACCCGCCCTCGCTCGTGAGCGAGCTGTCAATCATAGTCCGTCATCATTGTTGATACACTGGAGCAGAATGGCGCCTAAGCGATTGTGGTGTTCTGTTCTTCGGTGTAATAACGAACACAGCAGTCATTTTGATGTTCCTAAATCTGAACCGCTGAAGACGCAGTGGCTTAGTTTTGTTTACGATGGGAATATTCCCCACGAGCAACGTCAATGCGTTCATGTTTGCGTGAATCATTTTTCACCAGACTGCTTTATAAACGAGGGTCAGTATAAAGCTGGTTTTGCTAAGAAGCTACTGCTGAAAAAAGATTCGGTACCAACTATTTATATTCCCTCTGCACCTCCAGAAGAAGTAAGTGTAACGTTTTATTAACCTTTATATTAATCTTTGCAAATCGCTTGCACGCTTCACAATGAATGTGGCTAATGTTTACACTCAGGGTACATTACGGCATGTTTTCCATAACGTTACGACGTTCTCAATATAATTCATAATCCCACGTTTATAATGAACAACGCGTTATGGTTATTGTGTTATTAAAAACTGTGTACGCAGGTGTTACAGTTAACATGGTAACACTAAGTTACACCTGGTTTACTTGTATGTTACTGATTAAGAAGTAATGTCAAAAAAACAGTTATACGGAGAATAACTCCAGAACGGAGGGGCGGGGTGACCAAAGCTCATTATCATTTAAAGTCATATGCTCTGAAACGGCGTGCTGAAATCAGAGCTGTTTTTGAGCAGGTAAAATTTGTGTTTTCTAAAATACTAATGAGAATTTTTAACAAAAGTATATTACAAAGTTTTCATTTAGACCCTAAAGATTCATATTAACTTGTACAAAAATGGCATTATATGACCCCTTTAAGGATTTTTTTTTAAATGTTTTTTTTTCTTCTCCCTTGCAATGTAGATATTTTGATCTTTCTGATGAAAAACGTGAACATAAGCTGAATGATAGGTCAGTGTTTTTTTAAAAGGCTTTTTGACTGACTATTTTATTTAAGTTTAAGTTCCTAAATACAAGAAAGGAGAGCCATGACCGCAGTGCTGCCATGAACATGTTCTCTCAATGAGTACATGAGCCATCCACAAACGCCGCCTCATTGTGATCGCTGCCCAGTCACACGAGGCAGCGTCTGTGATCATAGATCTTGGAGAGATATTGACCGCATCCATGAACTACATAGAGGCGGAAAGGCATCTTGAAAAAGACGCGTCCTGAAAAAGATGTTCAATGCCTGCTTGTATATTGCTCTTTTATGGGTGAAAACAAACTCTTTTAGAGAAATCAAAACTCTTTTAGGAAGGGAAAACACTCTTTTAGACAGAGGAAGTGCTGTCAAAGCGCCCAGGGCCGTGGACTGCACAGTGTGCAGAGAGAGAGAATGTCGCTGGAAATGCGCCGTAGGATCCAACAGCAGTGCTTCTTGCCAGCAGAGGTGAGTAGAACAGTGGTGAATAAATCTGACTGAAAGACACACGCCCGCTTCCCTTTATACCTGTATGTCCGGTAGTGGGACATGCAAATTCTGTCTGCCAATTTCTCATTGGCCTTTTCTCAAGTTCAGAGGTACGCAAGGCTCCCAAGTAAGACCCCTTGTGTCACTTCATTCGACACAACGTTGAGTGAGTGACAGAAGGGGAAGACTAGTTTGCCCGAATTTCACATTAAAGACCCCTCACCAGAAGTAAAGTTATCAGCCACTTGAAGATGTTCAATAGCTCTGTGAATCACAAAAGGCTGTGTTTAATATATAAATATATATTATGCGCAGCACCAGCGCATCAGTGAATGGCGCTGCTCTGTTTACACACACACACACACACAAAGATAAAGATCCCCCATTTAGCCTTAACAGACTGTAGGGGCAAGTGCTGTTAGCGAGCACCTATGCGCACCACACACACACACACACACGCGCACACACACACACACACGCTGCTTTTTTTAGCCTTCTCATGTTGGTCAATATTTGAGTGCTACTCACAAACAACATCTCAGATGTAGATGCTCAATAGTTCGGTTCACTTATAATATGCATAGAGGTGCATTTGACCAGAATTTGAATACGAAGCTAATTAAACTACTGTGAACTTGCCTACAAACAGACACATACAGAACTTCCTGGAGAGTTTGGATGGAATGTCAAAATAAAAGTGTGAGGGTTTAAAAAGTGCATGACTAAAATATATTACTGTTGTATTTAAAATTAAAAGTCAATAATAATAATAATATTATTAAAAACGATTTATTATTATTGTCATCATTAATATTTGTTTACAATTTATAACTATATTTAAGTTGAATGGGTTCCAATGGGTGTGAATGAAAAGTGGACTGATTTCTTACAACTAAATTGAACAAAAAAGAGATCTGAATCTTTTAAAGTCCAGATGTAAGTCTAAATTTTAATTTTTTTTAAAACGGAAAGAATGAAAAATGTAAAATAAAACACTGGTTTCTTTTCTACTGAAGTCTTGAAAACTGGAGTTACTGTTAATTTTGTTGCTACATTATCCAGTATACTAGTTAATAATAAAGTGTTTCTTAATTCAGGTATACATTTATATTGAAATACTGTGTAGTTAGAGGTTTGTGTTTCTTTACATATAAAGAGTACTCCCAATTAGTTCCACACAATAATGTAAAGATATTCTAAACTGATTATGCAAAAAACAACACTGGTATCGGATCGGGATTGGCCGATACTGAGATTTCTGGTATCGGAATCGGAAGAGAAAAAGTGCCATCGGTGCATCCCTACTTTAAATTATGTTTTTTCATTCAGTATCAATTTTAAAAACTATCAGCCCATTAATCGGTTATTGGCTTGTCTTTCCAACTTAGTTATCGGTATTGGCAAAATCCTATATTGGTCTACCTCTTTAATCCATTCAACTCGAGTGGTTTGATTCATGTCTTCTGAAGAAATACGATTTGGTGGGAAAGAAACCAAAATGTATGTATTTTTTCACTATAAAACTTGACATCTGCAGTCTCCTTGGCACGATCATGATTTAAAGCTTGATTACACTTGCTCACGCACTCTGAACGCCGCTGAAAACACTCTGCACATGTGTCAAGTGCTAGGAAGTATAATTGTTACGATCCCTGGTTGTTTGCCCCGTGTTTTCCGTGTCACCGTCACTATGTTTCCCGGTCCTCATCATTGTGTCATTGTTCGCACCTGTTTGTTGTTTGTGATCATCCTGTGTCTGTGTATTTAAACCCTGTTTGTTCCTCCATTCCCTTGTCGTTCGTTGTTCTGACTGTGTTAATGTTTCCCGTGTTCTGATGTTCGCTCTGCTGCCTGTCTTGCCATGTTTATCCTATCGTGTTTATCCAGTCCGTGTTCCTTTGATGTCTCCATGTTTTAGTTTCAGTTTCCCCCCGTGGATGTTTCATTTGTTCCTGTCTGTTTGTTTTCACCTTGTTCAATAAACCCGCACGTAGATCCAAACTCCTTGTCTGCCTCCTCCTGCGACCGTTACAATAATTGAGCTTCAAATCAGGAGTTACAAAGGAAGTTACATTTTTGTCTGTTTCTCACCCAATTGTTTAGCTTCAGAAGTCACAGATTAAACCATTTGAGTCGAATGGATTACCTTTATGCTGCCTTCATGTCCTTTTTGGAGCTACGGAGTGTTGGACCCTATTGACTTGTGTGAATATTTACTTGATATCACCATCAAAAAAATCATATGAGTTTGAGACGGAAACTATGACAGAATTATCATTTTTGGGTGAACTATTCCTTTAAAACACCAAGTGTATTTTGAATATTAGTATTAATAATAAATGTAAGTGTTTTTGGAAAATCTGTGTCTTTAATCATATAATGGTTGCCACTTTTGATGTAAAAGCAGCTAGCCACTCAAATCTAGATATTACAGTGATTTTACTATGGGTAAGGGGTGTTCTTTCTTTCACAAAAATTATTGTAATAGAATACCTATAGTATGCTATAGAAAATAGTAATTTATTATTTTATGCCTATGAAATTAATTTCTGTAAATTGACATCAAAGAGTGGCCACATCATCATATTTCTGCCTGTTGCCACTCAGTCCAGGATTGATGATCTTATTACATCAACTTGGTGACTATCTATAATTATTATTCTGTTGATGAAATTAGGCATTTTTATTCAAATAAAATACAAAGTGCAAAAAGTTAAAAGGGAAATAAGTGCATTAGGCCCAGAGACAGAGATACTTATTGTTATGGTGGCGGACCCCATGTTATGACTTACCTGGATCTCAAGGATACACAGTGCATTCATAGGGGACAAACAGTCCCAGCAATATAGAGATGTGATGTTGGAAGGCAATGGAAGCACAATAAGCATTAGATGCACCTCATCGTAAGATTTTGGACCATTAATATAATTAATATTGTTGAGCTGCAATTTATTATTACGGTTGCACTTCTATAAATGCCTTATAATACTGGCTTATATTATACGTATAGTCAAAAAACTATTGGCTCCATACTGATTATCGTGCACAGTTTACGTATATTTTGCCATTGAAGCAAGCATTTTGGTAGCATATATCCACAGTCTGAGCCACTACATAAATGCAAAATAGTAGTGAAACAGATTGGGTTTGCATTAACATTATTAACTTTTTTTAGAAATTAGAGCTAGTCTATTTATATGCAAGACAAGAGAAAAATGTATTCAGATATTAATTTGTGTGGGTGTTGTGGAAACCTTCAACTTATGAATGTGAAATGCAGTCAAACCCATCTCCTTCCTGCACAGGTCTACTAAAAACTCTAGTATAAACATTTGCTGGCTTTGTGCTGTCGTTGAAAGCCTGACGCAGTAAGCCTTGTTTTTATCTTGCTATACTCTGACTGTGTAATGGCTTTTGGATGTTTCTGACTCAAAGGCTTCTCAAGGGAGGTGGATGTTCAATGAATGACAAGTCAGATAAGGATATGTGTTTTTCTTTCTATTCCATTCCAAAGTGCAAGAGTTACATTTGCGGATAAATCACAGTGTATTCGTGCAACGGCCATCCATGCACTGTGATCCCAAAGGAAACATTTGATTTATAAGCTTCTCTACCTTTGTCTCATTCAATACTCTCTTACTCTCAGTCCCTCCCTCCACCATCATCTCTCTTTTCAGATGAATGAAAGGTTGAAGAAGTCAATTCTGTTTTTGCAGCTCTAGCAATATGTTTAGCGTCTAACATTGTTGTGGACATCTGTGCATTTAAAATGTAACCACTAAACATTGTATGTATTTAACACCCACTGTCTTTCCATTATGAGCTTTAATTACTTTACTGGATATTCAGGAACTTTCTAATAGGTTTGCAGCTTATACTTGTTTATGGATTCAAACATTAAAAGGAAATTTTTCTTACTTGAGAAAATCAATTTATGGGGAAAAATGGTAATCAGTTCTTAAAAAAATGGGAATCAGCTTTAAACATTTTATTTGTATTGAGGTTTTTCCCTTTAAAGGATTAGTTCACCCAAAAATTAAAATACAGATCACCATTCATTTGCATTGTGTGGACCTTCTGAGCTTATATATTCTTCTAAAAATCTTTGTTTGTGCTCAGCAGAAGAAAGAAAGTTATTCACAACTGGAATGGGATGAGGAATTTAATTTTTTTGGGTCAACTTTTATTTAAATGTGTTGTGAGTGAAAAATAAAAAATAAAATAAATATATATATATTTTTTATTTTGGGGTTAACTATGCCTTTAAGGAGTAAAATTACTTGATACAGACAGCGAGGACTGTCTCTCCAGCACTGCAGTCTCTCCTCAAGCTCATCTATGGCTTGACTAATTATGGCTTGCAGCATTAGGCCAAACAACAAAGAATTTTCTCAAAGCTGTTAAGCATGGCATCTTGCAGACAATAATTTTCCTACCCTGTCTTTTGTCACAGATTGATGGAATTCTTGGCACATTAACAAGGGTAGAATTTAGGGCTGCACAATTAATCGAAAAAAAAAATCGAATTCAAGATATGACCTTGTGCGATTATTAAATTGCAAAGGGCTACGATTTAATTAAATAAATTGTCTGCTCCCTTCAAAGTTTATTTGCGCTGCTCTGTCCAGTCTGTGTTAAGTTAGAGCATTGTTATAGTGTTTTCAGAGCGGTTCTGTGCTCCACAACTCCATCTCATGCGTAGAGTAAAAGAAGTGCTTGGAGTTCGGTTCTGTTTGCTTACGTGCGCTAAATGCTTTATTTACACTAAAATGGCACGTCCTGCGTGAAGCGTTTTTTATTATTATCTTCGGTAGCAGCATCTCCGTCTCCGCAAGGCACAGGTATCATAAAAATAATGCAGAATACAAGATAGGGTATAATGCAAACATCTTTATTAAATGATTGAGCAAACAGCATTAACAGTAACATAATATAATGCATTGCTAAATTAAATTTAATAAAATAATGAATACAAATAATTAAATTAAGTGGTGACAAACTAACCAAAATTTTCACTTTAAATTGAATTACACAAATGGGTTATCAGTTAAATTTCAGTTTGACATTAAGCCTCATTCTTTAGGACTATCTTATATACAGTAAAGAATAGTTTGTATAAGCCTACTAGTTTTTAAGGCCTAGAATAAAGAGTAACATTTATATTTTAAAATTATAATTTGTGTATACTGAATTATTGACTGACAGCAAAAACTAGGCAACAACTATGGATTTACCAACAGGGAAATTTTGTTTTACAGTGACACTGAGCAGAAAGCTTACATATAACCAGTTTTGACAGCTGCTGATATAAAGTTAAATGATCAGCATCGATTGATGAGATGAAAGGAAATTGGAGATCAGTATCGGATGTTAAAATCCTGATTGGAGCATCCTTAATATTCAAGTTGATTGTGTTTCAAAAACGAATGATGATGATTAGTGGGCTGAGACCCTATCACAAAAACATGTACACAGTGGATGGTAACATTTGAATATGAAGAAGACTTTGTTTCACTGTTTATATATTTATTTGTTTGTGGTTGAACTGAAAAAGCTCTCAGTTTGTTTCTTTTTAAGAGGGATCAAGTGTGAAAACCCCAGTAGCCTTTTTGCAGTTGAACATGTGGAAAATATTACCATCATAATCGCAGTTCAAATTGCAATCGCAATATTTTTCAAAATAATCGCAATATGACTTTTTGTCCAAATCGTGTAGCCTTAGTAGAATTATAAGAATGCATGTGTAAATATGAGTACAGTTATCGCTCCAAGGAAAAAGAAGAGAGTCCACTGTGGTACATGGTTACTCTGCATTACGCCAGAGTTGCTGTATTGCATATTCTTCTTCCCAGACTGGCTCCCCTGTGATCAGGAAACAGTTTATGTAAAGCAATAGATCATTGGCTCTAAGAATATGGGTTTAACCAGGATAGGAACAAGACAAATTAGTTTAAAAATATCTTGTGGCTGGGAATGTACACTCTGCTTTAGAATAAAGGCAATCCCTTTTAATGTGCTACTTAATTTAATAATTGATTGGACATAGCACTGGTAGATCTTGAAGGCTGAGAAATAATCAATGACCATTATTAGATATATCTGTCTGCTTAAGGGCAGCATAAGTCTCTCCAAATTTTTTTTTACATGAGGAAATAGAGTAAACACTGTGGAAAATATGGAGGATAGTATTTAGTCTAAAACTAAAGTTTAATCCTTTGTTAAAAAGAGCAATGCACTTTGGTATGGTTTGGAGTGTAGATGTGCAAACTATATACAGTATATTTTCCAAAATGGACTTGTCAGTCTTGTCTGTATGACTAGTTGACTAGTTATTCTTAGGAAGTTTATCACTAAACGAACACCTTAGTAGAACAAAAATGTCAGTGAATTTCGCACAGTCATTTCTTAATTTTAAGGCAGACTAAAAGAAGCCAGTTTGCCCAATAAGTATGAATTAACCTTTAGAAGCATCAGTTCTGACTCATCATAATAATTCTGCTGTTGATGACCACTGTTGATGACCACATTCTATCAATCTGTGCCATTATCTGGATTATTTGTATGATAGGAGAAAATAGGAAGCCAACCTTGCTCATTATATTGATTCAGTTTATAACATGCAGCATGCAGCCCATCGTCAATGCATTAGGCCTGTGTGCTCACACTAAACAATACCATTTATCTTTAGTCTGATCAGGGTTGACTGATCTTATTTACCAATCAGTTGCTTGAATTTCTTTATTTGTGTGCTTATTCTGAAGCATACATTCTTTATTAAAAGTAAAACAAGAAATGTTTTGGTTATGTTTCACTGGTATTGGACTTTATACTGGCATCCATCGACATTGAAAGCTGTAAAAGCTTTTGGTTTGCAATTGTTGAAATAGCCTATCTGCAGGTATTTTTGTCACCCATGAATAATATATTCAACTAAATATGTCCAAATAGATAAGTTACAAGATAAATGGTGTGTTCCATTCAGAAGACTTTATCAGACTTTATTATCCACTCTGAGACCTTTGGAAGGCTGAAAAGTGTTAGGCACAACATAATTATTATTTAACATTTTGTTTGGAATGACCTTACAGTATTACTATCATAATAGTTCTCTCTTGAAACTGCCATCAAAAGGCATAATTTATGCTGTTTAGAACACATGTAAAGTAAGCAGTATATAGATAAATTCAGCTAGTCATGTGATCTCAAAATGGTCACCACCATGAGCATAAACTACCCTTCATCTGGTATCGAACAGCTTTTTCTAGTCCACCGAGATGACTGAAATTACATAGTAAGTTCTTGTATCATTCTTGCTTTAAGTCATATGGAATGCAAATCTGTTACTTTTTAGACTTGCTCTTCTTACTGTTTCTGAGCTAGTATCATGCTTTATATTTCTAAACTCCTAAAGATATACTTATAAAAAGGGATGTGTTTTGTTGTCTAACCATGAGTTACATATCCACCCTTAGGCAGTAGAACAACGCATGTTGTAAGAGCTACATTCAGTGGCAGAATGGCTTCTGGACCTATACTGAATTAAATGAAGGGGCCCTTAATTGGATGTTGTGCGTGTTATTCAAGTCTCGACTTTAATTCTGTTTTTGATGATGGTGCGAGAAATGCACTTTGCTGGAAGTGCTTGCCCGTGGCAGTCTTCTCAATGATTAGCTCACTTTGTGGTGCAAAAAAACACTCCCTGAGTTGGAGTCAGTTCGAGTCTATGCAATTCTGCACAAACATCTGTTAGGCTAGCCTCGCTGTCCAATTTTTATTACATTTAGTTTAATTTAACAGGATTTGCAGACAACTTATTTTATTTCAGGATTTATGTCTGGACTCAAGAGACAATTTAACCTCCCCTGGTCCTGGTATTATGAGCAGAGGATCTTATGCAATCTACTGCATAACATGTCTTGTTTCTACTCATTTTGACTTACCATCTCAGATGTACAGTAACAAATAACGTTTGGTTACGTATGTAACCGCCTTTCCCCGAGGGAGGGAACGACACGTTGTGTCGGAGAAGCGACACTAGGGGTCTCTCTTGAGCGCCGATATTCACCTCTGACCTATTGAAAAGGGCCAATGGGAGTTGGCAGTCAGTATTTGCATACCCCGCCCCCGGACATACGGGTATTTAAGCGGGGCATATACGGAAGTTTAGTCAGGATTTTTCTGAGGAGCCGGGAATGGTCCGGCCACAACAGTGGCTCGGTTCAGTGACATGGCGGAGGAAAGACACAACGTGTCGTTCCCTCCCTCGGGGAACGGAGGTTACATACGTAACCAAACGTTCCCCTTCTGTCGCTCTCTCCACGTTGTGTTGGAGAAGCGACACTAGGGGACCCATTCCAATCTTGCCATGTGCTGAACCATGTACGTGAACCGCCGATACAGAGGCGGGCAGAGATTTCATCCAGTGCTGCGCATCGTCTGCACCTGGCTGCACGTACCCTTCCCCAATGCCCCATAAGAACATTGGAGACCTTCTAGTTACCCTGGGAGGGGAACAAGGCGATGTTTGCCAACATGGGAACGGGCCAGCCTGGCTGGGCCTCTTTTCTCTCTATGTTTCTCGCATAGAGCAATCACGGCCGGGGCCCTTACACGCATATAGGGAAGGTGGTCTTACCCAGACCCTGCGGAGACCACACCTGCCCTTTTTCTTGGGGAGGAAAAGTGGTAGACACGTCACACGGCCGTCTTAGGGCTCGTGTGGAAAGTATGGTGCGGTGGTAGATCCAGCCTCGAAAGGGGGGAGTTGCTACAGCACGGCGACCGAGGCAGCTGTAACTGCCTAAGGGAGACACGGGGGTCTGCTCGTAAGGGGACAGAACCGTGGAATTACACACAGGGGGAGTCCGAGCAGGAGGCCTTACCTGTGGAGCACCTATACCAGTACAGGGTAGCCATCAGGGTACCTGCAGTGGCTTGGGTCGGCGAGTTCCTCCGCTTCGGACCCGGAGGGCTGGGGAGGAATCGACCAGGGTCCCGACTCGGAGTGGGGCGCCCTGGGAAGAAGGCACACTACTTTACCTTGACGTCAGGAAAAGGGCGCTGGGCGCAAGCGATCCACCCGGCCGGTCGGTCTACGTGTTACCGAGTTCTACGGGCTTAGACCTGACAAAACACGAGACGCAACCGACTCAACGTGGAGGTTGTAAAATCTTGCGAAGGTGTTGGGTGTTGCCCAACCCGCGGCTCTACAGATGTCTGCTAGGGAGGTGCCCTTGGCCAGTGCCCACGAGGACGCAACACCCCTTGTTGAGTGAGCTCGGACCCGCAAGGGTAGGTGCACGGCCTGGGTGTGATAAGCCAGTGTGATGGCGTCGACAACCCAGTGGGCGAGCCTCTGTTTGGAGACGGCATTCCCTTTCTGCCGTCCCCCAAAGCAGATAAAGAGCTGCTCAGAGCGTCTGGTGCTCTGTGTGCGGTCCAGGTAAATGCGCAGGGCGCGCACTGGACACAGCAACGAAAGGGCTGGGTCTGCCTCCTCCCGGGGCAGCGCTTGCAGGTTCACTACCTGATCTCGGAATGGTGTGGTAGGAACCTTGGGCACATAGCCCGGTCGCGGTCTTAGGATCACAGACGTATCTGCCGGACCGAACTCCAGGCAAGTGTCGCTTACAGAGAACGCTTGCAGGTCCCCGACCCTTTTGATTGAGGCGAGCGCGATCAGCAGGGCTGTCTTAAGAGAGAGGGCCCTGAGTCCAACTGATTCGAGCGGCTCGAAGGAAGGTCTCTGGAGTCCTGCCAAGACTACCGAGAGATCCCAGGAGGGAACTAGGCCTGGCCGGGAGGGATTCAACCTCCGGGCGCCTCTCAGGAACCTGAGGATCAGGTCGTGCTTACCCAAAGACTTGCCGTCTACAGGATCGTGGTGGGCGGCGATAGCGGCAACATACACCTTGAGGGTGGACGGGGACAGCCTCCTGTCCAGCCTCTCCTGTAGGAACAGAAGCACTGACCTAATCGCGCATCTCTGCGGGTCTTCGGCTCGGGAAGAACACCAATCTGCGAACAAGCGCCACTTTAGGGCGTAAAGGTGCCTGGTAGAGGGGCTCTGGCTTGGTTGATTGTATTCACAACGGTCGCCGGTAAGCCGGCTAGCTCTTCCGCGTCCCGTCCAGGGACCAGACGTGGAGGTTCCAGAGGTCTGGGCGCGGGTGCCAGAGCGTGCCCCGTCCCTGAGAAAGGAGGTCCTTTCTCAGGGGAATCCGCCAGGGAGGAGCTCTCGCGAGGAGCCTGAGTTCCGAGAACCAAGTCCGAGTGGGCCAGTAGGGGGCCACCAATGTGACTTGCTCCTCGTCCTCCCTGACCTTGCACAGCACCAGTGCAAGAAGGCTCACTGGGGGAAATGCGTACTTGCGCAGCCCCGAGGGCCAGCTGTGTGCCAGCGCGTCTGTCCCGAGGGGAGCCTCTGTTAGGGCGTACCAGAGCGGGCAGTGGGAGGTTTCAGCGAACAGGTCTACCTGGGCCTTGCCAAACCGTTCCCAAATCAGCTGGACTGACTGGGGGTGAAGCCTCCACTCCCCGCCGGGCAGGCGTTGTCGTGATAGTGCGTCTGCTACGACGTTGAGCTTGCCGGGGATGTGAGTGGCACGCAGCCAGCTTTCTGTTGAAAGCAAGCCGCGACCGCAACGTGGTCATGGTCATGTTCTCGCAGTGAGAACATGAACCATCCACAAACGCCGCCTCGGTGTGATCGCGGCCCAAACACACGAGACAGCGCCTGTGGCCGTCTGAAGCGGAGAGCACTCTACCGCATCCAGGAACGACACGGGGCGGAAAGGCAACTTTAAAAAAGACGCGTCCTTAAAAGGACGTTCAACGCCGCTGTGTTTGCTCTTTTAGAGGAAATTACGCTTTTAGTAAAAACTCTTTTAATACACAGTGTGTGTGTGTCTGCGCTGTCGAAGCGCTCAGGGGCAACAATGCACGCCGTGCAATGAGAAGGAGAAAGCCGCTGTTGTGCGCCGTCAAGATCCAACAGCATGCAGATCATCAGAGGAAAACAGGAACGTTTGAGTGGTGTGTAACTCGCAGCAAACTGCAGACAGACCATCGGCTCCGAAGAAATTTTCTGACTAAACTTCCGTATTTGCCCCGCTTAAATACCCGTATGTCTGGGGGCGGGGTATGCAAATACTGGCTGCCAACTCCCATTGGCCCTTTTCAATAGGTCAGAAGTGAATATCGGCGCTCAAGAGAGACCCCTAGTGTCGCTTCTCCGACACAACGTGGAGAGAGCGACAGAAGGGGAACTAATGTTAATGTCTTTATACTTTTTTTTGTGTGTGTGTTTGTGTGTGTGTGTGTGTGTGTGTGTGTGTGTGTGTGTGTGTGTGTGTGTGTGTGTGTGTTTGTATTAATCTAATTGTATCAATGAGATATGCAAATTGTAAAGTGAACTTCAGCTTGGGAAAGGCGCTATACAAAATGAACAATTTTCTTCTTCCACTGAGCTTTTAGTCTTTTTGCCTGTTCTGCACAAACAGGTAAAGACTGCTTTAAATATTGAACTACTACACTATTGTCTTATTTAAATAAATATATAAAGCAGATCTCAAAAATAGATATTATAAAGAATCTACACACATGTGTTTTCCAGGTCAAAGCTGGTCAAAGATCATCTGTTAAACTCCTAAAGTGACAAAAATCAACAAAAAAGTAGTTCATTGTGATATGTTTGTATGTTTGGACATAGGAGTCGGGAAACAATGAAGCAGTTCATGTACGTTTTTATTTTATGTCTCCTTTTCATAATGCACACTCTTGGTCTCTTGACTCAAAATGAAAAACACTCTCTGAACATAAACTCTCAAAACAGTCTTAATAACATAAAATCTTCACAAACTTCTTAGAACACGTCACGCCGCACTCTCGTGTCACTCTCTCTCCTCTGTGGCGTGTCTTGGCTGCTTTTTGAGGTTTCTCTGTGCTATCACTGTTACAAAAATGGCTGTTTGAAATTATGCCAACAAGCTTGATAAGCCACAGCACTCCTTCTCTCCCGCAAACAGACACACAACCACGCCTGCATACCCGCACTGCCTGACAACATCCAGCCTGCCACATTTCTGGAGAGAAAATCAGCAATAGCCATCTGCACCCCTGCGTCCATCTGCGTCTGTGGATCACCTCAAATTTGAACAGCTGAAGTGGCAGGTACCAACAGGTGATCCATGCATTGGTGTCCTTCATGAGGTGGAGCCATTGGAGTGGGGCGTGATCTGAACAGAGGGTGAAGGCCCACCCCAGCAGGTTGTAGCGGAGGATGAGGACGGCCCAATTGATCGTCAGACACGCATTCTCAATGGTTCTGTACTTTGTTTGCCTCAGATTGAGTTTACGGATAATATACAGCACCGGCTGCTACTGCATCTGCACTGTCCCCAGCCCTCTGTCAGATGCATCTGTCTACAAAATAAAGGGGAGAGAGAAATTTGGAGCGTGTAAGAGCAGTCCCCCACAAAGTGCAAATTTTACCTTTAGAAAAGCCTGTTGGCACAACTCCGTCCACTGGACCAGATCGGGAGCCCCCTTTCTAGTGAGACCAGTCAGGAGGCTGGTGACTTCAGAGTAACTAGGCACAAACATTCGGTAGTAGCCAGCCCCAGAAAATCTAAGATCAAGAACATGCTGAATATTAATTTTGCTGTTTGAAGGTCCCTCCACCCAAGCTTTCCCATATGACGTCGAGCACGCAGTACGGCTGACGCCCATACAGCAACTCTAATGGGGAAATACCTGTGGAGGCTTTTGTGACCTCTCGCACTGCAAATAACATGGGTTCAAGACATTTATCCCAATTTATAGCATCCACATGTACGAATTTACGGATCATAATTTTCAGGGTTTTATTAAATCGTTCCACCTACCCATCCGTTTGTGTGTGGTAAACACTTGTGCGAATCGATTTAATTTCTAATAATTCATACAGTTCTTGTAGTGTTTATGACATGCTTTGATCAGTGAGGATTTCTTTTGGAATCCCTACTCTGGAGATTATTCTGTTGAGTACCCCCACAACACTATGTTCTGAGATGTTGCGCAGGGTCACTACTTCTGGATATTGCGATGCATAGTCCACAATAACAAATTTAAAGCTATGCCCATGTGCATTCTATTCTAATGGACTAACGAGGTCTATACCAATTCTTTCAAAGGGTACCTCAATTAGCGGTAGAGGGCACAATGATGCTTTTGGGGTGGCCGGTGGATTCACCAACTAACATTCATGGCATGCCGCACACCACCTGCGAACATCTCTGTGAATGCCTGGTTAGGTGGTTTTTCCTAACCTTAATGGCCGGCCATTGGATTATGATGAGCCACCTGGAAAGAGCTTCCCGACGGTTCTTCGGGACTAATAACTGGGTTGTATTCTCTTTTGTTTGAGTGTCCTGCATCACTCGATACAACCGATCTTTAATTATTAAAAAATATGGGTGTGAGCACGGCGTTAGGCTGGAGCTGTTGACCATCGATTACTCTCACTTGGTCAAATGCGTGTTTGAGGGACTCATCGTGACTGCTCTAGGGGGAAATCCCCTTCAGGAAATTACCTGTGGGCGGGGACTTCCTCCCTTGTGTCAACTTGACACAGATCAGACATAGACAGCCTTGGCACTGCCTCTCCAGCCATCGCATCACACGTAATGAAGCAAGATATTATTTCACAGGAACCATCAGCACAAATTTCCCTCTATAAATTCTTAAAATCAAGCCAATTCATCCCCAAAATAAGTGGATGGGTGAGGTGGGAATTAACCGCAGCCTCCACATTATAGTTTCTCCCCCTGAAGTATCTCAATGCTAACCACTGGATACGTGTTAATATCCAGGTGCACACATTGTACCTTCAGTCGATTATTTGTGCCCAATGTCCTGTCTTGTTCTAAGAGTTGTTAAGGTTTAGGAACATCCAGAATACGCCAAAGCTTGATATGTATCCCATGGGTACTCATTGGTATCCGATCTGCCCCAGTTTGATTGGAGGCAGCTTGTGGAACGTCGGGGACCCGGACCAGAGTGCCCACCTCCATTACTGGACACCTGTCATGGAAATGCCCATGTTCCCTGTAGCTCCAACAGACTAGCTCAGATTTCCCTACCACACCCCTGGGACTGGGCTCTCCAACCTGTGAGGGACAGCATGGAGAGACAGGGTTAGCGGGAAAAGAGATTTAGGCATGGTACCACCCTGTCTCCTGGGGGCAGGGATGGAAAGTGGACAGGCTGGGTTGGGGTTTGGGGGAAGGAGAGAGAGAGTGAGAGTGAGAGTGAGAGAGAGAGAGAGAGAGAGAGAGAGAGAGAGAGAGAGAGAGACTCTTCTGCATTGTTTCCTGGAAACACCATCATTTAGTCCTCTGCCAGCTAGACTGCATGGTGACACTGGACCCACTCGGACATACCACAAGGAAGCTGGGAGAATCCCGTGTTTCGGCACCAGTGTGTTATGTTTGTGCATTCAGACACAGGAGTCAGGAAACAACGAAACAGTTCAAGTAAGACTATTTCCGTCTCCTTTTCACACTGCACTCTCTTGGTCTCTTCACTCAAAACTAAAAACATTCTCTTAACATAAACTCTCAAAACAGACTCTTAATAGCAAACTCTTCACAAACTTCTCAGAACACATGTCATGCCACACCATTTGACGAGCCACACAACTCCCTCTTTCCCGCAAACAGACACACGACCACGCCCCCATCCTCACATTAATTTTTTTTTATTGTATAGGGGTTTGGAATTACATAAGGTAAGTAATTACATAATTTTCATTTTTGTGTGAACTATTCATTTAAGAATAAAAATTTTATTGTAGCCATGTTGTATGTCTCTTTGCACTATATACAGTATAGTTATATTAATGTTAGCTACTTGCAGTGCCTCTGTAAACCATAGGCTGTCTGTCTCATGCTTTAGTGTCTTTGCTCAGGCTTTGAGGCTGTGACCTAGATTTACCTCTTAATGGTACTAGAACTGTACAAAGAGGATGCTTACCACTTTGGAGGCCAATAAAAGAACAACCACAGTAAAAGTTGACCACAACCTCTCGTGTCAATTGTGTATTATCTTGCCTATAATGATTTCTGCACTGTTGGACTTGATGATCCGTCTGGATAAAGGAAGAGCTGGTTTGCCATTGAAAAATACTCCATTGAGGTTCATAAAGCATTTAATAAGACTACTTTTGCTATTCTTATTTGTGTTGCAACTCATGATTTAAACTTCAGTTGCAAAAATGGCATTGAGTAAAGATTAATTTCTGTGAGTCGACCGTTTCAGTAAATTGATGCAAAACTCTGATGCAATGATTGTTTGCATTATCACACAAAAATGTTTATGAAAGATTATGCATGGCTTTTTCATATAGTTAAATGTTTTAGTTAAAATAAACAAATGTAAAATAAGTAAATGTTGCCTTGCATCCATCCATCCAACACCATCCATCTATAACATTTGGTGTGCTGGAGTGGAACAGAGGAGACGCAGGAGTAGAAACTTTAGATCCTTTAATTATATTTACTGGAGTAGAACAAATGCTGAAGTGGAAACAAACAATAAATCCTAACATAAAGATTAGCATTCAAGGACTGACAACTAATGATCAAAACTACAAGGTATATACACACAAGGAACTTAATGAGAGAATGGCATACAGGTGGGGATAATGAGGAAGTTATTAGGGCAGTAGATTCTGTGAAATGTAGGGCAGGAGACAACTTCAAAATAAGAGTCCTTGAACACAGTGGAGACAAACTGTGACACCATCCATCCATCCATCCATCAAACTGCTTACCTGACTTTGTGAAAAGTTACCCAAGACAATTTCATGATTTAGTCACGTGCTATATAAAAATGTTTGTTAATGATCAAATTTGCTAAGTACAAGGATCAAATTTGTATCAAATTGAATGACTTTCAATATGATAATTATTGGGTTTATTTGGACTTTATTTTATGGACTGTAACGTAAAGCCAGATATAATATGCCCTTCATACCATATCATGCTAGACTAAATCGATCTAATGGCTCTAACTCAGGGGTTGAATGTGAATTACTTGCAGTTATTGTGTGCTCATACATTTTGCCCTTTAAACTAATTTAGCTGCATGAATGCTAGACTAAGAGACAGGATTAGGCTAGTATCCCACAAGAGACAGACAGCACCTCAACCTAAAACATCAATTTTCAATCACTATCCAATAAAATCTCATTTAAACATTATACATTCTGCCTTGGAAATTAGTTCTGGATGACAACTGTGTGATATGTAAAGACAAATAATCTGACTTACTCAGCCGTGCAGACATTTTTGTGAAAAGCTGGGAATTTAAGTCACAAAATAGAGCAGGACTGAACCCAGGGGAGGGCGGATAAGAGTGAAATGAATGTGATGTTTTTAATTTTATTTCTTTATCACTTTTCACATATTTTCATAATTGACTTGTCAGTTTAACGGAAGCCCTTATGAGGCTGATTTTAGGTAATTTCCACCAGACAGTGATAAGGCACTTTTCTTTTGGGGGGCATTTAAACTTTGACATGTTCTTGTGTTAAAAAATAGCTAGACAGAGTGCAGCATAATGGAACTGAACTTGATAAATTTTAATATGCAAGTCAAAATGTCTAAACACACAACAACATCTGGAAACTGTTCATCATAGCAGTGGAAGCAGAGTAATTCTGGGAATTATGCAAAAAAAGCATAGACATGAAAGAAATATTAATCTGATTGCAACATACATTTTTGGAACACTGAATTTATTATAAACAAGTTTCACAGGTTTACGCTACCATGGGCTGTTTAAATTCAGCAAGACGAACAGCTGCGGGGTTATTAATGTGTGTTCTTTTGAATTTGGTATGTAATTTGCTCAGACCTCACCATGCATTTTTAATTCCACTTTATAGACACAGTTTTTAAATAAAACCATAAACAGTGATGACATACCCATTCAGTTATTTTATTTATTTCAGAATAAGTCTTTTTTTTTTGTATTAGTTCAGAATAAGTTTGAAATCCAGAACCTTTAAGATTGCTATGTAGGCGGTATTTTCTTCCACATTATATAGTACTGGCACTAGTGTTGATGCAACTGCACTATTTAGACTTTTTGATTAAACTCATTAATTTTAAAACTATGGCAGTTTATGCCAACCTTAATCATAATATTCAAATGTAGATAAGTCTTTGGGGAAATAACACCTAGTCCTTTGCATCCATGCAGTGGGATATGACATTGAATTAAATGTTTATAAAACAATATATTTTTGTAAGTTCACATTTTCATTAGCTATTGGATTGCACTTGAATCACTTCAACATATTACTTTTTTCCCCCTTGATATCCATGAGTCCCTGCTTATGAATGGTGGAAGCCTGCCGCTTATTGATTCAAGGTGCTTCTTTTCTTTCTGCTAAATTTGCATGTCTAACACCCCAGAGGCTGATGAAAACTATAGGAGGGTGTCAGATTTTCAAAGCAAACATCGAGAATATTGGTATTGATCCACTCCTTCGGCAGGCTTTTATCTGGAAGCAGCTTAATACCACGACAGGAATAAAAAGACTTCTAGGATGAGAAAAAGACCAGCAAGAGCCATTAGACAGCACTTTGTGAGGCGCATCAGATTTATCCCCATGGTCTCAAGAGAGGGATCCTTGGCAACGTAAAGCATGACAGATTACTGGGATCCATGCTCATTTGATGGTAGTCATTCTGAAAGTCATTGAGGCAGTAGTCCACTACCCACCCTTTTTGCATTTATTCGTTCAGTTACATTCAGTGATCAATGAATGCCATTCTTGTCATTTGTGCATCATTGTGAGAGATTTTGCATTTTTTTATAACCAAAAGTCACTCTGCTTTCCCACTATAGGAATATGTTGACGCTGATTTTATCTAGAAGGGTGTGATCCTGGAACAACATTTCTATCATCCAGTAAGGTTAGGTTTAGATTTAGGGTTTTGTTTGGGGCTGAGGTTGGAGCTTCAACAACATTCTACCAAACATGTTTGTTTAATTTTAGGGGTAGTTAAAGGGATATTTTCATTTAAAAAATGTAAGTTTTTCCATTATTTATTCACCCATAGTTAGTTCCAAACCTGTTTGACTTGCTTTCCAGGGATGGAACAATAACATTTTATCTCTTCCGATACCTGAACTATCAGTACCGCCCGGTCCGATACCAGTGTTGTTTAGAACATCTATAATTCCCTTTGTGGAACTTATTGGGAGTACCCTTTGTGTAAAGAAACCTCTAACAATACATAATTTCATTATAAATATATTTATAATATCTTGTAAAATGCTCATTCTGTGTCATTCTCAGTGCATGTTATAGGTGGACCGAACTATTGATCATCTACATCTGAGATGGTGTTCGTATGGAGCGACCACATATTGCGCTGAATGAGCAGCGCATCACGAGCTTCTGCCTTCAACCCATCCATCCATACTTCCGTCCGCATGTTTATGTGTGTGTCGGCAGACCATTGCTTGTTCAGTAAATCGGTGCCAGAGACTGCTTAGCTGTGTATGCTGTCTGTATATTTATTATTAAACAGCCTTCTGCAATTCACAAAGCTTTTGGATGAGTGTAAGAGCCTGAATAAATTGCATGAGTTATATGGACTACTTTAATGGTGATTTGAAGGTTATGTCATTGTTTGAGCTTGACAGTAATGTCAATGACTAACATGCAGTAACTGACTTGGATCTGAGCGATAACCAATCCAGGTAAAAATGGCAGTATCGGACCCGATACAGATCCAGGTATTGTATCGGTGCCATCACTACTTTCTTCCGTGGAACACAAAATATGTGACTGACTGAGACTAATGTTCTGCCTATCATCTCCTTTTGTGTTCCATAGAAGAAAGAAAGCCAACTGGAACAACACAAATGGTGAGTAATTGATGACAGCATTTTACTTTTTGTGTGAAATAACCCTGTAATGTTTTGAGGTAGGGCAAGGACTATACTGTATACAGTATGTCTAAAAGTAATGTTATTTCTGGACAAACCAAACATTTTGATCCATAAACACATTCTACTTGACAAATGATGGTCATTATATACTACATAAAATGATGGTTATTGTAGGAATACTGGCATGACAACTTATATATCACCTCTGTTAAGCTGATTATTCTAAACTGAAACGCTAATACTTAATTTAGCAAAAGGGGGGTAATGGTAGATGTATTTCTACCAAAGATTGTCGGAACGGGTCTTTCAAATCGGCACGCATGTGTAACGAATGAATGCAGCATTGTTTTAACCACGGCATGTGCAGAACTTCTGTGTGTGCAGAACTTAATTCCCCCCTAGCAACTTTAGCAAAGGGCCGGATGTTGTTAGTTCAGCTAAACAACAAAGCATGCATGAGTAGTTATGGCAAATGCAGTTAAACCAGAACTTGAAGATCCTCCACTATCATTAAAGTCTCCTGATTTGGAAAATTATGGTTTCCTAGTTATCTGCAATGACAACAGAGAAAGGCAGATGGATCGGATGAAAGCTATTTGCTGGCATTGTCCAACTTCAGTTGGGTATATAGCTGTCAGTATGTAGAACTTGCAAACTCATTTGATATCCTTAATGGATATTTATTTAATTTGTATTTATTTGAGAGTATATTTATTTAGATTTTAAGTAAATTTGACTTTTTTTATTAGTAGGTTGCAGCCAGTTGTAACTGTATTGACCGATTTTTTTTTTTTTTTTTTTTAAGAAAGATGGAGCCATAGAAAAAAGAAGCAATTTTATGTTTTATTTTTCCCCTCGCTGCACCAAAAACATAACGAACCGTGACTTCAAAACCAAAGTACATACAGAACCGTTATTTTTGTGTACCATTACTCCCCTGTTTAGCAGTTATGAATGGCCTTGACAATCTGCTCTGCATGCTGTTCCAGTGTAAAGCTCTGTCAGTTTGTTTAACACCAACAGTTTTAAAATCCATTTAATTTCTGAAGCAGACTCTTTCATCTTAGATCAGGGGTCGGGAACCTATGGCTTGTTAAAAATCGCCGGGTGTCTCACCATTCACCAACACATTATAGTTTAAAACTTTCTAGAGAAACTTTGTCTGCAGAAAGTGTGGTTGCGATTTCAAAGCTTGAAGTCAATGACACTGTTTCGAGTTCCTTTCTCCCAAATTTGTCATACAGCCTACTCCTGGTGAACAAGGTTTGAAATTATTTTCTCGGAGTAATATCACTCAATGATACCCATTTGATGAAACGTGATTATATTTGGATGAACGTCTGATTTGATATGTGTGCGCAGTGAGCTCTGCTGTTCACAAATGCAATGAAAGCGCTTCTCAAAGACATGCACATTCATAGAGTTCTGGGCCTCGCTTCTCAATAACTATAGATCTTAACTGTTAAGAGAAAAAAACGTAATTTTTTTTTTATGTACGGCTAGGGTGTGAAATAGCACCTGCCGCATTCCAAATGCTATGAGGCACAATCCGGTTCACAAGCTGCTTTTCCAAATGTATTTCACGTGCGGAAAATTTTGCTCATCTACCCGCAACAGGTGGTTGACCTGTAAAACATCTCGGAGTGACACATGACAAGACATGCTGTTAGTCAAAAATACGTGTGCTTGAAGAAACACACTTAATTATATTTTTAAGAACAGACAAAATAAAAACCATCACTGCTTGTGTCGGATTCGCTGTTTGTTCAGAGGCGTGGAGCGTGAGACTGTATCTTGGAACAAGCTCATGTAAACAGTTATCACTCCTTTTTCTCTGTGTTTCATTCGACTGAAAACTTTTTGCAAGAATAATGTGGTCTATGAGAATGCAGTAAATGATCTTTAATAATCTCGTGAGGTGCTGTGAGTTTAGTTTGCTTTATTTCCACCGAGCAATTCACTCTTACGCATTGTGAATGCAACTCTGCATGTTCAGTAATATACACAGGTATCTTTGTATTAAAGAAACAAAGACGAAAGTGATTAAATCATAAAAAAGTTTAATTTAAAGTGAAATATGAATTTAGAAATATCTTTTAAGTTTTTTGTGTTTCAATAAATTAATTTTTAAAGTAAAATAAATAAAGCAAACATATTCACAGACACTTAGCAGGGGGGGTTGACCATATAATCGGATATCACAATATTGTAAAGGTGATTATCGCTATAATATTTTTTACATATTGCCCAGCCCAAAAGGGCATTTACATTTTTCATGAACAATTGTAAAATAAAGTAATTTTATGGAGACCCACACAAGCACATTCAAACTCAATTCCATATTGCAACATGTTACCTATAAAAAAAGTTATATATATATTTCATTGTTTTTGAGTAGTCTAAACATGGGAATATAAACATTTTATTTTATTGAAAAACGTTGTTTTTGAAAATAGTAAATTATTTGTTTGTGCTATGGCTCTTTCGAAAAAAAAATGCATCATCCAAAAAAAATAAATAAATGGCTTCTTAGTGAAAAAAGGTTCCCGACCCCTGTCTTAGATGGACGCCCAAAGTCATAGAAAACATAAAAAGATGCTCCTGTCTCAACCTACTGTAAACTTACCCAGAAAATTAATAAATACATAAATAAATACAAATAAATCCTCATTTATTCACCCTCATGTTATTCCAAACCCATGCGGCTGTCTTTTTTCAGTGGGACACAAAATGAGATGTAAGCCAGAACGACAGCCTTAGTCACCATTCACTTTTATTGAAAGAAAAGAAGATGCATTCAGTGCGAATGAGACTTATATGGACTAACATCTCCTTTTAGTCTCCACAGAGGAAATAAAGATATCTGGAACGACATGAACATTGTGTATGCAAATAACCCCAGGGGAAGTGGAAAAATTTTTTTAAAATCATGCACTAAAACATTTTAAAATATTTGAGGCCTAGTTTCATGTTCTCTTTTGCCTTCCAAACATATTCCAATCTCATTTGCCAGATCTGGAGTATATATTAATGCTGCAAAACTACAGAACATTTAGGGAGACTTTCTGGTGTATGTCATTGTCATTTATATTAGTTGTAACATTGTGTCAGGCATTGTTATGTGTGGTTAATGAATCCATTTACAATGGGCCTTCTGTTTGCAAAGCAGCTATGTGTCACTTTGAGAGCTTTCTGATGCCTAATATTGTGTATAATCAGTTTGATTTCCTGTGTGGATAAGATTGATGAATGCAGGAGGCAGCTTTGCAGGCCAATTCCCTCACTGCTCCATTCGTCTACAAAGGTTCTGTTTTTTAAAGCTGCCATTAAAATTTTGTGGACCTTGTTTTTTAAAGAGGAGTGAACAGATGAGAAAATGTGCTGGATGGAGTGACTCTGACTGCTTTGTTCAAACCTGAGCTTGATTTGATTCTGTTGCTCCTGCCCCACTGGTCTCTTTTCAAATATTTGGATCTGAAAAAATGTTCATGTGTCATCTGTGGGAGAGAGACAGGTGTTAGAGACAGTTATTAACCAGTTAACCAGCCTTACCACTCTCTCTCTCCCGCAGACCGACACATGAACGCCCCCCCATGCGACATACCCCCACCACTGACTCAGGCCAGGGCAACATCTGGCATGCCTACCCCCCCACAACCCCATTTCTGGAGAGGAAGTCAGACACATGACCACACCCCCCTTGCCACACAGTGGTAACAACAATTTAAATAAAGTTAAATGATAAACTTATAATTAACCATAAACACATACAGGGCAGCTGCCTGTAATTCTCTCTCTCTCAAACTGTTGACTCCATTCGCCTTTATCCCTCGCTTGCCTCATAAGGCTGATTGGGGACTGGGCGTGCGTCATTCCGGCTCGGCACCTGCCCTCCGCCGCTCTACACTCCTCCCTGTGTTGCCTTAGGCCCCCGGCATGGTGTGCCTTCCCTGCCTTCTTCGACCTGGGAGGAGACAGGAGGAGAAAAACAAAAAACAGGCTAGGGAAAGGACAACACGGAGCAACATCGAGAGAAAGAGAGAGAGAGAGAGGAGAGAGAGAGAAAAAAGAAACTCACTCACCGGTTCTCTGATGCGCCGTCGTGTTTGCCGCTCTCACTCCTTCACCCTCACAGGTGGACGACAGCTGTTCCTTCCCGGGCAGAACGAAGTCAAACCTCCGACCCCCAGTGGCCCTACTGCTCCAGGAGTCTCTTCCCTCCTCCCCTCGTGGATGGCGGTCTTCCCTTGACCCCTCTGTGTCTCTCGAACTGTTGCCTCCAGTCGCCTTTATTCCTGGCTTGCCTCATCAGGCTGATTGGGGTCTGGGCGTGCGTCATTCTGGCCCTGGCCTGCTTGCTTTCAATCCACTGTGAACCAAACAAATTCACATAAACTACCCCGAACCAACTTTTTAAGCATAGGCCTACTCAGAAGTTGTTTGCTGGTTTGAACTCGAGTTCACTTTCGCATAATCACATATTGGCCATTTTGTGCAATGACTTAGAATAACAGTGTTGGGGGTTGACAAAATAAAATTGTCCTCTTTAGTCAAGGTCTGCACAACCGGACTACTTCTCACTTCTGGGGCTTAGGGTCCAAAACAGGCAATCAAGGACATCAACTCATGCAAATTTGACATGTCTAAATTTGTGGAAGTGCCATTTTAAGTGCTGCCATGTCATCTCTTCGTCAAAGTCCCATCCTGCTAGGAGACTGACATGCCAAAGATCTGATGGAGCCTTGACCATGAGCCCAGTTCCTTTTCGGGATTACTGGTAATGGAATTCCAGAGAACCAGGGGCCATGTGTCAGATGGTCCACATAAGTCAAGGCTTTGAAGGTCAGCTTTATGTCCAGGACGGTGGGTTCCATTTGTACCTTTATAGATTGATGCCATGACTCAGATGGCTCCAGTGTGGCTTCTTTGCACATAGCCATCCCTTTCAAGCACATTATTAGCAACGGATAGCAGTGGGAAGAGCAGCAATTCCAGAGGCAGTGGAAGTCTCTTTCTGCAGGCAAGCTGGCACACTGGCATGGAAGAAGAGCATTAAGATATACAGTTACTCAAAAATTGGCCAGTAACTATTAATGTAAGTGATGTGAATAAATCTGATAAAAAACAAAAAAACAACAACAAAAAAAAAACTTAAAGAAACTAAAGCAAAACATATCTGTAACTAATGGCCCCACAGGAGAAGGGGGGATGTTGTGTGTACACAGACTTTGTTGTTTCTCCAGAGTCTTCGATTGCTCTTTACACTTGGATGGGCAGCCAGAACAGCCACTCATAATTAAAGACCAGCTCCCTGTTTAATGCGGCTGGCCTCTTGAGCCACACCCAGCTGCTGTTGGAAATGTTAGCATGCCAGCTGTGATCCTCTGCCGGTGCATTCCCATGGGGACCGAGCATACAGTGTGCATCTAAACAACTGTTGTAGCCCTTTGCACACCTGTTTACCCACTATCAATCACAATCTCTTTGAAGTAAGATTCACATTGGTGAGTTCCACCAGACTGTTTGGATTTGATCTGCTGCTGTTTTGGGTCGTGGTTGCCGTGGAGATCTATTTCACCTCCTCGCAGCTCTCTTTCGAGGGACTCGAGAGAGAAGTTATTTTAGCTTGTGACTAACCCACACCAATTAATTAATAGCTAGTGTTAATTAAACTTTTGAATTATAGTAATTGAAACAGTTTTTACCATTCTATGGTGGCTGATAAAAGATTTACCTCTTTTCTGAGCCAGGCAGTAGTAAACAATAGCTAGCATTAGCTCAAATTAAGGCGGGGAGTTTGGGAACTGTAGCTATATCATATTCACTGGTTATCTACATATTTCCCCCACTATCAGCATGTTTAGAGAAACTCATGCATGTTAAGTGCATACTATAAACTAGGGTTGTGTGGTTTACTGATACTAACGAAGTACCACGATTCCAAAAAATGAAAAGGGTATGATATCATCTGGTTTGCTGTCATTAGAAAAATTAAATGAGATGTGACAAATTTGAGATGAAATCAATGACAATTAAAAAATAAAAAAACTCTGTATATGGCCAAGTGTGATCTTTAAACAACAGAATATGTAATTTAATTAAATAATATACAGTCACATGTGCTGCAAGCTACAGATTGAACAAGAGGTGCCGCTATGCTCTGTCATATGATTCTCAAACACACTCGCGCACACACACACACACACACACACATGGACACACGCATGCTCACACACTCACTCAAATGCAACACACTGCTTATTTTTCATGCAGTACATTTAGAGTATAAATGGCTGTTAACACTTAAAGGAACTCCTCGGGTGCAGCTTGGAGATTTCAGCTCGAGAGTCGTTATGGGAGTATCCCAGCATTAATGGAACGCTTGATATAACACATAAAAACAGGAATAACTCAAAGGTCTGTCTAAGTAAAAGTTCTGCAAACATGAAAGCTCTATTCAAATGTATGTGTGAAATTGAAGACAGAAAAATACAACTATTATATAACAATGTAATATTCAAAAAGTAGCAGTAATACTCATAACATTATGTGATATGAAATGGTTGTATTATTGTTATTCTTATTATCATTATTGTTATTATCTGTAAGCAATATCACAAATGCAACCAGCCTTGTGACTCATATATATTTATATATATTTTATTTGATTAAAACTGTATGTATACATTTTATTAAACACCATTTGATCATACCATTTAATTAAAACATGGAATCCAGAAAAATAAAACAGAAAACACATATTTGAATCAATTAGACCTTGTGCAGTTATGTTCGTCTAACCATTCCAAAACGTCCTGGCACATTCTTATTATTGTGACTTTTGCCGAAGTCTCTCCTTGGTCAGGTTCCGACTCAGGTTCAAATATGTACGGCTGAACTCCGGTGTTTTCATTAGCAGCCATATTGGTTCTCCTACATTGTTGTCACTGAGGTATCCATGGCACCAGCAGGAAAGGCACAGCCCACTTCCAGAAAGGGGTGTGGGGAGCAGCAGCTCTTCTTGCTTGCTTTCTCTTCTTTTGTCTGTCTGTCTTTGTCTGTCATTTTACGTTTCTGTTTTTCTTGCTGTGCTTCCGTCTGTCTTTCTTTCTTGCTTGCTTTTATGCTTTATTGTGGTCTTTCTTTCTTTCTGTCTGTCTTTGTCATTTTGTTTTTCTGTCTTTCTTTCTTGTTTCTTTCTTTTTTGCTTCCTTGTGGTCTTCCTCTCTTGATTGCTTTCTTTCTATCTGTCCTTCTGTCTATCTTTCTTTCTTTCTATCTATCTTTCTGCCTTTGCTGCTTTCTGTTTTGTTTTTCTGTCTTTGTCTGCATTTCAATTAATATGAATTTCGTAATCTTTTTATGCAGTACTTACATTGACATTACCTCCTTAATTTCTTTCTTTTCCTTTTTTGATTTTTTCTTTCTTGCTTGCCGTCTTTCTCTGCAATTGAATGAATCTTAATTTCCTTGATCCTATTATGCATTGAGATTAATGAATAACTGAAGTGCCTTTGATTGGCCTCATATTAATTATGATAATATCTAAGAGTGGTCTTGTCAGTAATGTTCAACCTATCATCACTGTTTTCTGTGTTTCCTTTGAAAAACTGAGTGTCAGAATCCCATAGTTACAGATAATTTAGATACATACTTAGGTCAATCATGAAGTGTGGTCAAGACTATAAAGCAGTTTGGCACAGACTGAAAATGTGTAGTTCCTGTAGCTCAACTGGTAGAGCAGGGTGCTATTAATGTCAAGGTTGTGAGTTACCATGCAGGAAACGTGCATATGAATAGAATATACGCTATATCTTGAATGTAAGTAGCATTGCATAAAAGTGTCTGCCAAATGCTTGCTGTAAATGAATGACTAAATGCTTGAACTTCACAGAAAATATACATCAAATTGGCTAACTCTGTAGTGAACAGACTTCATAGACAGATTCAGGTGAAAATGTAGCCAATTTGATGTCAATTTGCTGTGAAGTTCAAGCAGTTAGTCATTCGTTTACATCAATCATTTGGCAGACACTTTTATCCAAAGCAACTTACATTACATACAGGTGAAGAGTTTTGAAAGGGAAAGACTTGTATTTGCATTAGGTATTCACCTCTGATGGTTCACTTATTTTCACAAGGATTGAATGATCCACAGGCTCAAACTGATTCATCGTGCTACAGTACATCAAAAGTCAGCTATCGATATAGATGGTGCTTTTCAATCAAACCAGTCTTAAAAATATTCATACAGCTGCACATTTATCAAATAAGGCAAATGTCATGATAATGGCCCAAAATACTACCCACTAAGTGCTTAACAAAGTGAAAGCATGCTTTGCATTCAAGAACATATTCTTACTGTATGTCATGATTAGCCCAATTATACAATATCGGCAAGAGTCTTCTGAAGCCATACAATAGCTTTGCGAAAGCTATTTACTGAAAATCTAGCTCTCCTTGATGAGTTCATGAGAGAAGTAGTGATGTCCAGTTCTTGAGTGAATCATTCTTTTGAGCCTGATCTTTTATTCATATATTAGATCCGGTTCTCACCTTCAACTCATTGACTTCTATGACTTCAGAATGCTTAATATAGCACACAAGTGATATAGACCCCTTTTATGATATGTTGTTGGTCCTTTTGCATCCTTGACATCCACATACATTATAATTGCAAAGAAAAGAGCTATAAGAACAGTCTTCAGAACATCTTCTTTTGTGTTCCATAGAAGAAAGAAAGTGATACGGGTATCAGGGTGTCTAAATGATAACAGAATTTTAATTTGCAGTTGTCCTTTTAAATTTGCAAAGAGAATAATAATGGGCTGTTTGGCACTAAATGTGGCTGATTAAAAAATGATAGGTAAAAAGAAGAACCTTCTGCTGTCGTTCAAGGGAGAGCAGAGAGAAGAGAGTGAGTTTGACAGCTTGAGTTTATTGCGCTCTTTAGAGAGACAGGGTTCTCGTGTTGAGGTCAAAGCATATTTTTTTAGTATGCAGAGTAGCATGTGTGAGACCTCAGTATGTAGACACAGACAGAATAAACCGAAACCACAATCGTAGACCTTCGTTATTGGATAATTAATTTATGATAAGCTCACAGTGTACTTAAGCACTGTTGGCGATGCATCTCAGATTATTTAAATGTACTCCCAACATGACACATGCTTAATTTAGAAGTATTAAAAATGGATAGTTGAAGTCTACTGGATGCTAATCAGTCAATACTGTAATCCAGCCTGGCTAAAATGCTCAATATTGTACCAGCTATGACTTAAATACCACCTGCCCTGTACGTCACTGCAGCACCCATAATGGCCAACTACTATCCTTTTTACTTGTTTATAAGTTGATGTGTCAGTGACTACATTGTTGCACTATTCAAGATTGAAAGATTTAAAATTTTGGTATGGCACATTAGCACTATTTGAATTGTTTTCTCCCTTGGAGAAAAATACAAGCATAATTGCTTATGATTTTAATATTCTCATTTGTAAGTCGATTTGGATGAAAGCATCTGCAAAATGAATACGAGTAAATATAAATATGTTATTGTGGAAGGGTGGCTTAATGAATGCGTTCTTTTAATGTCTTTGCCTAAAATATAGTTGTAATAAAACATCCTTAATATTTTTATTACTGATTTTAAATGAACTGTGTGCTGTACCTTACAGCACTGTTTAGCTTATGCTAATTACAGATAATGTGCTTGCAATCATGGGAAATTAACTTTCAAATTTGCTTTTGGTGACACCCTGACCATGTTTATGGTCTGTTTGATTTTGGTGAACTTTATTTCCCATCATTCTTGATAATTTACCGAAAGTATGGGATTTACTGTGCCATTCAAATAAGATAGACTGCAAGCATCTCTACTGCAGACGGAACTCTGAAAGATTGCTTCATGTTTCCATGCCTCTCTCTTTTCTTTCTTTATTTTTTAATCTTTTGCATTTCCATTACATTCTGTGCAGTGTTCAATTTCAAGTCACAATAGCTAAGATGAAGATCGCATTAATGTTGCCAGGACAACAGAGCAGAGAATGTCTTGATCTTCAAAAGAGACAGACAGTGATGATATATGTGCCCCCCCCCCCACACACACACAAACACATATTAGTATGCTAGAGCACATCCATTACCTAGAAAGGTTTCGAGTACTTTCCTTGAAATCCATTGTAAAGACAGAAAGAGAGCAACATGTGCCAAATGTACTTGCCTTCCAAATACTGTTTTATCCTCCTGCAGTTACTTTAAAGGTTTCTTTTCACATTTGTACTAATTATACTCTTTCCAGGTCCAAAAGTAGGTACAGTATGGCCCAGTGTCGTTATTGTTAACAGAAATAAAGAAAACAATAATAACAAATTTAAAAATAAACAATCTGAAATAAAAACTAAAACAACTGGAAAGTCTAATCTAAATCTAAAATGAATCAAATATAAAATACATTAAACCTTTACGTGAAGACTTCATTAATCTTCATTAAACATGAAAAAGCCATTAGATGGTGATAATTTTAGTTGGTATTGCGAAATGTATTGCTGTTAAACATATTTAAAGGTGCTGTAAGCAATTTTTTTTAAAGGAAAGGTATGCAAAATTTTTTACTACTCCCTGAATGATATTAATGAAATAAGTGTCGTGAGACATCTCACCGGTCTCTGTGACAGCTCTAGATTCTGTAAATAGAAACCAAAAATGTGTCCACAGGCCACTGTCTCTGACATTTTCACCCTCTCAATCATTTTGCACGTTCTCATAGTATTGTAGTAGCAGTGAATTATTGAGGCATTATGTGTTTTTATGCAATGTTCTTCATAACAGTTGTCAGTTGAGGGGGCTATTTTGCTGCTTTTGTTTTTGGCAACCGTTTCTGCTCGTGACAGTCTAAATAAAGCTAAGATTGTATCTTTGGAGTGTGGCATTTTGGAATAAGGGGGAGCGGCTAATCCAATGGCTCGGCTTGTCAAAATTCTAGAATAAAAATGTTTACAGCACCTTTAAACAATATAATTTTGTGCATTATTTTTTGTGATCCTAATTGGCATTATATTCATGATGTTAGCCAGAGGGAACTGGCCCCCGCAGTGAGTCTGGTTTCTCCCAAGGTTATTTTTCTCCATTAACCAACATCTGGAGTTTTGTGTTCCTTGCCACAGTCACCTTTGGCTTGCTCACTGGGGTTATAAATACAATTATTATTGAATTACTTATTTTTAAACACAATTCAGAATCGTTTCTACTACAATCAAACTACACATTGATGACTAAGACATCATAGATATTACAGTTTTATCTTCTGTTAATGCCTGATCTTCTATAAAGCTGCTTTGAAATGATGTGTGTTGTAAAAGGTGCTATACGAATTAAAATGACTTTACTAAAATGTAAAAAAATTAAATACATATACAGAATCACACTAATCCATTTTCAGTTTTCTAACGTGATAGTTTTCCTGTTCTAGTGTGGATAAGAGTTGTAAACTTGGTGAACTCATTGCATTTTCAAATGACAACTTATTAGTGTGGACATGGCTAATAAATAATTGTTATGCTGTGTGCACATCACAGTCTTTTTTTTTTTTTTAAATGTATCTATTATTATTATTATTATTATTGTTATTTATTTATTTATCTTCCATTTTGCCTAGCGGCTGGGTACATGTGGCTCTTTTCTGTCAAGGGCTGTGTGTTTAGTGGACATAAATCCATTGGACTTTGGGCGGCTCAGACTGCCAGGCTCAGTGGCTCTGGAGGATATTGCAGAGCAAGGCGTATTGTGACGGGCTGATGGTGTTTAAGGAAATGAGCTTGTGGTTGGCGCAGAGTCCTCATAAATCAAAGAGCGAATGAATAATTGGGCTGAGGATTGAAACCTGAGTGGCCGTCGCCACAGGTATGCTGCGGCATTGGGTTGGCAAGTGCCATATATCACACACACACACACACACACACACACACACACACACACACACACACACACACACACACACACACACACACACACACACACACACACACACACACATACATGCACACAGACACAGCAGGAATGGCAGAGGATTGTATGTGTATGTGGATAATAGTTTTTTTCTTCCTCAGTTTACTGTGTGCAGTTGTAACCTGACACTGTGTTTCGACATTGGAAAGAATTGATCAATGCTATACTTTTATATACACTGACAATTTGTAATTTATTGTTAGCAAACCATTACCTCAAATCAGTCAATGAAGAACACTGTTAAATGTTCTGTATAGATTGTAATATAACTCAGCATGTTCTCCTGTGTTGTTTGACAACTGAGGTCTTTACCTGATCATAAAGGTCATTGTGGATTTTTAAAAGAAACATGTATGCAGAATATAACTATGATATGGGAATATAAGCATTGTGCTGTGCACTCCAAGTCATGCATTTGAATTTGACTTAGAATAATGTAAAGTCTCCTATTTAATTTAAAATGAATTCAAAATCAAATTCTAGCTAATATAAAATAATTTGTCTTTTGTTAATGACTTGCATATTCAATTTGTACAGTCACAACCTGTGAGAACCTTAAAGTTATAATTCACACAAACATTACAATTCTGTCAGCATTTACACCAATTTCAATCCAAAGCCATATGATTACTTCTCATTCGTGGAACACAAAGACATTTTGAAGAATGTCTTGGCTTATCCTTTTTATACAATGATAATAAATGATGCCTTGCACATTGCAGTTTGATTATTCATATCTGAATGCACACAACCTTGAATATGATTTTTAAAAGCTACTTGGGGAGGATTTTTTGTAGAACTAAAATTTAAAGGTTGTTTACATTTTTGGTAAACTATCCCTTTAATTTTGAGAATGCTTCACTAGGTCCACAGTACCCTTGGACAGGTGTTTGGTTTGCTATTCTTAGTCTAGAAAGACTGTATTTAAATGAACCTGATCAAGGTTTATCCCGAATGTTGTGTACATAGGAGACAATATGAATTTGTATTGCTCTGATTTCACTTTGTCTTTTTATTTGGAGGCTGTAATTGAAAATGTCTCATGGCTAGATAATTAGTTCTCTTTCACTTTTCAACTTACAGAAACAGTGATTTCATTTGTGAGGCTGTCCATTCCTTTTAGATACGCATCTTGATAATGCTAACGCTCCTCTGTCACTTTTGTTATTTAATCCTGTTAATTTATTTGGCTTTGTATTGAAAGCTGGCTACCTTGTGTGCTATATTTGTACCAGGGTGAACAGAGTTTTGAATGTGTCGGGGATTAATAGCTGCTTTTTTTTCTATGTGGAACAGTGAGAGAAAGAGACCTTTTGAAAAGCACGCTGAGCAGAAGTGGGCGTGACCTTCTCTTCCCCATCTCTCTATGGGCAGTTGCCAGCATAAGTTTTTTTGCTTGATGAGCCATTTAGAAAAAAATGCGATACGCTAATGATTTGGCTATCTGCTATCTTCTGTCAGTGCCACTGCAGGGGGAAAAAACTAGCAGAGGTCATTCATTCTCATCTAATAAGCTTCCAGACTGCATCAACTGCAGCAGTATTTTATTAAATGATAAACTGTACTATTTTTGGTAACATCTTTTAATTTTTTTATGGGAGAAATGTGTCATTTTTGTGACTTTAGCAGTACCAAATGGAATTGTATAAAATAAAGATTGTTCTCACACAGGTTTCTTAAACACACCCACTCATCTTCCATAGTCCTACCCCAAACTCATGCCATTGGGTGAGCCAAGTTTACAGGGAGGCACTTACAATGGAAGTGAATGGGGATAATTTTGGGGGGTATTAAAGGCAGAAATGTGAAGTAAAACCTGTATTATGTAAGCTGTAATGTTGTTTAAATCAAGTCTTTGCAGTCGTTTTAGGGTTTATGGCATTGCGTTGTCATGGCATAAAAGTTGTAAAATTGGATATAACTTTACACAGAAAAGGTTAGTAAGTGATTTAATAACACAACAAAATCATGTTTAAACACCCATATTGTTTTACGCATTGTGGCTATACTTTTGAAACAGTGAGTATTTCAACGTTTACGGGTCAGCCCCATTCACTTCCACTGTCATTTTTTTATATAAAAAAATAAAAAAATTTCCAAGTTGGGTGTTAACTTTTAACTTGAAGGAGGATAGTACGGTTTCAATAAAATTGGTTTTATGAATTTTTCTAAATAAAAAAGAGTTCCCCAAGAAATATACAAGAATGAACCTAGCATCGTCCATGTTTCTGACATTGAATCGTTAGAATGTAGTGTACTTGTAATCATGACTTGAGAAGTGGGAAGTAGGATAATTCCCACCATGTGAAGGCAGCATAAGTACACAAAACAGTTCTTGCTTCATTTTGAGTTGGACATGACTGAATGTAAAGACTTGCGGTTCAGCAAGTGAGACTCCACCACTCACGCTGTTTGTTTGTTTTCGAGTGCAGGCAGCGACGCTTAAAAAAAAAAAAGTTTCAAACAATTTTTCTATTTTTGCATTTGGATTGGTATGGTCAGAAAACGGAACTATGAAGGGTTACACGGACCAGTACATGGTCTTTTTATCTAATCACATTCAGTTCAATTTGTAAGCTCACAACTTTGGTAAAATATATATATATATACATATATATTATTTTTTTTAATTTTTTTTTGCCGTAGGCCATAGCGATGTAGATGGGGAGTTATTGTTTGAGATGCTGTGGGGTTCAGAGATTTTCTTTTTTTTATTCAGTTTTTTTTTTCCACCTTACTGTTTTTTATGTATTTATTTTTTGACCTTGGATGTTATCTAGTTATTTTCCGCTGTCAATGGGTGTAAACTTTTCTCCTTGTCTTCATACTCTCATCTTATGGACCCTTTGAAGTCCCGTGGGAGCAGACTTGAGCACAACTGTCTCTCCTCTGTCCTCACCATCTGAATCTCCACATGAATAATAAATGCTGCATTTGGCAAATGCTTACCTGCCCCAGGGAATGCTTCTTTGTTATCCATACCCTTCCTTGTGATCTCTGACTCCAGTAGATCTTGGGTTTTAGATAGGCTTCACCTTTGAGATATTCATATACTGTACATAGCAGAGCTTGATCCACATCAAATTTGCATTTTTTTGTTCTTTGTTTTACCTGTGCTCCTCTCCACTGGTGAGTTGAAAAGTTTGGACCCAGAACTTACGGGCAAAAACTTTTTCCTTCTGAACATTGTTTAAAAAAAAATCAGTGGCAAACTCACAAAAAAAGTGCCACCACTTTTGTGTTTGATATTTCAATGCAAAAAGTGCCCACAATTCAGTTTAAACAGGGACTTAATGCTGATAGAGCGATGTGTCAAATTAATTAATACAATTCCGTCATTGTGTGCTATTTGCCTGACAAAATGAACGTCACAATTGCATTCAGAACTAAATTTGTGGGCATGCTTGTGCCGTTACCTGAGCATATTTCTTTTAGTGGATCTGGTGCTAAAATAACATGGAAAGCAAGTGCAAATAAACAGCGCTATCAGCAGGTGCAAATACATTCTTAGTGTATTCCACGTCCAGTACAGGCTTACAGGCCAATGTCAAACTGGATGAAATGAATTAGAATGGGGAATTGTAGAGCATTTCATTTCATGAATTTTGAATTATTTAAATGTTTTTTAAATATTTTATTTGATGATTCATAAATTCTAGTTTTTATTGAGCTGGGCTCGACAATAAGGACTGCCCGATGGCCCGGAGCCAGTGTGAGAGAGGTTCGGGCCAGTTGCTAGAACTGTATCTTGCCCGATCGGGCCAGTACTGCATTTATAACATTAGTGTTAGCAGACAATAAGCGAGAGAGCACAAAAAATACACTGAGTGAACAAAGTTGTCTAACTGAGCACTTGGAGACAAGAGAGCATGATTATATTTAGCTTGCTATGCGTGTGCATAATATACTGGAAGCGGTGAGGAACAGTCTCGAGAGCGCACGAGCGTGCAGACACTGAGCGCGCTCTCCTGGAACTGTCCTCACTTATTTCCAAGTGTCTTAGCAGCAGCCATCAGCGTTATTAGGCCTTTTTTCGGAGGGCTTCTGCCCCCCTAAAATTAAGCAACTTTGCAATCAGCACATAACTGTTCTTAATAGCTGCAGCCGCAACACTGCACTTGTTTGAATCTTGAGGCACTTTGGTTGCTTTTCCCACATATAAAGACTGACTGTAGTGTGAGCCAATAGCATTGGAGTGTGGGCTGTTGTGGAGCATATCATTGGTTTAAGCCACTGAACTAATACGCCCCATTTCCTCATTCAGTTTATAAATGAGCAAGGATCAGCGTCTTATTATGACCAATTGACAGAGGAGGCATGTTACTCGTTTAGTTCGGTAATCTTGTTTAACAAGGAGAGAAAGGAGCTGGATTAATTAAGAGTAAAAGTGATTAATGACATTACAATGACATCAGGACGTAATTAAAACCTGTAATTACTTTCAGGCTATGTTGTCTTTTTTTATATATTCCTTGATGGTCATGCACAGCAGTTCACAAAATGATATGCTTTGTTGTCATTTGCAGGGAAAACACTTATGATATTTAAACACTGATGAAGTCTCTTAGTAGACACGCTGGTTTGAAAAAAGTATAATTAGACTTGTTTCACAGTGCAGCTAGTTGTGATGTTTTGTATAGGGACCACTAGTTTCACTACATCAACACAACATCGAGTGAGTGACAGATAGGGAACGTCCTGATTATTTTCGTAATTTTGGAGGGAATGAGACATTGTGTCCCTCCTGCCACATTACTGAACTACCCGCTGAAATGGCCGGGAGCCTGTCTCGGCTCCTCAGCACAAAACCTGAATGTGTGGTTGTGAGCCAGCTCCTTATATACCCATATGTCCAGGTGAGTGGCATGCAAATTCCACTTGCCAATTCCCATTGGCCTTTTCTCAAAGATCAGAGGTGTTTGGGGTTCCCAAGGGCAACCCCTAGTGTCACTACATCGACACAATGTCTCATTCCCTCCATCAGGGAACGGAGGTTACGAAAGTAACCAGGACGTTTTATATCACCAGTAAAATCATCACGATTATATCATGAAAATGTAATAAATAACCCAGCCCTAATCAACCCTGTCTTTGTCTTATTTTATTATATTCTGCAAGCTATTTTAAGACTGCAAGCTTAGGGCAGCCTGTGGTAGCTCAGCGAGTAAATACGCTGTCTACCACCCCTGGAGTCCCGAGTTTGAATCCAGGGTGTGCTGAGTGACTCCAACCAGGACTCCTAAGGAACTAAGCAGTTGCAAGGGAGGGTAGAGTCACATTGGGTAAGATCCTTGTGGTTGCGATTAGTGGTTCTCGCTCTCATTGGGGCCGGATTGAGGTGAGTAACCGTGTCACCGTGAGAACCTACTAAGTAGTGGGAATTGGGCATTCCAAATTAGGAGAAAAAGGGGATAAAAAAAGATTGCAAGCTCAAACATTAGATACATTTATTTATGTATTTATTTTTCTGTTGTTACACTGTAGATTCAGTAACAATCCAGTTCAGTAACCATATATTGCAGGAAACCTATATGTATTTTATTTTAGTGGGTTTCAAAAAAAAATTAAAATATTAAAGGGGTCATGACATGAGAAACCAAATTTGCCTTGATCATTTGGTATATAAGAGGTCTTTGTATCATTAAAACGTCCTGCAAATTTAATATTTTAAGACGGCCTCCCCATTCTAAACGAATCATTTATTTAATCAAGCTCAAAATACAGCTCGTTCTGGATTCATGGTTAGAAGTGACGTGTCGGTTAGAAGTGGCGTAACAGCGTTTGCATATGACCGCCTCCAGCACAAGATAACTACGCTTTAAGCGCAAGACTACGCTCATTTCAGTATCGCCGTCGCCTCACAAGTGTTCAGTCGATGGACAGCGAGCTCTGACAGAGACTACTTGTGCACAGGAAAATTACGATGCCACACAGATGTGCTGTTCCTGGCTGTGGTCAAACAAAACCTCTGAATAAGCTGCCGAAAGATCCAGGCGTCAGGGAAAAATGGATGCAGTTTATTTTTTGCGGACGACCCAGTCACGGCAGTGTTAACTTAAGCGTTTGTTCTGTACATTTTAAGGATGACTGTTTTGAGAACAAATCTCAATATGATGCTGGCTTTGCCAGAAAACTGTTGCTCAAAGATAAGTCCGTGCCGACTATTCTGGGAACAACGACGACACAAACTGTAAGTAATCTATTTTAAACTTTAAACTACTTTTTAAAGCGCAATTTCATTCATTATGAATAATCACAGTGTTTTCACTTAGTTTACTTGCATATTGTTCTGGCTGGGGCGTCAATAATTGATACATAGGCACTGACGTTAGCCAATCATAACAGTGGGCGTTAACACTGAAGTCTTAAATGGAAAACGCCCCCAAAACAGACTGTTTGAATCAGAGGATGAGAAACAGGGTGGGAAAAGGTCAGAAATCACTAGATTTTAAAAGTTTTTCTTAAAAAAAAATATATTAATACTATAATTGCACCTAAGGGAACATAATAATACAATAAAAAAAACCATGTCATGACCCCTTTAACAAAACCGAATGTAATAAAAATAATTACATTTTTTATTATTATTATTTATTTTAATTTTTTTATACAAACCCTAGAAAAGACATATTTTGGAAGATGGAGAACATTTACATTTCTGCATTTGGCTGAGGCTTTTATACAAAGCAACTTTGTGAATTCAGGGTATACATTTTTATCATTTTGTGTTTCCTGGGAATCAAAACCATGACATTGGCATATCTTGGTCCATGGTTCACCAATTGAGATACAGGAACCAAAGAGGCATGTGCTAGCAGAAATAATGTTCAAGAGTTGAAGAGATAGAAAAGACAGAAAGCTTTCTAAAAGATTCATACTGTACATGCCTTTAAGATGGAAAGGAGCATTCTGCTGTCTCCATTTCTGCCACACGGTGGTGAAAACACCAGGAGAACACTGGTGGACAAGAAGCGTGTGTGAATGAATGCAGCAGTGTAAACAACATCAACACAAACAAACACAACAGCCTGAGGTGCAGTGTCCTCCGCTGGAACCCACACACATGCCACTTAACAGGGACATTTATCAGCAAGGTGCCAAATGGAAATAGACTCCTCTACCTCCAATAAAAGCTTTTTATTTTCTCTTCATACAGTAACTTGACACTTCATAATGTTTTTTTTCCATCTTGGCAAGCACTAAATAACACATCACCCTTTTTTGGGTTCCTAGACTCATCTCAAGCGTTCACAGAGTCAGTGTTTGAAATGGTAGCATAGCCACGGGTGTGCCAGGGTGTAAAGAAACGAAGTACAAATACTTTGTTACTGTACTTACTTTACATTTGTTGCAACTTGTACTTTTAATTTGTAATTTTTTTTTGCCAAATACATACATTTTACTCTGATACAGAGCCTCTTGTTAACTGAAAAAAAAAAAAAAAGATTGTTTCACTCAAGAGAGCAGCTAATAAACAGCACTGTGTTTGATTGACAGCAGCCAGCAAAGACGAACGTGAATGAGTCACATATTTTAAAGATGAACTGATTTGAATTTGCTGTATTCACTTTTACTTAAGTATTTTTAAAGCCAGGTACTTTTTACTTTTACTTAAATAGTATTTTAATTAATGACTTTTACTTTTACTTAAGTAATACATTTGTGTGGGATCTGCACATTTACTTAAGTATTGAATGTTTGTACTTTTTCACCACTGCCAAAAACATCAGCTTGCACACCCAAATGAAATGAGTTTTCAGCATTACCATATCAGGGTGTACAATATTTTACAATAATTCAACATTCCATCATCAATTATTCCTTACATATACTGTGTGGACCTTTAGTACTGATGTTTACATCCACAAAATCAAACTTAATCTAGTTGTTGTTGTTATGGAATATCTTGAGAATATCCGTGAAAAGCTAGGCTACTATAATGCTCCTTTATGTGATTATTTGAGTTATATTTTGATCTGTTCTTACCCAAAAATCAATTACGTTCAGTGTTCCCATTAGATGATACAGTATACAAGCAAATCTATTACGCATAATCAGCATACCGTCTGTTTGTTGGTTTGCATCGTCAAATATTGTTATCCTTTATTTAATATTGGCTTAATAATTCATGTAACAGTAGTATTACTACTTCTGTTTGTGTTCAGTCCTGTTTGGAGGAGCTATGAGTTGCCACACCAACTAGTATATTCTAAACAAGCCTGATCTGCAGGTGTTGTTCATGGATTTTGGTGATAGAATTTAGGCAATCTTCACAACAACAAAGTAGTGAAAAATGTAGGAGAACATCACTGCAGGATATTGCAAGATTTTAGCATTCACGGTGATCATACTGCTCACTCTTCGCACATTCCCTTCATAATCATATGGAGAGAACATTTTCACGAGTGACACTACAATGTACCCACAGGTCTGAATGCATAGTGTTTTCTGTCCTCCCTGACAGCTGTCTGGGAACTTCTATGTATAGGCCAATTCAACTGACTGTACAAATATTTACTGTAATGTTCAAGATGGAAATTGGAATGAGCCATAACAACTAGGTTGTTACTGTTGTAACTCTTAGGAACCTGATATTTAAGTCGTGCTTACGACATACACCTTGGGGGTGGAAGGGGACAGCCTCCCCTCCAGCCTGTCCTGTAGGAACAGAAGCACTGACCTAACTGCGCACCTCTGTGGGTCGTCAGCTGGGGAAGTACACCAATTTGCGAACAGGTGCCACTTTAGGGCGTAAGGATGCCTTGTAGAAGGGGCTCTGGCTTGGTTGATTGTGTCTACGATGGTCGATGATAGACCGGCTAGCTCTTCCGCATCCCGTCCAAGGGCCAGACGATGCCAGGCGTGCCCCTTCCCTGAGAAAGAAGGTCCTTCCTCAGGGGAATTCGCCAGGGAGGGACTGTCTCGAGAAGTGTGAGATCCGAGAACCAAGTCCGTGTGGGCCAATAGGGGGCCACTAAGGTGACTTGCTCCTCGTCTTCCCTGAACTTGCACAGCACCTGTGCAAGAAGGCTCACTGGGGGAATGCTTACTTGTGCAGCCCCGTGGGCCAGCTGTGTGCCAATGCGTCTGACCCGAGGGGTGCCTCTATTTGGGCTTACCAGAGCGGGCAGTGGGAGGTTTCTTGGGAGGCAAACAGGTGTACCTGGGCCGAACCTTGCCGAACCGTTCCCAAATCAGCTGGACCGACTGGGGGTGCCGTGGATGTGAGTGGCACGCAGCGACCTGCTGGCTCCAAAGGAGGAGTCGATGGACGAGTCGTGACATGTGGCGGGAGCGTACTCCGCCTTGGCGATTTATGTACGCCACCATTGCAGTGCATGTTTGTCCTGAACTAAGGGGAGAAACTTCCTCAGGGCAATGAAAACAGTCAGCAACTCACCATGGTGGTGATCATCACATGTTGCGTGCCGCGGGCCATGCTCGTCTCGGGACTCGAGTCTGAAGCCAGTGCTGAAGATGTCTCATATGCATCAACCCCAGCGGCACGACCGGCGCGGAGGATGCCATATATCCCAGGAGCCTTTGGAAAAGTTTTAAAGGGACCATAGTGCCTGGCTTGAAGGAAGCGAGGCATTTCAGCGACTGTGCACGCTCGTTGGTGAGACGTGCTGACATTGAGACTGAGTCTAACTCCATTCTGAGAAAAGAGATGCTCTGAACTGGGGCGAGCTTGCTCTTTTCCTAGCTGACCTGAAGTCCCAAACGGCTGAGGTGCCTGAGCACCTGGTCTCTGTGCGTGCATAGTAACTCTCGCGAGGGTGCCAGGATGAGCCAGTCGTCGAGGTAGTTGAGTATGCGGATGCCGGCTTCTCGGAGCGGGGCAAGGGCTGCCTCTGTGACTTTTGTGAAGACGCGAGGGGACAAAGACAGGCCGAAGGGGAGGACTTTGTACTGATACGCCTGGCCATCGAACGCGAACCTGGGAACGGAGTGGTCTTACCAGCTCCGGAGCTAACGTCTCGGTCTCTGGGTCGGTCATCTCAGGAGCGCCTGGGAGCCTTCCGTGTCCTCAAGGGGGTCCAACTTCCAACTTCCAGCATACAAGAGCCTTTACATCGCCTGACATGAAAGAATTATAGATTTGTTGACTGAAAATGCACCTTGTGCTACTTCTGTTTCTGGTATATATAAACACTCTACAGTTAAATCTGACATGTTTAAAATGTGTATAAATCCTGATGTGTTCTCAAACTTAATAGCAAACACACCAGATGTCATCATTGTAAACGAGATGCAGCAGAAAGTGTTTGCGCTGGAAGTGGAGTGTGCTTTTGACCATAGTTTAGAGAAGGTCTTTTTTACTAAAATGTTTAAATACCAGCTGCTTGCTCAGTGTATTAACAACATTGGGTATAAGTGTCAACTCTTAATCTTTATTTTTGGGAGTCTAGGTCATGTACACATGCTTGTAGTGAAGGTGTAACAGGTTACAGATATGTCCAAAAGGAAGGCCAAACAGCTAGCCAGATACTGTTCTGTATAAGTCATTGTTAGTAGTCACAGTGTGTGGAGGAGGCATTGTTAATTCAATTCTTGATGCTAATGATTGAATACTAACTTGCAAGTTTCTCACAAACATGCATCTGAACTATTTACTTTTTTAAATGTACATTTGTACTTCTAAGTTGAGTGGATATAAATAAATATTAAAAATGTGTGTGTGTGGGCAGGTTTGGCTGGTTTATGAGGAAAAAATTTTAGGTTACAAATTGGTAATTATATGGGTATTATGCTATAAACGTGGTTTACAAGGACATTTCTAGTGTCCCCATAATTAAAATTGCTTATAAAAAATACTAAACTTTTTTTTTTATTTAAAAATGCAGAACGTTTTTTGTGAGGGTTAGATTTAGGGGTAGGGTTAGGGGATAGAATCTATATTTCGTACAGTCTAAAAATCATAATGTCTATTGAGAGTCCTCATAAGGATAGCTGCATCAATTTGTGTGTGCGTCCGTGCACGTGTGTGTGTATGTACGTGCGTGCGTGTGTGTGTGTGCGTGTATGTGTGTGTGTGTGTGAATTAGAAAAAAAAGAGGGCCAAATGTAAAGATTTCTAGAAACTTTATAATTTTGTTGCTTAATTGTGTCACTAATCTGTTTCCACGTGAGTCAGTTAGTATGTGATCCCAAGTCTTTTGGTGTGTGATGCCCACATTTGTGTCTGTAGCGATTTTCAAAGTTGGCAAGTGTGTGATGCCTACTATTTTAAAATCAGTTAAGAGTTGTGTAGTATAATCCAGCTTTAAAGGCAAAGAATGTTCAATAAAGATGTTTTTATATTCTGACTGCTGTTCTTCTGTTCCACAATGCATCAAACATTGATTTATTATCCAAAATTTAGTTCTTGAGCCAGTGAATGTAAAACCTTGTGTATTTTTAATCAATATTCCTGCACAGTGCAAATTGTTCATCCATCTAAATTTTTTGTCTTCAGCATATTTGGGAAAGAAAAGAAAAATTGTCCCAAAATAATTGTTTCAGTTTGTCACAGATTTCAGTTTTATAACCAAATATATTATATATAAGCCTAATAATTGGATACATTAACAGGCCTACCTACTTAATAAAAAAATAAAACTAAAAAAAGTAATACACCTACCTTAAGTCATTATAATGTGAAACAGGGATGAAATATATCTACGGGCTAAAAAGACAATAATGCAATGGTTGTTAACGGTACATGCCACTTAATTGAGCTTCATTCTCTTGCACACCCTTCTTGTTTTACCATGGCCAACCAGAGCCTTGTTTCTGGCTCCACCGTGGGTTTGGAATTGGCAAACTTATTTATGTGTGGCTCTCAAATTGTCCTGTTCATACAACAGTTTACAGGATCAGCTTGAATACTGTGTCTATGAATGAATATCTGAAGTCAAGAGCCATTTGTGTTCTCACAGTAGCCTTGAATAAATCCTGTAGCTTTAGTGACAGGGTCTTAAGTAAATATCAAAGATGGCAAATTCCATCACATCAGAAAGTCTTACAGTATCTAGTCTATGTCACTGTCATAAATCAAACTCTCTGTGAATGTAACCTTATGTACAGTAGTACTCTAAAACAGCCATATGTTACTGGTGTTTGAACTTTGCCAGTATAACTCTTTGTGGCACAACCTTTCATTGGTTTTTAGCCATTAGATATCTGAAGAGGAAGCATCCTCATCCGTATGTAGCAACTCCATGCCTGGCCACTCTCCTTAATCTTTGGAGAGACGGATAACTCTCCAATTAGCATGAAGCATTCAACGCTGTCCATCGGGAGGGCTGGCACGTTTGAAGCTCTGCCATTTAAATAAATGGGCTGTTGGTGTTTTCATTCGGCAGACGGGACATGTCTGTCTGTTTGCCACATGCATTTCATCAGCTTCTAATTTGATCAGATTCTGTCTTCACCAGTTTTCCTGCAATTAATTCACGCAGCTCTCTCCAGGCCTTTGTTTTATGCAAGAGCAGAGAAAGGTGGAGATTAGAGAATGAGTGTGCATATTCATGAGGTCTCACCCAAGATGTGATGGATTGGAAATTATATGAAAATGAAGTAGGCCACAGTGGATGGATCCTTCATAGACAAGTGATGTTCAGAGAATCTGCCTCGTGATGAAATGCAACGGTTTGTTACACTAATAATACTTTCAGTTGTTGAAGTCTAAAGGAATACTTTACCTCAAAATGAAAATGATTTATACTGCCAAGTTCCAAAATGGACAAAAAAGTAATGCACTCTAAAAGTAGTCCATATGACATGTGAATAATTTTTTTTTTGGTGATTTCCTCCCATTTTCTCCCTTATTTGGAATGCCCCATTCCCAATGCACTCTAAGTCTTCATGGTGTTGTAGTGACTCACCTCAGTCAGGGTGGTGGAGGACAAATCTCAGTTGCCTCCGCGTCTGAGACCATCAATCCAGGCATTTTATAACGTGGATTGTTGAGCGTGTTACCATGGATACCAAGGCTTGTGGAGTGGAGGCTTCACTCTATTCTCCACGGCATCCACACACAATTCACCATGTGCCCCACCGAGAGTGAGAACCACATTATAGCAACCATGATGAGGTTAACCCAACATGACTCTATCCACCCTAGCAACCGAGCCAATTGGTTGCTTAAGTAACCTGGTAGTCAGCATCTTTACTTGCTGAGCTACCCAGGCCCTCATATGATAGCTTTTTACATTTGAAATCATTATTCACTGCTGTAGCTCTCAAATCTTATTTGTGTTTTTTTTTTGTTTTTTTACTTGAAATGATGTAATTAATCACATGACACATGAGAACCAATATGTGTTCCATCAGTGTTTTACTTTTTTAAATGTATAGTGAATAAGGGATTTTTTTTTGGTTTGTTTCTCATCTTTTTGCTTCAGAAGACTGTGAATATACCACCCGGATCATATGGATTCATTTATGCTACCTTGTCCCTTTTCCTTTTTATAGGTTGAAAGTATTGATTCTTAAAAATGTATTTGTATTCGGCAGAAAAAAGGGTCATGCGAGTTTGGAACAACATCTGGGTGAGTAAATGATGAGATAATTAGAATTTTTTGGGGAACTAGTCCTTTAATTTAAGATTATAACATAAACATTTTCAAAATGATTTGCATTTGGTTACAAACTTGATTTATTTTAGCTTATGTTTGTATGTATGCTACAAATATCAGTTGTACTAGAACTTATAGAGTTTTTGTGGGATCCTTAACAGCTTTCAGTTGTGTATGTGTGTGTTTGTTCGCACGGTGCTGGGTAGTAATGGATTACATGTAGTCTGTATTACATAATCAAATTACAGAAATCAAGTACTTGTAATTTGAATAAATTACATTTTAAAATACTCATAATCGGACTAGTAACTTTTTAGAGATTACATATTAACAAGGCAATGGCAGTAAAATTTAAATAATTTATTGATACATTTTCATATCAATATCATCATATTCTAACCCCGAAGTGCAATAGTCTTACAGACGAACATTTTGAGCATGTGCTTTTTTTATGTTGCAACAGTAAGATATGCACCTCAGCTAAGGAATAGGTAATGGACTTTTACTAAGTAATAAGGGTTAAAATTGTGTCAGAATTAAGAGCACACACTGAACTTAATTGCTTTAAAGGATCTAATGGATGCCATCTCTAAGTGTCCTGCTCATAGGGTACACAATAGTTCAACTGCAAAATGTGCAGCAATATGGAACAAAGCCCATCGCTCTACTGTTGCTGCTGATGCATAGCAGTCCACTGCATGAAACTTGACATAAAACTTGAAAAAATTATTCCTTGTGTGACTTGGTGGAACTCTGCTCTTTTAGAATATTTTTGCTGTTCAAAAGGTAATACCTTGCACCTCAATTTTGGAATAGGTGATGGACTATCAGTAAGCACTAAGGGTTGTTGCTGTTGATTTTATGGTCATCAATGTTTGTAATGCTGCTATTGTTTACTTAAAATGAACTGGATGTCTCAGTGTTTTGAATTATTATCTTTTGGCCATGCACTTATTGCTGTTAGATTTAATGTTTATTTCATTCATGTAATGATTAATACAATTTAAAATCATAAGGAGCTCTTTTTGTGAGGCTCTTTTTGTTAGTTATAAAGAATGAAATACATTTTCTTCCTCTTTGTACTTTTTATGTTAAAATGATTATCCTACTGAAATGCATGTATATAAAATAGAATTAGGTTGAAAGTAATTAGATTAGATAACCCCCAAAATGTTATCTCTGAGATTACATTACTGATTGCATTTTTTTCATGTAATTTGTAATCAGTACTTGATTACAATTCACAAATAATCCACCTAGCACTGTGTGCGCATATGTGTTGCATGAAACTGCAGCGTGCTCTGCAATTACACACCCAGCTGCAGAGGCGGAATGGAGAGGTGATGGCTAATGCAACGCCAGTGCCATCGATTATGACACTAAAAACTCTCTGGGGTAGCAATGGCCAGGCTATTTGTTTGACAGGAAAAGACTGCAGGGAAGTCAATTACAGTGAGTGTTCACCCACTCATAGAGTCCAGGCAGCTGACTGGAGCTGATCTGTTAGGGAGCTGGGAACGGCCGCCTCGTTCTGACCCCTTGACCTCTCTTGGTCTCAGTAGTGTGCTGCTGACTGCTTGAGTGTGCGAGAGGGCTCGTCCAATAAATTTCAGGTCATACCCCCCACTCAAGATGAAGATAGAAATATTTATCCAGACATAGCATCTGTCTTTGCAGCACATTAATGTGGAATATATTTATGATTATATAACTTTTTATATATGTAAATTTACCTGTCCGCATATATAGGTAATGTATATTGAATAAACTCTACTGTGTTGTGTTTTTCTTAAATTATTATTTAATTTGTAAAAAATTTTTGAGTTAACATTTAATTCAAGGAAAAGAAACACAATAGACAATAATTGTATTGTAATAATAATGGAGTACCAGAAATAACTTTTGTGTGTGTGTATATATATAGAGGAGGACCCTACCTCACCTTCCGCGGTGGCAACCTTCAACTCGCCCATGGCTCTTCCCATCACGCCTGTTCCACCAGTCAGCGAACAAACCCCCACACCAGTCGATTCCCTTGAGCCTGCACGGTCCACTTCATCTGCCCGGAGGAGGAAGAGAAGACGGGCTTCCGCCTCCCAGCCCACGCCTGCCCCGGTCTGCGAGCCAGAGCCCACGCCTGCCCCGGTCTGTGAGCCAGAGCTCACGCCTGCCCCGGTCAGCGAGCCTGAGCCCTCGTCAGCTACGGTCAGCGAGCCTGAGCCCTCGTCAGCCCCGGTCTGTGAGCCAAAGCTCATGCCTGCCACGGTCAGCGAGCCTGAGCCCTCGTCAGCCACGGTCAGCCTGTAGCCTCGACCGTCCCTGAGCCAGCGCCTGTAGCCTCGACCATCCCTGAGCCAGCGCCAGTGGCCATGACTGTCCAGGAGACAGCGCCAGTAGCCATGACCGTTCCAGAGCCAGCGCCAGTAGCCATTACTGTCCCAGAACCAGCGCCAGAAGCCATGACCGTCCAAGAGCCAGCGCCAGTATCCATGACCGTCCAAGAGCCACCGCCCCTCGAGCCTTCCAAGGCTCCGCTTCTCAAGTCTCTCGAGCCATCCAGGGCTCTGCCTCTCAAGTCTCTCGAGTCTTCCAGGGCTCTGCCTCCCGAGCCTCCCGAGCCTTCCAGGGCTCCGCCTCTCGAGCCTTTCGAACCACCCAGGGCTCCGCCACTCAAGTCTCTCGAGCCACCCAGGGCTCTGCCCCTCGAGCCTCCTACGGCTCTGCCCCCAGAGCCTTCTACTGCTCCGCCTCCTGAGCCTCCTACGGCTCTTCTCCCAGAGACTCCCGAGCCTCCTACGGCTCCGCCTCCTGAGCCTCCTACGGCTCCGCCTCCCGAGCCTCCTACGGCCCTGCCTCTAAAGCCTCCTACGGCGCCGCCTTCCTCGGCCCTGCCTCCTGAGCCTTCCCCGGCTCAGCCTCCAGAGCCTTCTACGACTCCGCCTCCTGAGCCTCCTACGGCTCTTCTCCCAGAGACTCCCGAGCCTCCTACGGCTCCGCCTCCGGAGTTTCCCGAGCCTCTCCCGACTCCGGTTCCGCCTCAGAAGCCTCCCTCAGCCTCACCTCCGACGCCTCCAAGGTCCTTCCCGGCTCCGCCTCTCCCGGCTCCACCTCTCCCGGCTCGGCCTCCGAAGCCTCCCTTGGCTCTGGCGCCTTCCCCAGCGCCGCCTCCTGAGCCACCCCCGGCGTCGCCACCTGAGCAACCCTTGGCGCCGCCTCACAAGACTTCTACGGCTCCTCCTTCGAAGTCCTCCTTGGCCCCGCCTACCACGGCTCCGCCTCCTGAGCCACCCTTGGCTCCGCCTCCTGAGCCTCCCTCAGCTCCACTTCCTGGGCGTCTACGCAATCGCCTCCCTCGGCTCCGCCTCCTGAGCCTCCCTCGGCTACGCCTCCTGAGCCCCCCACGGCCCTGCCTACGCCTCCTTCGGCGCCGCCTCCCAAGTCTTCTACGGCTCCGCCTCCGAAGTCCTCCTTGGCTCCGCCTCACACGGCTCCACCAGCCTCTGTCTTGCGGCCACCTCCCAGGTCTCCTGTACTGGCCCCTACCCAGAGGCCAGCTCCCAGGCCACCCAAACCAGCTCCTGCCCCATGGCCCGCTCCCAGACCTCCTAATCTGGTGCTCGCCTCGTGGCCAGCTCCCGAGCTCCCCAGGCCTACCCCCACATTGTGGCCGCCTTCCAGGCCTCTTGAACCTGCCCCTGCCCGGTTGATGCCCCCCAGGCCACCGGACCCGGTCCCCTTCACACACCCCCATAGACTGCTTGCACACCCCCATAGACTGCTTGAATAGTTTCTTTTACCCATCGTGGTCCTTTTATTTGCTCCTGTTTTGTACTTCATTATTTGTTTGTCAATAAAGCACCGCGTTTGGATCCGCACCTCCCGTCTGCCTTCTCCTGACTTCACACAATCATTACAATAAGACAATACAAAAAGCGGCTTTAGAATACAATGTATTGTTTACTACCATATTATTGATCATAAGTCAATCATTGGCATACAGTTCACAGCAATCCATTACACAAGTGAATTTGTAAATCAGTTAGAGATTTATTATGAGGGCTTGTTTAAGGACCCGTCAATTTACACCTGCAATTTGTAAATCAGTTAGAGATTTATTATGAGGGCTTGTTTAAGGACCCGTCAATTTACACCTGCATCAGACATTTTTTTTATAAAATTTTATTTATTAATACTTACAAAACTTTTACATCTAGAGCCAAGAGGTATTGTGCTGGAACAAATTGGATGTAACAGATTCTATATTTTGTGTTTAATTGGATAACATATTTAATTGTTGAATGTCTGTAATTCTTTAATGTTATTCGGGCATCTAATTCTCCTGTTTACTTTATTCATGGTTTAGAGCTCTATCTAGTGGCAAGTTCGACGTTGCTTTAATTCTGAGATTTTGTGGTATTCACGTTAATCAGGAACTAGAGAGTACTCAATGCGGACAGTGATAATGATGACTCTCGTGAATCGCCATGTATTTCTGTAATATTTAACCTTGCAACAGCATCGCTTGTAAGTATTTATTTGATTTACATGGATGTTCATTAAACTTGCATATAAATGTGCATTGTTATGGTTAAAGAGAATTAGTAATTATTTTCCATCAGGCTATTGCATAGGCCACATTGTGTTTTAGCGTCATTTTGCTGTATTCATTATTTACATTACAAAATGACATGTTTATTTGCAAGCATCATTAGAAAATTGCATTAATGTGGACGTTGATATGACGCTGTAATTGTTGTTCATTCCTGGATATTATTATTATTGAAATATGTTTATTGTTTATTTGTAGTTTTACTCCATGCCCAAGATCATTAAACCTGTAAACAAACAAACTTCTTGTCTTCAGAGTCGTGTGAGGGAAGGGAGTTTATCTGACTGTCAAAACACCAGAACTACATTGAGGACAGTATAGGTATATTAAACAAACAACAACAAATAAATAAATAAACAGTTTAATGAAAATATCAAATTGTTTGCATATTTCAATACATTTTACAGCTTTCTTGTTACTCAAATTGGAAATTGCTCTTAAGTATTGCTGAACCTCTGAATTAAAAATTAAAACTAATGGTTTATAATCACCATACTTACATTTATGAATACTAAACTTTGCCAACAAAAGCAGAACATTAATCAAATAATATTCCTTATGAAGAGACATGTCATAGCTAAAATAAACGAATAAAACATTTTCAAAACCTTGAAAGCTGGGAATAATATGATCTCTAACAATCTTGCAGAAATCAGACCAAAAACAAGTCGAGTAGGGAAAACTCCAAAATAAATTAATAAGTTATAAGTTTGAAGGATATTTATTTGATTTTATTCATGATGAAATATTTATGGGTAATTTCCAAATTTTGGAATCTCAATCCAGCGTCAGACATGCTTGTGTAGTCTCTTGGGTGCATTGCATCATAAACATTAAATGTTTAGTTCACTGTTTCAAGTTAAATATAGTTTAATACTCAGTCAAAGGCATTGCAATCAAAAAACGTTTGATCTATCTATCTTTCTCCCTCCTTTCATCCCATCCTTTATTTATTTATTTCTGTCTTTTTTCTTTCTTTCATTCTTTCTATCTTCATTCATTCCATCCTTTCTTCCTATATTTCTCTCTTCATGCATTCCATCATTTCTTCCTTTTTATCTATTAATTCATTCTCTTCTTGTTTCCTTTCTCCCTTCCACCCTTCATTCATTCCATCCTTTCTTACTTTCAACAAATTAATTCCAAGTGCTCATTTTTTATGTTGCAGTCCATCAGAAGGATATGCAGATTGACAGGTGCTACACAAAGGAGTTTGATTAATTTTCACGTTTTACCCTTCTTTATCATACATTTTTAGTGTTTAGGAATAATAGTATCTGTCTGGCCTTCTCATGATCTCACCAGGTCTGGATGGGCGAGTTTCTGATCACCTAATAGTTGGGGAAGTTCAGAACAAATCAATCAGCATGGAAAATATGCTCTTTTTGACTGGGGATAAACACATTTTGAAAAAAGTTACAGTATGCTTCCATAATACATAGAGCTTGGACAATTTGATACAACCCCTTTAAACAAATTTGTTTGTGAACCTAACCCTGATTCAGTATTTATTGGTTTTCTCTGTTCATTATGACTGTGTAAGTGCCTTAAGGTGTGTGTCAATATCTGAACAGAGAGAGTGGAGGCTGAACTGTTTTCAGCTGTTTGTCTTTGAGTTAATGGCATGTTCTCTATGTGTCATCTTTCTGCAGTATGCGTCTACTTTCTCCTTGCACTTCATCTGTGTGTGTGCGTGTGTGTGGTTAGTATCCAGTTAAAGCTTTGAACAGGCCTGCATGATTCTAATAATCTCTCTCTCTCTCTCTCTCTCTCTCTCTCTCTCTCTCTCTCTCTATCTCTCTCTCACTCTCTGTGTACAGTGTTTTTTTTTTGCACAAATATATTTATTTATTGAAACATTTGGTATTTGAGGCATTGCTGTTTAAATTAATATAATATATCTTGCATGCTGTGGAGTTGTGTTGTACTTATTTTCTGCTTTCTGTGTAGTTGCCTGTGTCCTACACACCTGCTTGTAACCATCCAGGGTTGCGGGTTGTTCTCTAAAATATTAAAAATATATTTCGTTTTTTTTTCTCTATCCATGTTTACTGAAAACAGCTGTTGCAGAAATCTGTCTCAGTTATTTCACACTGAATTTCCCCCCGTTACCAGATGAACACATCTCATTTGAGTGTGAAGGCTGAAATGCTTGAATAGCTCTTTTTTTTTTTACAAGCGGTTCTTGTTCATTTTCATGTGAATTTTGTGGTGCCTTAGTGTAAATTTTATGCTTGGAATTATTTAATAAGAAAGTTATTCAAGCAAGTTTAAAATGCATTCCTTTGCCTTGTCGGTTGTTTTTATTTTTGCTTATAATTTTGTCAATATAAAAAGTGAAGTAGCTGATCTGATAAAGTCTAAATCTGTTTCACTTTAATAAACCATACACCATCATAGAATTGCTGACTAACATGCCTATGAGTCTGCACTGGTTTATATCACCAAAGTTTAGACTCGTAGGAGGACCGCAAGGGCTGAGGGGCATAAGGGACAGAACCAGTGGAAAGTGCATGCAATCAGACTTATTGCCATTTTACCTGCTGTCTGACTTCTGTGACATTACTGCAAGTGTGGAAGCTTGAGTGTAGACTAGTGCCTGTGCTTGTACATGCACACACCCACTCATGCACAACTATCACAAAAGACACAGTCATTGATTATCAAGGAAACAACGTATAACATCTTATTACAAACCAAGGGGATGTAAACTTTTGAACAGAATCATTTGTGTAAATTCAATTATTATTTTTGTCTTGTGGTATATATATATGTAAATATATTTTATGTCAAATAGATTAATTAAGGCAGTACTAAATAAAAAAACTAAATGCAATTTTCATTATATATCTTTTTTGATAAACATCTTACATATTCTTAAAGGGGATGCAAACTTATGCATATATATATATATATATATATATATATATATATATATATATATATATATATATATATATATATATATATTGATAGCACGTTACTTAATCAATATTTTATCGATACGTATATATATATATCATATATATATATATATATATATATATATACATATAGACCTGTCCAGGGTGTCCCCGCCTTTAGCCCAATGTTAGCTGGGATAGGCTCCAGCCCCCGCGACCCTGTACACAGGATAAGCGGTTGACGATGGATGGATGGATGGATATATATATATATATATATATATATATATATATATATATATATATATATATATATATATATTAAAATATATTGATTAAATAACATGCCGATCAATAATCGATTTTATGACATCTATAATAATAATATATATATATATATATATATATATATATATATATATTATGTTGAATATATAACATATAAATATATTTAAATATATTTATGAATTGATATATTAAAATTAGCTGACATTTAAATTAGAAGTCTTATTAGCGTGTTTTCGAATTCACTCAGTTGGCCTGTGTTTAACCCTCTGGGGTCTGAGGGTGTTTCGGGCCCTGGAGAAGTTTTGACATGCCTTGACATTTGTGCTTTTTTCAGTTGCGTAAAAACACATTAATGGCTAAAGTCTGATAACACTGTATTCAGCACAAACTGGGCTAAAATAATATGTGAGCAACATGTGTGTACATGTTTGTATTTTTGAGAAACACATTTTTTAAGTCATTGAAATAAGCCATACTAAACATTTGTCCACAATACTTTTGAATTTTTGCTACACAATGATGTAAAAACCATCCCAATCACTCATTCACAAAACACTTTTAACAAAGACCCCTCCCCTGGGCCTATCAATGAGGAATGTGACAGAAAGAGAATGAATGTGAGGAGACTTAATGATCAAAATCAAGTTTTAAGTTAAAAGAAGTAATCTGACTATACATTTTCTTTACATAAAGACTTTACTTAATTTTAGACCTACACTACCATTTAAAAGAAGTCTCTTCTGCTCACCAAGGCTGCATTCATTTTTATTTATTTACAATTTAAATACCTGCTTTAGCCGAAACAGCATTTAAATGTAACTAAAACTTGCTTTTTAGGACATATTTCAAATTTCAATACTCTAAATCCTGGCTGGCAAGTCTGGAAACAGTCCCACTAGTAAAATATGTACATGTTTACATAAAATAGCATGTCAACTAATATGTAAGTAAAACTAATTTACTTACTTGTCCGAAATTGTATACTCAGCTGGATCAAGTCTCTCTTCAAATACAAATGTTCATCAGAGTCCCACTCTTCTTCTGAGGAAAATTTTAACTCTTTTAACTCTAATTTTAACGTCGCTATCCAGGAGTTTTCTCACTTTTGTATCGTGCAGTCTTTCAAACGTGCAGACAAGTGAATGAACATTATGTTTTTAAGGCACAGTCGGGTGCGTTCACCATTTGCATTGATCGTCTCAGCACATTACCGTATGAATGGCGCGCTATGCCCGTGGGTGTGATCACATTAGGGATAATTAGCTGAGCCAATTGTACATCGCTTTGTTTCATAGAGATTACATTGCAGGATAATATTTGTTTTAAATTTGAATTGTTTTATTTAAAAGTAGACATTTGAAGCTTCCTTTAGACATATGTTTCATGTTTGTGTGATAAGTATTTGCAAATTTTTGTGACATGTTTCAGATATATGCTCGCGAACACAGAGACTGCTGAAAGCTCACCCTTTTTATTTTCTTTATTTTACAAAAGCACATGGTTTTGATTTTATTGTGAGTGTACACAAATAAAAGTAGACCCTTTAAAGTCTCTAATGATGTCTTACACTTATCTGTATGCCCCAAAATGACGGAGAATTTTATGTTGTTTCCGCTATAATGACGAAAATATCAACCAGGACCTGCCGGTGCCCCAGAGGGTTAGCAGTCTGGTGTAATAGCATTGGGAGACCACAAGAGGGTGATAAAACATTTACTGATGCTGGTCACAGTCACGATCAGACACAGAAACAGTCACAAAGTGACTGTTGATGAGCTTTCAGGTTAGTGTATGTTGCCTTGAATAAGTCTTTCATTCAAGCTGTCAAATCACAAAACAACATACTTGCTACATGTAAATACATTGTGTAGACTACATGAACGATACATAAAAACAATCTATCATCCAGTGATGACTAGAGTTAAGAATTTAACGTCTGGGGCGTGGCTGTGACATGGCATGGAGCAGGCTGAGGCATGGCTGTGACATGGCATGGAGCAGACTCTGGCGTAGCCAGGCACCTTCCTGCAATGGTAAAAGAACACCATCAAAATGTTGCTGCTTTTTGGTATTAAAAAGTCACAGTAAAAGTGATAAATGTCACAACGTGAGAAAAGTCATAACCATTGTGAATTCAGAGGCGCAGAACTATCTGAAAAGTGGCTTCTGATTAGGCTATCACCCAATGTCATGTAGATGCTGGCTATTGTATAATCCAAGGTTCGGCAACCTATGGCACGTGCAAGCATTGGCACGCAGAGGGGTAATCATTGGCACGCCAGCAATGGCGAGAGAGGAGTAGTCTATATTTATATAAATTCTGCACCTGCATTCCAATCTACATCTTGATGTAATCCTTCCTCATGATTACGCGTGTTTTCATCAGCTGAATGGGAAGCATCCTCCGGGATGACAGCCTACATTCAGTGTTTCATTTGTTTCTTTTTGCTTTCAGAACAACACATGATGTAATAAGGAAAACACCACTATTAATCCTTCATCGGCACAGCCATTGACTAGGAAAATAAAAATTGGCACTCCATGACAAAAAGGTTGCCATTCCCTGGTGTAATATCTCGTTGGGTCCAATTTGTGTATTATATAATTTAGTGCCTTGCAGATATAACTTTCTAGAGAAAATGTTTCAGATTTCCGCTTTGAAGTATTTTAATGTTACACTGTAAAAATGACAATATACTTTTCTTTCAGTTGATGAAAAACTGCCGTGTCTGCAACACCGGATAATGAGTCTTAAAGCCGAGGCGTCTTACAATTTATTCGCGCGTCGGCCAAATATATGAAATATTATGTATGATTTCCAAAAAAAGTGTCGGGACAAACACAGAAAGTGAGGGGGTGCATCCCAATTAATAGTTTCTACGCCACAGTTTAAAATAGGATGGCTTTATAGCATGTTGTTAGCCAAGTGAGCAGCAATACATCAGACCCAAAATTAAGAGGAAATTATTAAAGGAAATCAGCTATTACTGTATGTTGATAAAGAAAATGAAAAGCGTTCATATAACGTGATATTATTAACTTACCTATGTATCTTCTGTTGGTAGTGGCACTGGTCGACTGTTGAAATGTAAAATGTCCTCAGGTTTTAACCCAACTGAGTGCGTTAAGAAACAACCCAATAAACATTAGAAATAACCCAACAGAATGACCCAATATGTTTAACCCAGCTACTGGGTAAAATAAATAACCCAACAGAATGACCCAATATGTTTAACCCAGCTATTGGGTAAAATAAATAACCCAACGTTTTTTGAAGTGTAGAATAGGTTAATCGTACCACCTTCCTGAATATAATCAATAAATAAAAAATACATGGCGAATGATTTCTTTTAGGATAGGACACATTACTAGAATTACTGTGTGCTAAAGATGTACAAATGCACACTCATTCACACACACACACACACACACACACACACACACACACACACACACACACACACACACACACACACACACACACACACACACACACACACACACACACACACACATTATGAAAGAAACCTATTACAGAATCTTATTTAAATTAATTGATTTAATCTCCACAAATGCGCATTAAGTTCTTAATGTCTTTGCTAATTATCGCATTGTTTTTATGCCCGCGGGCTACAGAGAGCTGCCACTGATGCTGCAGAACTCTTTCTCTAAGACTGAATTGTTTTTTGTATTTGTCATATCTGATGTGAGGTGCTTTGCTCTCTATATCTTGCCATTTTGCACTTTAGTTGATGGCCCACAGGCAAAAGTCTTCATTATTGAAAAATAAGTCTCAACCGCCATATTAAAACCAAGCCTGTCCCTGTCACTCGCAGTACAAAGCAACAAGTAATATCCTATTTAAATGCTTGCAGGTGGCACCGCAAATGGGTGCCCATTTCCTTTCACTTATTCGTTGCCCACAGTTGCCACTGTTTTATTAGCCAGAGCCTGATCTTGGGAAGGAAGCGATATTAGAATCCAATGTTGCTTTTGTCATAACAGAGCTTTGACATGTGGAGCAGATGTAATAATCAGTGCTTAACTGGCCACCTGTGAACAGGTTCGAACATCAGTTCTGAGCCGTATGTCTGAAGTGCTCTTTGTATGTGTGAATGAGCCAGGGACAGGGCCCCAATGATACAGTTCTTGCAACAGGGTGGAACGCCCTCCCCTCAAAGGCTCTCCCTCCTTAATCTCCCGTTTACATCTTTGTGTGGTTATAGATTGAAGTGGCACTGTAAATTCAAGCGGAGGTCACCTGTGTACCTGTCACGCCCCAGCTGCTCTTCAGAGAGGCGTTAGCAGCTCCTCATCTCTTTTTTGTGCCTCCCCAGTTCCCCACCCCCTTTCTTTTTCTTTCTACATTTCTCTAGGTTGATAGATCACCATGGCTGTTGGCTCTCAGGCAACCTTGACAATATGAGCTGTTCTGTTTCAATATAAGTTCTGACTGGGGATTTGATGACATTGCCTCACCTTTGGGAATTGAAAATACAAAAGCTTTTGTGTTTTTGTGAGTGTTGGTAAGCAGTTCTATTACATCTGCATAGGCAACAACCTAGCAAAGATTCTTCACTTCCCTTTTATGTTCAGAGTCTTTAATTCAGTACTTTTCTAAGCTATAATTTCAATATACCATTACGGAATTGGCTCATACAGGAGATATAATATATTAGATCTTAATTTTGTCAAAGAGATCTAATTAAGTCTGGAGTACCAGCCTCGGTGGAGGTGCTGCTCAGGTTATTCAGCCTCATGATGACTTAATGAGAAGAGGTATGGATGTCACACAAGAAGCTTGTGAAAGATGAGCATGTTTTCCAGTCAAACCTGCTGCTCGTCCTCTTACTGCTAACAGCCAGAGCTACCATAACCTGCCACCCTCCTGAGCTGGAATTCAGCCAATCAGGAGTAATGAACTGGTGTGAATGTCAGAGGTTGTTTTTGAAAATTGAGAGTTTACATAGATGTCTCAGTATGGGTCAAAGCAGTCTTTCCATTCACAACATTCCACTTTTATTTGTCTTTGTCCTGAAAATTTGCCTCCTTCACCCACCCCACATTCTTCCTTAAAGAAACGGTCTTAAAGTTCACCCCAACATAAACTTTCTGTAATTTCCTCACCTTATGCCTTTTAAAAACATGCATGACTTTCTTTCTTCCATGGAACACAAAAGGAGCTATTTACAGCAAATTGTACAAGCTGTGAATGGGTATAATTACGTGACTGTTATACTCAATGCCCATATTGCGGCTGTTTCCGAGGTGAAATGTACACTGAGTGATGCAAAATTAGCGTTAAATGTTCTCCCAAATGTATGAATGATGAACAGACAACAAAACCTCACTCGGGCTCGATTGACACATGCGACAGCAAATATGAGAGCGCATTACTGCATTCAAAAACAGCTGGACAGAGCACAAGCTTCAAACTATGTTTTGCTTGACACAGCGACCTAAAAACACAGTTTTTTTGTTTGTTTTTTTTTTGTTTTTTATTGGATGCAATGCAACCAGAATGAGACACTCAAAGCATCTGTCTGAGGCAAAACCTTATATTAAATGTATCTCATACAGATTGGCAAATTCATTAATGGATTGCTGCGGACTGTAGGCCAATGATAGGCTTATTTAATAATATGGAAATGAACAACATATTGCATTCTAAAACCACTTTCTGTATTGTCTTAATTATTACATATATAATATATGTTAGATTTTTAATTATTTAAATATAATTATTTAATCATTATATATATATATATATTACTATTGTTTTTCTCTGCAAATTTGTATAAAGCGTTTGCAATGAATTATTATTAAATGGATTAAGTAATCAGCATATCATAATTATAATTAATTTGATTAAAAATGTATTGATTGACATCCCTAATTAAAATGTATCTTCATGCAAGTCATGCACTATAGAAAACATGCTTTGATGTCATAAGATAGCATTGTATATGAGGAAGTTACTGTTTTTATTAACTGATAATTTTCCCCTTTACCCTTGATTTTTCTGAAAGGGAAAACAATAATTGTTGTTTTACCGCATCTAGTATATTTCAACAAGAATCTGCCACTATACATACAACGAGCCAACTAAAAAAAACTTTTGCCAAAATGTAGGTATTGTAATGTGATTCTGCGAGACCATGTTGAGATTTTCAGTGAATATCTTAAATTTCAGTCTCTTCTTCATAGAAAGCTTTCGTATGGATTTAGAAGACTTGGAATTTTGTGCATGCATGCTTCGTATGGGCTACATTTATGATGCCTCTATGGAGTTTACAGCCCCTGGTCACATAATTTTTAATTGTTCACACTGCTCTCTTTCACACATTATACACACGGCTATCAAGACGTCTCCTCATGTGCTTTGCAGGCTCTGAACAACATGTGGGTGAGAAAATTATGATTAATTGTTTTTATTTTTGGGTGAACAATCCCTTTTAATAACTGACGAACGCTCAAGAATCAAACAGTCAACATGTAGTTTTTTGCTTCGACATCAATGAGTCTGGAATGTGTAATATGTCTGGTTACATTTGGAAGGAGTCCCACACCAGAGGAGTAATTGTACAAGTGGGTCAGGAGGGCTCTGTCTGATTTGTTGTGGCTGAGAGTGCGGAACGAGGCAATAGCAGATTGCGTAGAATACCAGATAGGGTTCTACATCAGTGTTTAATCCCATTTCACCCAGTGTGAATTAACAGGGGACATTTTTCTTTCTCAAAGCACAGGAATGCATGCACGCCAGCACTTGCACACAGAGACATATGCACACAGGTTTGCTCAGGAGTGCATTGAGAATATCAGCCGCTTTTGTTTCTTGTCAATCTCCGTGAGCAAACATCTGTCAGTCCACAACAGAATGCAAAGCTTGAAGATAAAATAAAGTATTAACATCAAAAGCCCATGTTGTCCAGGCCTACGAGGGACAGAAGAAAGATTAGATGGGGCTGTCAGAAGAAGACAGAAGAGGAATGAAATGCTTTTATTTCAGCATTTTACACTTTCTGAACAAACACCTGAGTGTAAAGACAGACAATGAAGACATAAGGCTTGTCGTTTTTTCAATGGTAACAGCAGAGAGAGAGACAGGATGCTCTCAAAGATGGGGAGAAGGAGATTAGGACTCAATAGCTGCTTTTCCACTGTCGGGCCAGTGTGAACCAGGGATATCAACTGGCCAGCCTGGGCCAATAGATTCAGACTTCGAACCGCAAGACCAAAATCGATCTGTGTTCCCACCATAGGGCCAACAGCCCCACAGAATTGATAAAACCTGCCCTTAACATGCCACCCTGGTGTCAAAGTCACACACTACTTCCATTTCACAAGCGAGAGGGAAACTCTAGCTGAGGTATCATGTTTTCTAGTTGTCTAGAATATCAAGTTTATATCATTTGTAAAGATTAGCTAGCTAGCAATATAAGTTATCAGCTCACCAACCGTAAATGCCATGGTGTCCCGAGTGGGCTGGTTTGAGTAATTCTGTAACTGCTGATCTCCTGGGATTTTCACACACAACAGTCTCTAGAATTTACTCCGAATGGTACGAAAAAAAATAAAAAAAATAAAACATCCAGTTAGCGTCAGTTCTGCAGATGGAAACACCTTATTGATGAGAGAGGTCAACAGAGAATGATTAGAATGGTTCGAACTGACAAAGTCTACAGTAACTCAGTGAACCGCTCCATACAATTGTGGTGAGAAGAATATCATCTCAGAGTGCTATTCTGATGTGGGTTGGGGTTGTTTTGGTGGCATGAGGGGGACCTACACAATATTAGGCAGGTGGTTTTAATGTTGTTGCTGATCGGTGCATTTTTACTCCGCTATCAAAAATCGTTCCTAGCTAAACAAAAGCAGGATCAACCTTTACTTGTTGACAGCTGGAATGCTGCGACCACAGACAAGCCGAATTATACAAACAGTGAAGTGATCCAGCGTTGTTATACAAAATATCAGAACTCTTTGAATGCCATTTATCCAATCATATTAGAGGGACATAACTAACTGTTGCATCAAAAAGAGTGAACTATCTTTCCTGGTTTGTTTTGTTTTGAGTTTACTCTGATACTTTTTATTACTACAAATTGTCCCGAGGCGCTATGCATCATCTTGGTTTATGGGAATCACTGACCGCGGTAAGTGAAGTTTTAAAGGATCTCAAGTGCACATGGTCAATATCGCCTGTGATGATTTATGGGTGAGAGATTCACAGTACGTCTTCAGTGGTTGTGTTTGGAAAGGCTCTCTTGAACGAGCTGACATTGACTATTCTGCTCTGAGGTCAACCTCTCAAGCACAGCACATGTTTTTGATGTAAAGCCAGAACTTTGACAAGCCTGGCATATCTCTTTGACCGTGACAGCATATGATGACCCATGGCCCTGGACGGGTGACCCGTGGAGTGCTGAGAGGGGAGAGAAAAATCTCTGTGCTTTTGATAACTCCTGCAGGATATCAGTATATTGGAGATGGAGAGGGCAGGGGGTATTGCTTCTGATCTCCCTACATTCATGTAGATCCATCGATCTAGCCAGAGACTTGACAGCAGCAAGTAACATGTATGTGCTGTTTACACACTTACAGTATATGTTTACATGCACATTTATGGCTTTGAAACTGCATGATACCGAATATTGCTTAAAGGTGTTATTTTGCAAACTTACACTAGACTTAAGGCCCATTGACACTAAACACGTTGTTGTGTCTGTTTGTGTTTCTAAGTAAACATACACCAATTATAAAAAAAATTCAGTGTTCTGCGCATTAGCTGTGTGTTTTTAGGAAATATTTCCAGTAAAAATATGAATAAAAAAAGAATGTCAACTTTGAAAGGGATAATTAAAAAAAAAGTATTCCATATTACTCCAGTGGTTAAACCTATGTCTTCTGAAGCGATATAATTGTTGTGGGTGAGAAAACAAAACAATTTTATGTCCTTTTTTACCATCAATCTTCACATTCTTTCCCATTCTGAAAGTGAAAGTTGAGATTTATAGTAAAAAAAAAAAGGCTTAGCTATTGATCCGTTAATCACCCAAAGTGATTGCATAAGAGACATAGATTTAACCACTGGAGTCTTATTGGTTACTTTTATGCTGCATTTATATGATTTCTAGAGCTACAAAGGTCTTGCCACCATTCACTTGCATTGGATGGACCTACAGAGCTGAAATATTCTTCTAAAAACCTTCATTTGTTTTTAACAAAAGAAAGACAGTCATACATATCTGGGATGGAATGAAATGTAAGTGTCCAGCATGAGATGCTGGTGTGCTCGTTTCTCCACCAGACTTCTTAACTAGCTTAACCAGCAAAAATGTCCTTAGTCAACCAGCGTCACCAGCTCCAAACCAACAATAACCAGCCTGGACCACAATGTCCAAAAATCTAAGCTGGTCTAAGTTGTTTTTTTTTATCAATGATAGACATCGCTCTGTTCTAAAACCTATTTAGTTGCCTACATAGGCAGCATTTTAAGGCATCATTAATGCAGTCCAGATTGAAAAATGTTCCAATATTATGTAGAAAAAAAATATTACACCAACTTGAAAACAGGAGATTGTCCAAGCCCAAAATTCCAGCATATTTTGTGTTTTGGATCTGTATTGGAACAGCGTCTGTATTAGAACAGCGTAAGAAAGGACTTTTTTATTTGTACTCCCTACACCAGTGGTTCTCAACCTTTTTTGAACAAACGCCCCCCTGACCTCTTCATGATCCTCTTAATCAAAAACAAAAACACTTCAGAAATACTATTACAGCCAAACAATTGCAACACTGATACCTGAAGCCTGAGTTTTTGGTAAAAAAAAAAAAACTGAAACAGAAGTTTTTTATTGTATTTAAACTACATGTAAAAGCCTCAAGTTGAGTAATATTGTGTTTGGAAAAAAATGCAAAAACACATGGATTGTTTGAAAGGTATTGCAAATGTATTTAGAAATTCAAACAAATTCAGGCTCACACACAAATTTTTTTAAGATGAACCAATCACGTTAACAATAACGTAACTAACCTAAATGGCCAATGAAAAAGCAGCGGTCGTTCACGCACTCAATTAGGCAATATATACTAGGCTTCAAATTTGAATAGCCTACAAACAGTCATTTGATTTCAAATGACGAACAAAGACGACAACAGCTCGGCCACCTGAACTGAACCGAAGAAAAAACGACGTCAAAAACAGCCACTTTTTTAAAATTAATTACGGTCATTAGTGTGAGCCCTGAGCACTAATTATGTGCCTAATTATGTATTCTGCGTTATGTACAGAAAAAGCCGGTGAAAGCGCGCCTCTATTTTGCGCTGAAAATTCTCCGCCTCTTAAAAGCATGTGTAACTTAGGAAGCGGCTCTCCTGGCATATCCTCCTGGTGAAGTGGCAGCAGTAATCCGAGCAAGACGAAGACATAGGCTAAGGAGAAGAGCTGAAAAGATTTTTGCGCAGGCCGCCTGTTGAGTACCTCTGAGTAACGCCCCCCATTTGTGCCTGAGCGCCCCCCTCTCTGCTGCCTCGTTCACATCGCCCCCCAACACTGTCCAAACGCCCCCTAGGGGGCGGTACCACCCCCGTTGAGAAACGCTGCCCTACACACTCCCTGCTTTCTTTCCACTCTCTCTCTCTCTCTCTCTCTCTCTCTGGGTCTTCTCATTTGAATTCTGCGGCGCTGTAGTCTAGATGATGCGGCAGCCATTGATCTGATCTCCTTGTCTCCTACAGCAGATCAAATATACAGCACATACCTGCTGTGTCAGCAGCGCCAAGCACCACAGCACACTTTCAGAGGAAGAGAAAGAGAGGAGCTGCTGGGTCTTAAGAGAGGAAATGAATGAACCTCCAAAGCAATATAAATAATTATTCACATAACAGATCAAAGACACAATACTTGTCTTAGATGGTCCAGCATATTTTGCAAGCAGCCATATATGGCCTCTCTCTATTTATGTAAACGCTTTTGTTCTTAGTTTTTTCTTTTTCTTTTTTTATGCTTTCCCCTATCATGGTGGGGACTTTCCATTGACTTCTGTTGTTTTTATACTGAGCTAATTATATTTGATATCCCCTAAACATTGCTCTCATTGAAAGTTTCATTAAGACATTATTTAGTGTTCATTTATATTTTCCTCATGGAGTGTGGCAGGGCGGAGGGCGGGGCCGGGTCGTGATTCTACACACCCGGTCCCTTATCAGGCTAATCAAGGCTCCGAGAGGGATAAAGGCTGACTGCGGACGATGGTGCGGGAAAGAGAGATCGTTTACGGACATGTCCGTCGTGTGTGTGTGTTTGTCTTTTGTTTAAGTTAAGGATTCAAATATTATTTATATTGACAAGCCGGTTCTCGCCTCCTCCTTTCCATTGAACTGCTTTACAGGAGTCCATTAGCACTATGCTGTCCCCACAATCTTGATTATTTCATGTTTTACTATCCATGTGGAGACATATGGTCCTCAATGTAGGAGAAACTTGACCCCTATTGTTATTTCTTAAGTGATGGATAAAAACGTCCTAATATAATAATTACTTCCCTAATCCTACCTTTACGGACAATAGTATTTGTAACTAGACATCATTTATTACATTTATGAGGCTATTTCCTTCATGGGGGGCCACAACCATGCTGAAAAGTCCAGTTTAAATCTTCAACTGCATTAAATTATCTATTATAAGCTTTTCAGCTAATTTGAAAATGTAAAACTATAAAGCTCAAAATGATCAAATGGAAAAGGTAACATGGGGAAAAAACATGTCATGGTAATATCAAACAGTGTTTTGTCCAACAAATATTGTAATTGATTAATTGTATAAATGCATGACATTTAAATGTGACAACCTGCTCTAATTAACATGCTTTCATGAGACTTGCACTTTATAAACATTTGTCCTTAGAACACATTTAAACCATTTGGCAGAAATCTGCCTAAATAATACATTTAATACATATAATAATACAGACCTTAACCTTATGTGGTGCTGTACTGTATGCCAATATGTTTTGAATGTGTTTGCTAGTGTACACAAAAGCTATTACAAAAATATGATGATAATTAAAATTGTATTTGGATGGTAAAATATATACAGTAAAATACATACAATACCTCTGCTGGAGAACACAGATATTTGTGCAGTTGGACTTTTGAATCCAAATCTGATTATTACTGATTTATTACTGATTATTACTGATTTAGAGATTTAGCCGGTCACACTTTATGGACCCACTGTATATTAGGTGGCCTTAACTACTATGTTCTTAACCATTTGATAGAATGTACTTATTATGTATATACATGTTGTTGCTTTGTAACTACATTTAAAGTATTTGCATTTAATTACATTTGTAGTTACAATGTTAACTTTATCCCTAACCCAACCCTTACCACAAAACCTAACTCTAACCCCTAATCCTAACCCACCTACTCCTAAACCTAATCGTACCTCAACCTCAGTAAAAACAAATGTGGGAATTGTGCAGAACAACATGTAGTTACAGAGTAAATACATAGTCTTGTATGTATTTAATGTTAGTATTTAGTAGTTAAGGCCATCTAATATAAAGTGGGTCCATTTAGTCCTTGTCATACCTTCCATGTGTTACTACCTGACCTAGTCTCTGCTACACATAAAGCCCATGTGAAAGAAAAAAACATGGATGTACAACACAGAGAACAGCACTGCAAATTAAATAATGTTAAGGTTAGTGTCACATGCTGTATGTCAATTTATAAAGCATTGCATAATTTTAGTTTATTTGATCTCAGGGCCAGGGTAATATTAAATATATATATATGCTTGTAAAGTCTGAAGGTTGTTAATGCAGTATTTCAGTCATTTAATTGCTTTTGAGGTTGGCTGAATGGACTGAGGGTAAGAGTCTGTCATTAGGTTTTCTTTTGTCCTGTTACAATAGAAAAGCCAGGGAAAAAAAAACAATAACGCTACAGAGAAGTCCCCTCTAAGGGGATTTATTTAATTTCTTTTACTCCTCCTCGACCCTTTAGTCTTTATTTCCCCTCTCTTTTTCACTTCCTCTTTAACTCTCTCTCTCTCTCTTGCTTACATTCTATTCCATCCTGCAAAATGAGGCACTTTCTCCGGTCTGTATTCTAATTTGGAATTTTAATTTAGCCCTAATGTAAGCAACCTCTTTGTCTGTTTTGTGCTTGGACTTTTTGTTTCTCTCATTGACTGAGAGTGCTAGTGTGAGGGATGTTTTGATGAGTGAGCGTGGAACTGTGGTAGAGAGCTCTCTTTCTCTTGCTCACACTTTCTTTGTCTCCCCCTCGACTCTTTCTGAAATACATCCATTTATGTGGTCAGGCCAATCTCCATGTAATGACACACACGAGGAAGCACACACAGCTCTCCGTGGACATAAATGGAGTTAGGTTGCAATATTACAGTCTTTTGCAGGGCTGGTGCAGAACTCAATCTGGAAGATACCAGCACATCAGACAGATACTTAAATCTGTTCCTAAATGGAATCGCACTGCGGCAGTCATTTTACTGTGCATGCTTTGCGGATCATTATTTTATTGGCTGTTTTTCCTTCAATTTTTTGCATTTATTATTATTATTAGGGGCCAAGCACTGAAAGTACATTGTTAGTGTTCTTTTTATTCCTCTTCTTCTGCCATTGAGTGTATAGAACCACATGTGGAAAGTTGTGAAATTTGGCACACAGATAGAGGACATTAACTTGAGCAAATTTGGAATCTCCAACTCAAACCCACTAGCACCACCAACTGCCCATATTTTCACATGTTTATGCTAATAACTTTTGAACTGTAAGTGCTAGACTAAAAAAATTATCTGATTCCTTGGCACAAGACAAATCAAATGCACCCTATGTCATTTTCCATCTTAAAAATATTTCTCAAAAAATTTTTTTTCAAAAAAACCTACTGTAACATAGACAGGAACAAAGGAAACGTCCACGATGGGAAAATGAAACCAAAACATGAAAACATCAAGGGAACACGAACAGGGTGAACAGGGCAAAACATCACCATCCAACATCCACAAACAATGATCGACTAGGAATGGAGGAACAGCAGGGTTTAAATACACAGACACGATAATGACAAAATGACATGCAGGTGAGAACAATAACAAAGTGCTGGCAGTGATGAGGGCCGGGAAACATGGGAATTGTAGTTTGTGACGATGACACGAGCAACACGGGTAGACAACCAGGAATCGTAACACCTACTCCCCTTCCCCCCCAGGTCAACAACTGTGATCTTGGCTAGGGCGTCAAAATGGTCAGAAACGCCGCTGTCGTTGCGCTTACTTGTTATCAGAAGAACCATCCTACCTCGTGCTGGAACTCCCACACACCCAGATGCCGTTCAATCCGACAATGTTATCGGATGACCCGTTTCCTCTGACACACTGTCTGTCCAGTGTGTACATGTTGTAGTGGTCTTGTTCATTACGAAGTTAAACGTATATCTCCTTTTATTTAGTATTGTCTATTTGTTCATAGCGAATCAGAGAGCGTGAAAGGACATGATGAGTCTAAAGGGGTGTTGGCAAAGGTTTTTGAAAACATTCTTTATTTTTGTTATTCCAATTGGTGCCATGATTAGTGCAGTATCATAAATTAGTCCATGAGGCTTATGCATCATATTCTAAGTCGAAGGCGTACAAGAAAAACATTAAAATAAAAAAAAGCAAAAAGCACTCTTCCCTTTTCACTCAAGAACATGCAAAGGAGATTAATTGTGTGACCCTAAATTGTGAAACCCAGGTCCTTTTCCTTGCTTAAAGATTTTGACTTGCAAAACTAACCTGACTTACCATGTCCTGCCATTTTTCTCATTTTGAAACTGTGTTTTTAGAGATTACATACCCTGAGACATCTTCTTTCTGCACCCTTATTTGATCGTCCTGTTGGACGCACATGCCTGGCACTGTGGATGGTTTGACATAGTCTCTGCTTCAGCTTGCAAATGAGATTGCCGCATTTAGAAAGACTAAATGTTCAGGCTGCCTGCGTGGCCCCTCAGCATGGGGAGGATATGTTCATGGCACTCCTCAGTTGGAATAGATTTTGTTTTAATCTAAACCTGTCGACACGCTGCACATTACTCCGCATGATTGCTGAGCCTCTGTTTGTTTCTCTGCTACTACGCGAGATGGAAAATGGCGATGAGGCTGCATCGCAGGGATATCTGAAATGAAGCTCTTTTCACCCAGCCTGTCATAATCAGAAGATGCAGACGCTTTACAAAATATCAGCGCTGTACTGTATTGAAGCTTTATCTTAATGGTGTTTGACTAGTCTTATAGTGTCTCATCAAAACATTTGAACACCTGGAAGAAACTTAACTTGCATAGCTATCTGATGCTATGTAAATCATGCATAGTAAAATGCATGGGGTTCACAAGTGTACATACCCCCAAGTACTATACATCTATTCCTTGCAGCGTGCAAGACTATGTGTCATGTATCATGCAGAATGAAATTATATTCCAGCCATGCAGGGAATGCTCGTTTGATGTACTGTGCATTCCGTAAATGCATGGTAAGTATGCGATGCTGGCTTTGGAAAATGCAACCGATGAATCCTGAAGCATAGCTGAGATTAATTGTGTCATTGGAGGGCTTGTGTTTTAGCTGAAGTTAGGAGCACCACATTCAGTGTTTAAAGAAAGGCCTGTCGCTTCCGAGACGAGCAGAGGGGATGTATAACAGGGCTGCTAACAAACGCAGCGAGTGAACAACGGAGCAGAAGAGAGTCTTGCTGATAAATATTCACGCTTTGCTAATGGGAGATGGAGACCTTTTTTTCTCTCTCCAGCTGCTCCATTAGGCCAGCGCTAAGAGGGAACTTTGTCTCAGTGCACGTTTGGCAATAACAGATGGTGACATTTCAGGCCATGCCCAGAGCAACACAAGGTTTAGGGGCACGAATATGCGGCACATTTTTTGAGTATTTGAGAAATTGCTAACACTTTTTCTTTAAAGGTTAAGTATTTAATTGTTTATATTTTAGTACTTTCTTCTATCTCAGTAGAAAAAAGAAGACGGATGTGACAACTTGCTTGAAAAATTTCCTTATTTTTTAATTCTGTTTGGTGACTCTAGTGGTGCTAAAATAAAAAACTTTGGTCACAATTTATATTAGGTGTCATTAACTATGTACTAATATTACAATTTTCAAGATTCACATTTGCTGCTACTGAGATTGAGGTACAAGTAGGTTTAGGATTAGGGTTGGGGTTACGGGTTAATTAAATGAAGGTATTTTAAATGTAAATACAATACAACAACAAGTATGCACATAATAAGTACATTGTATTTGCTTTAGTGTATTGCTTAAGCACATGGTAGTTAATCATACCTAATATAAAGTGGAACCCATACCCATGGAATAGCATACTAGCTCAGAGACTGATCAGTATAGGTTTGTCTCAGCACTCTGTGGGCTGGTTTATCAACTACCTTGCTGATAGGACTCAAGCTACGCAAGTTGATGGCCTAACGTCAAAATATTTATCAATCTGTAAAGGGATCCCACAGGGCTCCATTCTGGGGCCACTTTTATTCACTATTTATATAAACTGTCTGGGGGAAAATGTCCAACATGCATTTTTCCATTTTTATGCAGATGATACGGTAATTTATTGTTGTGCAGCTACCATTAGGAAGGCATATGAATGCTTGCAAACTGCCTCCGATATAGTGCAAGCACAGCTTTATCAATTAAAGCATGTGCTTAATGCAGAGAAGACCAAAGTAATGTTTTTTTCAAACTCAAGGAAAAATGATTTAGAACTGAATATAGGGTAAAACAATTGAGGTAGTTTCATCTTATAAATATTTAGAATTTTTAATTGATGATCACCATTCTTTTAAGCTTCATATACAGAATCTAGTAAAAAAGTTTAAATTAAAACTAGGTTTTTTCTTTAGGAACAAATCTTGTTTTACTTTTTCTGCCCGAAAAAAGATAGTCAATGCCACATTTCTCTCTATTATTGATTATGGTGATCTGTTGTATATGAATGCCCCATCTAAGTGTCTTCAGAGTATGGATGCTGTGTTTCATGGAGCTTTAAGATTTATTTAAAATTGCAGACCCCTCACTCATCACTGTACACTTTACTCCACAGTGAATTTGCCTTCTCTATCAATTCGCCGGCTTACTCACCTTTATATCTGTATATATAAGGGCATTATAGGCAGGCTTCCATGTTACATATCTGAATTTCTTTCTTTTACACAGAGTACTTATGTTTTACGGTCCCAGAAAACTATTTCATTGAATGTACCTCAAGCCCGGACAGAGTTGTTCAAAAAGGCTTTCATGTTTGTTGCACCTTCTACTTGGAATGACCTACAGAAAACACTTAAACTACAGTGTCTAATTTCTTTAAATGATTTTAATGGTTATGTTAAAACTTTAGAAAATGAGTCCATCCACACATGCAAATGTTTTAATTAATGGCACTTTTATTTAATTGAAATGCACTTGAGTTGTCTTTGCCTCTTTTGTGTTTGTTTTGTGATTGTGTGATCTAATTTGTTCTGCTATCTTGGCCAGGTCTCTCTTGAAAAAGAGATTTTATATCTCAATGAGACAAACCTTGTTAAATAAAGGTTAAATAATAAAACACATTTTTTTTTTAAAAACAAACTTTTTCTGTTTGTACATTTTTTTTATTTATTTTTTTTTGTTCAGTCTGAACCTTGTTTCTGATTGAAATTGTTGCCTCCATTATTCTGATCCTGATTTTAGACTTAGACTGATCTTAGTGTCCTATGCCCTAAATTGTTAGATGCAGTTGGCTTTTGATGAATAAAAGTCAGAGACCCTGTCCAGGTGTCACCTGATTAAGAGCAGCGCTATGGCAGAGTCTGGCTGATGAAAGTGAAGGAGACAAGAGAGAACAGGCTCACACTCTGCAGATAAGAGAATCTCAAATGGCCTGTTTCAGGATCCATTTGAATTATTGATTTAGCAAATCCTTTCTGCTTGTGTTTGAACTTCAAATCCAGGCTTTTGTGTGTAGCAGTGTATGTTCTTACCTAGATAAAATTATGTTTGGTAGGTGTTTTCAAATTTTTGTTATGCCAGGGACCCCCAAATAGATTATCTCCTTGCAATGGACTTTGAAGGCAGCTATAATACATATATATATATTAGTAACACTTTACAATAAGGTTGTATCTGTTAACATTAGTTAAAGCATTAGTTAACATGAAATATCAATTAACAAAAACTACAGCCCTTATTAATCTTGGTAAATGTTAACTTCTTTATATTTTATATAGTTAACATTTGAGATAACAATGAACAATACTATGTTTGAAAATTAATCAAGTCTGATTAATTAATGTTGTAAAGAAAGTGTTCATTATTTTGCCATGAATAACGTGTATTAACAAATAGATCCTTAAATTACATTCCAAATAGTGCCATACAGCAGTGTGCAAGCTTAAGACAACAGTGGTGATTAAAAATGTACCCTAGACATATACAACACATTTACAAACTATTCATGAACATATGTATGTTGCAAGCAAGGAGAGATGAGAGATAGTTCTTATTCCTTACTGTTAAAATACATTTTGAATTCTGTATCTTTTTAGTTTGTTCTTTAAAACTTTCTGCAGATGCTATAGTTTACCATTGCAAACTTGGCGTGTCCTGGGACACAAGTTTGAAAACCTCTGATCTTTGTTATTGCAAGCGTGCACACACATCGTCTCATTCTAATCCCTGTCCATGTGTACTCTTGTTTCATGGTGTCTATTTGTTTTTGAATAAAGAAGAAAGCCGTGTCCGTACCCCTCCGGTGTCCTGCTGCACAAACAGGGCACAATACATCAATAAATGATGGCTGGGTTGAGGGTTAGCGAGAGGGGTTGTCAGCTTGCTATGACTGCTGTTTGAGCTCTTGCTGTCCTGCAGAGAATTCACACATATGTCACTCGTTTGTTCTCACCTACCTTAAATAAACGTCACTCTCAAAGCTTATGAATTTATCATTATGCCTCAAAGGCAAGGAAACATTCCTTTTACCACACTACGATGGCCATACACACACACACGCACACACACACACACACACACACACACACACACACACACACACACACACACACACACACACACACACACACACACACAGCAGGAGGTCTGATTCCATTTTGAAGATGTCAGACAGAATGACTTGTCTGTCTCATTCACCATTTACTTTCATTATGGAAAAAATATGCAATAAAAGTGAATGGTGACTAAGGCTGTTTGTCCCTAACAGTTTGCCTAACATCTCTTATAACAGATCTTATAGATTAATTCTGTCACTGGGTATCTCTTGTGTGTTTGCCACAGTTTCAGTCACAGTACAAATAGTTTTAATCAGAGGCAAACAGGAATATGAGGGCATGAGAGTGGAAATTGAGTTGGGACATGATCCAGTACTGGATTTGAACCTGAGTCCCTGTGAGCCAACAGATGTTTCAAATGTGGTGATCATAAGTGCACTACCTTCTGTGCCACAGCTCCAACAGCATCCCACTCACAGTATGATATCATGCTGTTTCACAATGCATTTATTTGTGTCATATGTATTGCGATGTGTATCATATGGTTATACCCAGAGCTATACCCAAACTATATTTGTAATGTTGGCGTCAGATCATTGTCATGGCACATTCTTTGCAACATAAATCCTTTATAAAGCCATGTGTGAATAGTTTTCATTTGAGCTGGTGGCTCTGTTTAGCATGTTTGCTCTGTGTTAAAGAATGCTCTTTAACTGTCTCCGGAGAAGGTGGATAAGAACAACTGCATAAAAGCCCTCAAACCCAACCAAAAATAAAACTCAGAGATGTTGCCATGGTTACTTTGACTCTCAAGTCTAATTTGTATATATTTTTCCCTCCTGCTCTTTTTTGATTTTGCCTTCATTCTCACTTGTTACTGTAAACTCTGTGAAGAAAATTTGGTTTGTTTTAGATCTAAAAACTTTGATGTGGTGTTTGCATGCCGTATTTTACAAGGATGCTGCATTGCAGAAAACAAAAATAAATTAAAAAAAACATAAGTACTGTACGAGATATAATTTAGGGTCATTTAATGGTCATTTTTCTCTATCATTTGCTGATAAGGAGATGTTAGGCAGAATGTTTGCCTCAGTCAGCATTTAAATTAAATTGTTTTGATATATTAATTGCAGAATAGTAATAAAACGGACTTGTTTACATTAAGATCTTAGGATTTTCTTGTTGAATTAAGCTTAGTTCAAGAACTGCTGTCTTTGGATTCTTGGAAACAAGAAGGTAAATATGAATTAAAACAAATATGATAACAACATTTTAGTAGTTTTTTTAAGCAATTTTGTAAAAAGAAAAAAATGCATGTAAAATCACTTTGTTGTGAAGTTGGACCTGTCATTGCAAAGACATACTTTAAAATTTCCCATTAATCATGGGCTGATGCTTCGTAAGGTCAACAGCAAAAAGGTCAAAGTTTACGTTTACATTTATATTTATGCATTTGGCAGATGCTTTTATCCAAAGTGACTTACAGTGCACTTATTACAGGGACAATCCCCCCGGAGCAACCTGGAGTTAAGTGCCTTGCTCAAGGACACAATGTTGGTGGCTGTGGGGATCGAACCAGTGACCTTCTGATTAACAGTTATGTGCTTTAGCCCACTATGCCATCACCACTCAAAGTTGTATTTATTTTATTTGTTTATTTTGAGTACTATGTTACAACGATTGACAGAAGTGAACATGACAGCAAGGGTAACACTGGTGCTGACCCTTCACTCCATATTGTTCAGTATTTTCGGTGAACATGTGGAAGTGCCTTAAATCTAAAATATCCTGAAAAAAATAACACTAAACTGAAAATTGAAATCATAGAGTGGAAGCTAAGGAACATTTGCATGGCAAACTGAAAACCGGCATGAATATGAATAGCTCAGGGGTTAAATTGTGGTGGAACCAAGGTTATTATAGTTTTGCATTTTCAAAACAATGTATATTTTATATAGTTTTCATATTTGCTATACATTTCAGTTTAGCTTTAGTTAGTTTCATTTATGTTTTTGTCAGTTTTAGTTTTAGTGATTATAGTTTTGAGAGTTAACAGAACACTTCCAAAGTGTAGACCAAAGCAAGATATTTTAATTGGCAAACTTACACAATACACTTAAAGCAAAACGAAACAGTTTAATATTTACTTACGCCCGTTTCACACATTTAAACACGTTTGCAGTGCGTATGCGTAACCATGTTAACAGGTTAGAGCTTTTACACTGCACGCAGATGCAGTCTGTCGACCCGTTCCAGTTGTGGTGCGTATACAGCAGTGCAGCGATCGTTTACGGACCGAGTCTATTTTTGCTGTGCTGCACCGCACTGAATTAAAGTGGCAGCGCATTGTTCCCATTTAAATAGACATAGATTGTCAAGAAACTGTAATAATTTCATCATATACGCATAATTACAGTTAATGTGTTCTACAGTTACTAAATTACAGGGTCAAGAAAAACAAAAAAGTATGATTAGTCCCAAAAGTTGCAAAATGCCATCATATATGTTTTTTTTACCCTAACAAAAATGACAGAGTGAACCCAAATGCGTCTCATTCTTCTCCTTCTTAGCAACAGATATAGTGCGATTGCTTTTCTTCTGTCAACAACTCGAACTACATGTAAAACAAAGAATTACAATGATTAAAATACATTTTCATACTGTTTCAATGTCTTAAACAATGTCAAAGTTAACTTTTGGATTTAAAATCAAAATGACTTACACATTTTTTATTTTGTGGCACACAGAAACTGCGGATCAGTTGCACACTGCAAACGCAGCATATGTGAAAGCACTATAGCTGTGCTGCTCCTGTACCGTATACGCACCGCATACGTACCGCATACGCACTGCACACGGAGTATGTGTGAAACGGCCGTTAGACTCAGCATACTTGTGCATAATAATAATAACATTATGGTTTGAGATGCAACGAAGTCACAACGAACCAAACAAAAGCAAATCAAATGTATAAAAGTTAAACGCATGAAAAGTTAAAATGAACTCAAATTCATGTTAATCATGAAATCTGGTTAAACTGTTGATGCTCACATTGATACTGACGACAGGCGCTCCATCAATTTGTTTACATTTACTGCATATGATATGATACGTGTCTCGTATAATCTTGAAATCCATGGTCGTCTGTTTAAATATACAGTCCCTTCAGGATTTAAGTTCAACCAATCTCTGCATTATTTGCGGTAGTTTGCAATTTTGTATAATTTCTGCAAATTTTCTGCAAAAACTTAAATCTGAGGGAATCCCATCGCTTTCCTTCATGTTTGACAGTGGCAAAAGAAATGCTTGAAAGATTGAAGCATTCGCAACATATCCAAACATTCGCAACATATCCAAATGCACAGCTGCCATTGTATCATCTCCATAGTAACAGTATAAACATCTCCATCTCGTCTCCTCCACATTCTGCAATCTCTATAAAAATCATTGTCTAAACTTTGGCAGGATCGCAGACAGCACACATACATCACAGCTAGTGTTTAATCTTCACCTTAAGTGATGCAGATGAGACACTAAACCAGGTTTATACACAGAAACCCTAACATTCACTTACAATCCCCATTAGTTGTGTAGACAAATGTGATTAGAATTTGAATTGCTTAATACAGTAGGCTACGAATCTAAAAATGGCAATTTATGCTGAACACTTTGCTGAAAATAAATGTTCATAAATGTTTTTTACTGATCACATACATACATGCAACATACACTGGCAGCCAGAAGTTTGGAATATTGTACAGATTTTGCTGTTTCAGAAGGAAATACTTCACTAAAGTGGCATTCAACTGATCACAAAGTCAGGACATTACTGATGTAAAAAAACAGCACTTCACTATTTGAAAAAAGCCATTTGTGATAAAAATCTTGACATGCCCCATATCCAGCAGCCATCATTCCAACACCTTATCCTTGAGTAATCATGTTAGATTGCTAATTTGGTACAAGAAAACCACTTGTCATTATATCAAACACAGCTGAAAGCTATTTCGTTCATTAAATGAAGCTTAACATTGTCTTTGTGTTTGTTCTTGAGTTGCCACAGTATGCAATAAACTGGCATGCCTTAAGGGTCAATATTAGGTCAAAAATGGCAAAAAGGAGACGGCTTTCTCTAGAAACTCATTAGTAAATCTTAGTTTTGATGAATGAATGCTTGAAATTGCCAAAAAACTGAAGATTTCATACAAAGGTTTACACTACAGTCTTCAAAGTCAAAGGACAACTGGCTCTAACAAGGACAGAAAGAGATGTGGAAGGCCAGATATACAACTAAACAAGAGGATAAGTACATCAGAGTGTCTAGTTTGAGAAATAGATGCCTACAAATGTCCTCAGCTGACAGCTTCAATGAATTCTAACTGCTCAACACCAGTTTCATGTTCAAAAGTAAAGAGAAGACTTATGGGTGCATGTCTTATGGGAAGAATTGCATTTTTAAAAAAAAATAAAACACTTTTGATACAGAAAACAACAACTAAAAAAGGTTAGAGTGGGCTAAGAAACACAGTTATTGGACAACAGATAATTGGAAAAGAGTGTTATGTATCTTTACCACATTGAGATTTTGTGGGATCAGTTAGACTATAAGGTGTGTGAGAAGTGCCCGACAAGACAGTCACATCTATGACAAGTGCTACAGGAAGTGTGGGGTGAAATGTCACCTGAGTATCTGGACAAACTGACAAAGATTTGCAAAGCTGTCATTGCTGCACGTGAAGGATTTTTTTGGTGGAACTTAATTTATTTTTGATAATTCCAAAATAATTATCAAAATTATTATGATTATTTTATTTTATTTCAGTTAGTTTTTTAATAACTGCTGTTAGTTTCATTTAGTTTTAGTTTTTCATTTATTTTTAAATATGTATTTTATTTCATTTTACAAAAATATATTTTAATCAGTAGTTTTTTTTCCGTTTTAGTTTACGAAAATAATCTTGGGCGGAACAAACAGGAAATGCATTCGGCATTCACTAGTTTTAAACATCTATCTATGGTACTGCATGAATGCACAAACGTTGTCTCATTATAATCCCTGTACATGTGTACTGTTGTTTCATGGTGTCTCTGCGTTTTGTTAATAAAGAAGAAAGCTGTGTTCATGTCCCATTAGGGTTGCCACCTGTTCTGTAAAATACGGGACGAACCTGTATTTAAAGATAAAACGATGTGTCCCATATTGAGTCAATACGGGACACGATTTGCTGGTCAGATGGCATAACGGTGAAATCGTTTCAGATCACCAATTTAACATATAACAATGATATAAGTTGGAAAATTTGACTACAGTGTGTAAGGGACTGTCTGAAAAGTCCAGAAATGGTGGTAAAACTGTGGAGTATTTTCTCACTGGTACCTGTCCCACTACATTTAAGTAGGTTCAATTAACCCCACTGAAAGACAGAACTTCTCGTTGTTCCAGCAAACCCAGAACTATACATCATTACTTCACCATTCATCTAGATTCATCAACAATCACACCATCCAGGACAACCAGAAATCTTGGGGTTGTGTTTGACGATCAGTTGAACTTCACAGACAGCATCGCAATGACATCCCAATCATGCAGATTTGCACTGTACAGCATTAGGAATAGCAGACCTTTCCTATCTGATGCATGTTACCCAAGCTATTTGTCATATCTAGATTGGAGTATGAAAATGCTTTTCTGGCAGGATTTCCTGTATGTACATACTGCAATTAATCCAGAACACAGCAGCACATTTGGTTTTCAATTATCCCAGTACAGCATGTCACACCTCTCTTCATCAAACTGTACTGGCTGCCACTGGTTGCTCACATCAAGTTCAAGGCATTTATGCTTGCTTACAGAACAGCCACTGGATGCCTCCCCCAATCTATACTCACTACTTCAAGTCTATGTGCCCTCCATATGCTTGGAGGGTGAATGGTTCCTTATCATGCCAACTCACAGAGGCACCAAACTTCTTTCTCCAACTTTAACTTCCACCATTCCTCACTGGTTCCAAACTCCCCCTGAGCAGCTGATTCTCTAAGCATTTTCAAGAAACATCTAAAGACACATCTCTTTCATAAACACTTGTGAGACTCAGTCCTGCTGATGCACTGTATTCTTTCTTCATAAAAAATAATATAATTTATCACTCCGTTCTTTCACCACTGCCTCTCACCTTCTTTGTTACTTTGTACATCTCTGAGCGGTTTGTAACTTTGTATTGTGGCAATTTTCATCTTATTGACTTATGACAAATAGCTTTTGCTGTATTACTCATTTGTAAGTCACTTTGGATAAAAATGTCTATTAAATTAATAAATACAAATGTTAATATCGGAAGATCTCATACGACGCAAGATAATGCATCGCCAACAAGCCATTTTCAGCCATTCCTGTATGATGTAACATTTACATGATAATTCTACTGAAGACTCACTCTTTTTCTTCTGTCATTTGAATGGCAAATGGTGACCTTCAAGGCTTAAAACATGCCCCATCTTTCCCGCTGTCATAATTGCCTCAATATCTACTTTGTCGCTGGAAAATTAAATGCTGTTCTTTCTGCTTTTGCTGCTTATTAGCCCCCTGCAGTGTGAATAAATAAATCAATGACTAAAGCAGGGCAGGTCTAATGGGGAGTATACGCATGTCAATGGAAGAGAACTTCGATGTTTGCCAGTCCCTGACCATGGGAAGCACTGACAGAGGTCTTGGGGGTCTGGGTGAAATAGCCCCAGCACTGCAGCCACTCCACATAAAATTTTATTTAATCTTCCAACATGTGGTCTGCATGACCTTCTTGAAGAGAGCCTTCTATCTCCTATGGGCTCTGTTGCAGAAGGCTCATGCACTTTGGAGTGGATTTTTGGGGCACTGTGGCCAAAGAGCAGGTTGATATATCTTATTCCTAATCCTATCCCAGAGAGTGAAAGAGAGAACCTGATGAATCTGAAAAAGAATCTGGGGTCAGGTCTCTCTCTGGGTGTCCTGGTTAGTGAATCAGAACATTCAGTTTTTCTGTACAGCATTTCAAATTGGAGGGCTTTTACACTTAGGGCTGGAAAAATAGGTCAGGGTTTTACTAGGCCAGACAGTCGACACCGACCCAGAAAAGTGTTGTTTAGACTAAGACAGAACCCGCAGTCTATATTGTTGACTTTTACCCTCATTAACTCTTGGCCTTATTTATTGTGGATTGCTTCTGATTACAAATGCTAGGAGAGATTTTGGGTAGTGGTGGCATATTGATTTAAGCTCTGGGCTAATAATTTGAGCATGTATGAGGTCAATCCAGTATGGCAACCTGTAAACTGGAAGGTAAAACCTAATGCTATTGTGTAACACATTTAGTGTCGCAGAGGTAGACTTATGACTATTTACATAAAGACTGGTCCACACTGTAGCCTTTTCTGTCCAATAACCATCCACTTTGGAAAGGGCTGTATGGCTGATGTGTACTCTGACCAGTTTCAGTTAGATTTATTTCTTTTTACATTACATTAAGAAGCAAGTAAATCAGAATTCCACATTAGACCACCATGCAACTAATAGGTAACTGGTTCAAATAATGCCATAGCAGTTTATGTTAAAGATTGTACACCAAAGATATTAAATATTGTTGTATGAAAATAATATTTAGTATGTTTGTATGTTTGTACAGTAGACATTGTGATCAGAAGTTCTTTCTGTCCAAAAGTTGATTGCTTCTGATACATAACAATTTGGAATAAACAGTTGTGCAGAGCATGTTTTATTGACTTTCTACCTCAAAGTACCTCAAACACTTTATTTTAATTTTGTTTTATCATTCATGAATTGGGGGGTGGGGGGTGCTCTCTTTCTTAATATGACAAAAACAGTGGAGCATGACAGAAAATTACTGGGTAGAGAGCTGGGAGATGGTATTTTAAGCCAGACCTGACCCATCATCATTCACATGAGCACTATCACATGTGGCTAATTGTTTCAGTGAGCATGTATGCTAACCGCTGTGTCACTGTTACAACAAATATTTTTTAATCAGTTGACAAACAAAAACCTGTGGCTAGATGAGGCTATAAAATATTTGCACATATCTTTAACTTTATTAGTATTATCTGGAATTCTGTCTGCCATTTTTCGGGACACTTTTGAAATAAGGATCAGTTTTGCCATGTGCAGTGAACATTGTTTCTAACATAATAAAACAGCCACATCAATGTAATGGTGATGAGAACAGTGTTTTTCAACATATTATCCATTGATTTACGTTAGTGTGATTGCAGAACAGTAGGGTATTAATTATATATTTGATTGCAGTTCCTATTGATAAAGCAATAGCTTTGTACAAATGAAATGTGAAATCCTACCAATCAATGACTGAACAAGCAATGCAGTTATTTAAAGAGGAAACACTTTCTCCAGTTGGCACTGCATATGGCCAATCAAGAGATGGTGAGGAAGAAAAAGTGTCCATACCCTTCAACATACACCCTCCATTTCCTGATGAGAATTAAAAAAATCAGCAGAACATCTGATATTTTTCTTTCTATTACACACTAGTACATATTTTGTCCTTCAAACCTCATAAGGAGTCTTGTTTAGACCTTTGGACATTGCAACCAAAGGCAGCATATGTGCCCTTAACCTGACCTTGCTATTCCTACATATCTAGCCAGCTCTCCTGTATCGGAAAGGCCATTAGAGCATTGCATAATGTTGCCCATTACAGAGCTTTTAAAACTTTCAGAATGCCCTCCCCTCACTTCCTCTGATTCCATTCAAACCTAGGTTTTTGAGCCCAAGTCTTCATCAATCAAATGCTCAGATGGAACCTGACCACACACACTCAACATAGATCTGCATATGTCAAGGTGCCACTCTCATCTGTAATGACACATGGCTGGTTCAGCTGAGCAGTTATATCATATGTCAAGGTGCCACTCTCATCTGTAATGACACATGGCTGGTTCAGCTGAGCAGTTATATCATTGTTTGTGTGCGTGTAATGTGTGTACCCAGTAGTTGTGGACCCATTGAGCTGCACTGCCTGACCTGAACACAAAAGAACATTGCGTTTCAGAGCCGATGTTTTTGTGCCAAAAGCTGGTCATTGAGGGCCTCAATGGGTCATTAGAGATACAATGTTCATGCCAACCACAAGCATGGGCAGTCATTATGAAGAGTAATAAACAAACACATATTTTAGCCAGCCATTCTGTATATTCCACGTTCCTCTTTAACTTTATCCTGCCCCATATTATTACTCCAGCTTTTTGATCTTAACTGCCACTGAACAAGCAAAGAGAGAGAGATGGTAAATTTAAATGCTAAATGGTCTGCACTTATATAGCACCTTTTTTAACCTTAGCGGTTACCAAAGTGCTTTACACTGTGTCCCAATCACCCATTCACACACACACACACTCATTTACCAATGACAGCAGAGCTGCCATGCAAGGCACTAGCCTGCTGGGAGCAACTTTATGTTCAGTGTCTTGCCCAAGGACACTTCGGCATGTGAAGTCATGTGGGCTGGGAATCGAACTGCCAACCTTGCGATTAGTGGCAGACCCACTCTACCACCTGAGCTCCTTCGTCCTAGTTTAGTGTCTTATTTCTCTTTGTTCGTGAGGGATGCTTTTCTTTTTTTTAACTGACAGCTGTACTGCAGTGCAAAAAACAAAACAAGTAATCCGTTGAGATATGATTGAAATTGGGTCCCTTGGACTACAATCTGTCCTTCTACGGATGGGTTTGCCTCTGCTGCATATGCTTGTATTCATGCACACATCTAATTAGTGCATTAGGAGAGTGTACATCTCTGCAGTGTATATACTCTGCAAATATGTGTATTTGTAAGAAATTATACAAACATGGTAGTGCTGTGCGATTAAAGAGAACATAATTGCTGATTATTCCACTTGACACTGCAATTGTGATTAACTTAAATATACTTCTTTTGTGTGGGGCATCTGCGCGCTATATTCTTTATGTAAGCTACATATCCAAAATAAGCTGAGACCTGTGTTCCTAAATTACTTTATTGCTGTTTTATACACTCACACAGCACTCTATTAGGAACATTATGGCCATAATAAAGTTTTTGCCCATCTGCCTCAAGGTTTGATGCCGCTCACTCCAATTGTGCAGAGGGGTTATCTGAGTTACCATAGCCTTTCTGTCAGCTCAAACCAGTCTGGCCATTCTCTGTTGACCTCTCTCACCAACAAGGCATTTCTGTCTTTAGAACTGCCACTCACTAGATGTTTTTTTTGTTTGTTTTTTTGGCACCATTTTGAGTAAACTCTAAAGACTGTTGTGTGTGAAAATCCCAGGAGATCAGCAATTACAAAAAGCCTGTCTGGCACCAACACATTTTTTCCCCATTTTGATGGTTGATGTGAACATGAGCTCCTGTACCCATAACTACACTGGCAGCCAACAGTTTGAAATAATGTAGAGATCTATCTGTTATGGAAATAAATTGTTAATTTTATTCACCAAAGTGGCATTCAATTTATCACAATGTATAGTCACAAAAATTAAAAAAATTACTATTAAAATTTGAAATAAATGTTCAGAACTTACAAATCATCCACGTGCAGCAATGACAGCTTTGCAGATCCTTGGCAGTCTAGCTGTCAGTTTGTCCAGATACTCAGGTGACATTTCACCCCACGCTTCCTGTAGCACTTGCCATAGATGTGACTGTCTTGTCGGGCACTTCTCACGTACCTTAAAGCCTAGCTGATCCCACAAATGCTCAATGGGGTTAAGATCCATAACACTTTTCCAATTATCTGTTGTCCAATGTCTGTTTCTTTGCCCACTCTAACCTTTTCTTTTTGTTTTCTGTTTCAAAAGTGTCTTTTTCTTTGCAATTATTCCCATAAGACCTTCATTGCTGAGTCTTCTCTTTACTGTTGTACATGAAACTGGTGTTGAGCGGGTAGAATTCAATGAAGCTGTCAGCTGAGAACATTTGTGGTTCTATTTCTCAAACTGGACACTCTTATGTACTTTTCCTCTTGTTTAGTTGTACATCAGGGCCTTCCACATCTCTTTCTGTCCTTGTTAGAGCCAGTTGTCCTTTATCTTTGAAGACTGTAGAGTACACCATTTTATTAAATCTGGCAATTTCAAGCATTGTATAGCCTTCATTCATCAAAACAATGACTGACTGATGAGTTTCTTGAGAAAGCTGTTTCTTTTTTGCTATTTGTGATGTAATATTGACCTTAAGACATGCCAGTCAATTGCATACTGTGGCAACTCAAAAACAAACACAAAGACAATGTTAGCTTAATTTAACGAACCAAATAGCTTTCAGCAGTCTTTGATAAAATGGCAAGTGATTTTCTTGTACCAAATTAGCAATTTAACATAATTACTCAAGGATAAGGTGTTGGAGTGATGGGTGTTGGAAATGTGGCCTGTCTATATTTGATAAAAATTAGCTTTTTTTCAAATAGTGATGGTGCTGTTATTTACATTAGTAATGTCCTTATGAAACTTTGTGATCAGCTGAATGCCACTTTGCTGAAATAAAGTACCAGTTTCCTTCCGAAACAGCAAAATATGTAAATTTTTCCATTCTGTTTCTAGTGAAGTGACAACTGAGTGTATATTAATAAATGAAACTGCGTAAACAGCAAACTTCATATTGGTCCTTTTAAATAAAAATTATCTTCATATTCTGGATCATTTACAGTATACAGAGAAATGTGCAATCATAGGAAAAGATCACTTTGTATCAAGAACGTTTTGACACAATCTGAGTAGACCTCAATGGAATGCTGTGGTTGACACTTTTGGTGATTATTTAATTGTTGCACTATAATTGTAATCTTGATAATTTATTTCTATTAATTGTGCAGCCATAAAACATGGATAATCATGTGAAAATGTAAATATTTTTTGGGATGCGCCTGTATTTTGACCATACATTTTAATTTGAATGCAAACTGCATTGAATGCAGTTACTTTGAAACCTCATAACAGAAACAGTAATGGAGCGTTCTTGTAAAATTAACCTGGTTTAACTGAATTTAGGGTTAACAGCATCTCTCTCTCTCTCTCTCTCTCTCTCTCTCTCTCTCTCTCTCTCTCTCTCTCTCTCTTGTGTGTGTGTGTTTGTGTGGTGACACTTTCATATAAAAATCTAGATATACTAGTGCAATAGCACAAAAACTCTTTATGAAGCATTATTATTTTAATTTATGTATTTATTTAATGTTTGTTGAGGGCACTGCATATCAAAGCTATAAAGCATGATTTGCAGATTACTTATTTGTATTATGTTGTAAAGTATATTCAATTAATTATACTAGATCCTGCATCAATCCAATTGGAATTGATGTGGGCCCCACTGGACCTGTGGACCTCTACATTCGTTTCCACCTCTCACCCCATTAGCGACGGCCCTGCAAGTTGCAACACTAATTTAATAACACTGCTAGACTGCAATATTTTCCCTATGGTTTAACCTGAACCAAAGCATCTTACCCCTATATACAATTATAAGGACATCTCTCCTTTTCTTTTCTCTCATTTCTAACATTTCTTATTCAAGAAAGGCACTGCTGCCACTGTATGAATCTCTGCATGCACAATGTTATGTTATGTTCAAAAAACACATGCATTTTGATTTGATGGTTTAGACTAAAATCAGAAATGGATCAGATATTGGACCACACATGAAAGTGGCGCAAATCGGATTTGAAAGGATTTGTTAACATGGCTCAGGAAAAATCAGATCAGTGTCACATGTATGCAAATATTAAAGTATAAGCTTTATTAAAGTATAAGCTTTCTCCACCCTGCAGTGTAAAACAGCCAGTGAGAAAACTTCATGATCATAATCCTGCACAATAAATCAATCAATAAAAAAATAAATGCAAAGCCATATAAAGAAATGAGAGAAGTGAGGTACTGAATAGATAAGCACCTGTGAAATGGAGTGTGTACACATTTTGTGACTCACTTCTCTATGACAATTCATCTATTTACTTTTTTCTTTTATAGAATATTTTGTTTGTGTCTTTTTTGTTCACGTAAAGGCTTTTATTTCATCCATCCCATAATAAGCTAGAGTCATGAACCTCTTTTTATATGAAATATGTATCCACTTTAAACTCCCATATTTTCATCCGCCTCGTCGAAAGGCCCTCTCCAGAGCCAATTCTTAGCTCCATTTAACACACATCACTGCTAGTGACTGATTCCAGCACCCCTCATACACAACGTTAATGTGCTGCTCGGATACCCTGGAATATTCATAACGAGCCCATCAGATGCTTGACTATACAAATGTGTTTTTATCTTTTCATATTACATTTTTGATGCTCTACCTACTTACCTAAAGTGAACTTGCATGCATGAGTAGTACAGGTTATGGCACATGTTGTATTGCTAGTTTTAGGCTGATTTCAAATTTTGCTTGATTGCTTGGTTCAAACCGAGTTTAATTCCATCCCCTTGCCCTGACTATCCTGCAACTCTCTTTTCACATTGTATTATTTGAGAACAAACAATCAGCAATATTAATACCACTGTGAGTTCTAATAGTAACATCTTGGTTACTACTGTAACCTACATTCCCTGATGGAGGGAATGAGACGTTGTGTCGATGTAGTGACACTAGGGGTCGAACTTGGGAGCCCCAAGCACCTCTGATACTGGAGAAATGGCCAATGAGAATGGCTAGTGGAATTTGCATGCCACTTCCCCGGACATATGGGTATAAAAGGAGATGACTTACAACCACTCATTCAGGTTTGTGCTGAGGAGCCGAGACAGTGTCCCGGCCATTTCATCGGGTAGTTCAGTGTTGTGGCAGGAGGGACACAATGTCTCATTCCCTCCATCAGGGAATGAAGGTTACAATAGTAATCAAAATGTTCCCTATCTGTCACTCACTTGACATGTTGTGTCGATGTAGTGACACTAGGGGTCCTATACAAAACGGCACAACCTGCTGAACTGTGTTATACGGAGAGGTGGTGCAGATGCAGGCAAGCTACCGCGTGCCTCTTAACAAGTGCACACAGCCCCGTCGTAACCTTCCCAATGTAACAGATAAGTCGCATAGTCCCTAATACCCGGGGGACATACTTACAATGGGAATAGGTCACATCAGTTGTTTTGACCTTTTCTCTCTTTTCCTCTTTGAAAATGAAAATTCACAGCTGGGACTGGGACAAATGTAAGGTCCGTCCAAGGGCTGAGCATGCAAAGTACGCGTCCTTCAGGTCTACTGCCACGAATGATCTTGACAGCAAACGCATGACAGAATACACTCCTGCATCAGCAATTAGAATGGGAGCTTGTGCAGGTTCTGATTCAAAGCTTGCCTGACTAAGATTGGATGCAACCAACTGCCTTTTTTTTCTTTTTTTTTTCGGTACGATAAAGTAGGGACTGTAAGACTTCTTCATCTTGGCTGGAGGGACAGGCTCTATGGCGTCCTTCCCTAGAAGGACTCCTATTTCTGCATGCAGAACAGTGGCATCCTTGCCTACTAGTGATGCAAAACGGATGCCACTGAACCTGGGCGGGCACCTGGTGAACTGAATCGCATAGCTGAGTCAGATCATCCTGATGAGCCAGCATGACGGGTTGGAGAGGGCTAGCCACACCTCCGTGTGAGGGGAACCAAGGGGAAAATGTCTTTGACATACCTGCGGATGGGGCCTCGTGGCAGGGCAGAGGAGGAGCTGCCACATCGAGAGGCCTCGCGTCCCAACCTTGTGGCTGTTAGAGCACTTACCAAGCTCCACGTACCCACCATAGGACCAGTCTGCGATGGGAGAGGAGGCTTGGCATCCTTGTGGTGCGTCACATACACCTGGTCATGGGTATGTGTGTGTTGCAACTGGGTGTGCTAATGCGGGGTACTCACATCTGCAGCACCCCTGCTGTGAGTGTTCGATGTATGGCTGTCGTGACAATGACATCATGCCAGGGCAGGACCTTGTGCAGCTCTTTCAGATCCTTGGCCTGGTGGGCCTGCAGGATGCCCATGGCATGCAAGGCAGAGGCGGCATATCCAGCAGCACTGTAAGCCTTGGCTCTCAAGGATGAAGTGAACTTACAGGCCCTGGATGATGTAAGCAGGAGGACCAGGACGGGGTGTGGCTGGAGTGGCTTTCTCTCTATAAAAGAAAGAAAACTGCGATCGCAATGTTTAGTTCGTTTTTTTGTCACATGACAGCCGTATACGATATGCATTGCTCACAAAGGAAACAGAAATGATTAGTTCTCCTCTTGAGTCTCCTGTTCAAAGTCATTTGTTGTTTTGTCACATGACAAAAGAACAAATGACTCAGACAAGAAGATTCCAGAGATGAACAAATAATTTTTTTCTCATAATTTGTCCTTGGCTGCATTGTCAGTTTTTCCTTTTTGGGACTATAATCAAAGTTTGCATAAGTAGATGTGTTGGGGGGAATTTGGCAATTGAAAATGTAACATTTTAATTTAATTTTGCTCAAATTATGTAAATGACTTGAAAGAAGATTAATTAATTTTTCTGAATGAGATTCAAAGATTCAAGTCAGTAAAATTATCCGATCCTACCATCTCTAGAACAAATCTGAATGAGTGGATGCAAGCCATCTCCTTTTATACCCGTATGTCTGGGGGAGTGCCATGAAAATTCCATTCACCAATTCTCATTGACGCTCTCTTCTCAAATATCACAGGTGTTTGGGGCTCACAAGTTCGACCCCTAGTGTAACCACATCAACAAAACATCGAGTGAGGGACAGATAGGGAACTGTTTAGCATTGTAGCTATAGGAACTCAGGAGAGGATGCCAATGTCATTGAAGTTTTATTGAAGATGATTTCCCTTTGGATTAGATTGACCACCAAAACTTTAAATGCACAAAATGGCACTTTTTTATCTGCTTATTTATAATGCATTATACTATAATAAGTGTGACAGAGAGCATACAAAGATGCAAATTATACGTCATCAGTAGCGCTTCACTTCTGCAAATTTGTACAGATTGCTTTCATACCAGTTGGACCCTTTTCACATTTCCTGGTTAAGAACATGGAAATATACTATTATGGGGTAAGCAGGGGGGGCCTGAGTTGCTCAGCAAGCAAAGACACTGTCTACCACCCCTGTGAGTTTGAATCCAGTGTGTGCTGAGAGACTCCAGCCAAGCTTCCTAAGCAACCAATTTGCCCGGTTGCTAGGGAAGGTAGTGTCACTTTGGTTACCTTTCTTGTGGTCGCTATAAGGTGGTTTATTATTTTAAATTAATGACTGAAATATAACACAATACATGAGTTACATCATTCAAACATGATGTCAATGAAAGCTAGTTAGAGTCAGGAGTTGGAAAACCTGGCATCCAATTAAAGAAATTAGATTTGAGGTGTTGGTTAGAGCTACATTGACTTATAACAAGCACTCAAACATTTTTTAGTTTGCTATTTACAAGAAGCATCTATTGAGGTGGACCATGCCTCGCAAAAAAAGAGATCTTAGAAGACCAACGATCAATAATTGTTGCTTTGCTTAAAGCTGGAAAGGGTTACAACGTTATTTTTAAGAGCTTAGAAATTCAAATGTCCACAGTGGTTAAAAAAAACGAGTGATATCTAAATACTATTATTTTCGTACTATTACGAAATAATCACTGGAACTGACTAACATCTCTGTTCACGAGTATGCTATATGGAAAACATTAAATAGGTATGGTGTCCATGGCAGGGTTGCTGCTTTCCAACAAAAACATTGCCGCCTGCCTGAAGTTTGCCGAAGACCACCCTGACACTCCACAATGCTACTGGTAAAATGTTTTTGTACTGATGACACTGAGGTTGAATTGTTTTTGAAGAACTTGCAGAACTACGGCATACTGTAATAAGGGCACCTCATACCAATATAAAAACATCATCCAAATGGTGAAGTAGGGTGGAGAGGGTATCTTGATTTGGGGCTGCTTTGATTTATCAAGGGAAAAATGTATTCTCAAGTTTATCAAGATATCCCAGAGGATGTCAGGGTGGCTGTGTCCAGCTGAAGCTCAGTACAAGTTGGGTGATTCTGAAGGACAATGATGCTAAACATTGAAGTAAATCCAGTACAGAATGGCTTAAAAAAAAGAAAAAGAAAATCCACCTTTTGGAGTGGCCCAGTCAGAGCCCAGACCTTATATGTTGTGGAATTACATCAAGAGAGCCATTCACACCAGATATCCTAATAATATGGCTGATAGCAGTTCTGTAAGGAAGAATGGTCCAAAATTCCTTCTGAACGTTGTGCAGGTCTAATCTGCAGTAACCAGAAATGCTGAGTTGAGGGTTCTTTGCTGTCAAAGGAGGATCAACCAGTTATAAAATCCAAGGGTTTACTAACTTTTTCTACAGAACTGTGAATATTTAATGGTATATGTTCAATAAAGACATGCATATTATAATTGTTTGTGTTGTTAGCTTAAGCACATTATGTTATATTTGTGACTTTAATGAAGATGAGATCACATTTTATGACCAATTAGTGAAGAAAACGTTTGGTTACGTATGTAACCTCCGTTCCCCGAGGGAGGGAAGGACACGTTGTGTCGGAGAAGCGACACTAGGGGTCTCTCTTGAGCGCCGATATTCACCTCTGACCTATTGAAAAGGGCCAATGAGAGTTGGCAGTCAGTATTTGCATACCCCGCCCCCGCATACGGGTATTTAAGCGGGGCAAATACGGAAGTTTAGTCAGGATTTTTCTGAGGAGCCGGAAATGGTCTGGCCACAACAGTGGCTCGGTTCAGCGACATGGCGAAGGAAAGACACAACATGTCGTTCCCTCCCTCGGGGAACGGAGGTTACATACGTAACCAAACGTTCCCCTTCTGTCGCTCTCTCCACGTTGTGTCGGAGAAGCGACACTAGGGGACCCATTCCAATCTTGCCATGTGCTGAACCGTGTACGTGAACTGCCGATACAGAGGCGGGCAGGGATTCATCCAGTGCCGCGCATCGTCTGTACCTGGCTGCACGTACCCTTCCCCAATGCCCCATACGAACATCGGGATCCTTCTAGTTACCCTGAGAGAGGAACAAGACGATGTTTGCCAACATGGGAACGGGCCAGCCTGGCTGGGCCTCTTTTCTCTCTATGTTTCTTGCATAGAGCAATCACGGCCGGGGCCCTTACACGCATATAGGGAAGGGGGTCTTACCCAGACCCTGCGGAGACCACACCTGACCTTTTTCTTGGGGAGGAAAAGTGGTAGACACGTCACATGGCCGTCTTAGGGCTCGTGTGGAAAGTATGGTGCGGTGGTAGATCCAGCCTCGAAAGGGGGGAGTTGCTACAGCACGGCGACCGGGGCAGCTGTAACTGCCTAAGGGAGACACGTGGGTCCGCTCGTAAGGGGACAGAACCATGGAATACACACAGGGGGAGTCCGAGCAGGAGGCCTTACCTGTGGAGCACCTACACCAGTACAGCGTAGCCATCAGGGTACCCGCAGTGGCTTGGGTCGGCGAGTTCCTCCGCTGAACCGCGGACCCGGAGGGCTGGGGAGGAATCGACCAGGGTCCCGACTCGGAGTGGGTCACCCTGGGAAAAAAGGCGCACTACTTAACCTTGACGTCAGGAAAAGGGCGCTGGGAGCAAGCGATCCACCCGGCCGGTCAGTCTACGTGTTACCGAGTGCTACGGGCTCGGACCTGACAAAACACGAGACACAACCGACTCAACGCGGAGGTTGTAAAACCTCGCGAAGGTGTTGGGTGTTGCCCAACCCGCGGCTCTACAGATGTCTGCTAGGGAGGTGCCCTTGACCAGTGCCCACGAGGACGCAACACCCCTTGTTGGGTGAGCTCGGACCCGCAAGTGTAGGGGCACGGCCTGTGTGTGATAAGCCAGTGTGATGGCGTCGACAACCCAGTGGGCCAGCCTCTGTTTGGAGATGGCATTCCATTTCTGCCGTCCCCCAAAGCAGACAAAGAGCTGCTCAGAGCGTCTGGTGCTCTGTTTGCGGTCCAGGTAAATGCGCAGGGCGCGCACTGGACATAGCAATGAAAGGGCTGGGTCTGCCTCCTCCCGGGACAGCGCTTGCAGGTTCACTACCTGATCTCGGAATGGTGTGGTAGGAACCTTGGGCACGTAGCCTGGTCGCGGTCTTAGGATCACAGATGTATCTGCTGGACTGAACTCCAGGCAAGTGTCGCTGACAGAGAATGCTTGCAGGTCCCCGACCCTCTTGATAGAGGCGAGCGTGATCAGCAGGGCCGTCTTAAGAGAGAGGGCCCTGAGTCCAGTTGATTCAAGCGGCTCGAAGGGGGGTCTCTGGAGTCCTGCCAAGACTACCGAGAGATCCCAGGAGGGAACTAGGCCTGGCCGGGAGGGCTCACTGTGGGAAATGCGTACTTGCGCAGCCCCGAGGGCCAGCTGTGTGCCAGCGCGTCTGTCCCGAGGGGAGCCTCTGTTAGGGCGTACCAGAGCGGGCAGTGGGAGGTTTCCTGGGAGGCGAACAGGTCTACCTGGGCCTTGCCAAACCATTCCCAAATCAGCTGGACCAACTGGGGGTGAAGCCTCCACTCCCCGCCGGGAAGGCGTTGTCGTGGTAGCGCGTCCGCTACGACGTTGAGCTTGCCGGGGATGTGAGTGGCACGCAGCGACTTGAGTCGCTGCTGGCTCCATAGGAGGAGAGGGCGGGCGAGTTGTGACATGTGGCGGGAGCGTACGCCGCCTTGGCAATTTATGTACGCCACCACCGTGGTGCTGTCCGATCTCACGAGGACATGTTTGTCCCGAACTAACGGGAGGAACTTCCTGAGAGCAAGAAGGATGGTCAACACTCCAGCAATTGATGTGCCAACGCAGCAGGGCCCCTTTCCAATGGCCCACTGCTGCGTGTCCGCTGTACACGGCACCCCACCCGGACCGGGAGGCGTCAGTTGTGACCAGAACGCGTCGGGACACCTGCTGCAGGGGCACTCCTGCCTGTAAAAAGCAGAGGTCTGTCCAGAGTCGGAGTGTTTTGAGGCAGGCGGGGGTGATCCTTACCCGATGCGTGCTGTGGTGCCATGCTTGTCTCAGGACTCGAGTCTGGAGCCAGTGCTGGAGTGGTCTCATATGCATCAACTCCAGCGGCGCGACCGCCGCGGAGGAGGCCATATGCCCCAGGAGCCTCTGGAAAAGTTTTAGAGGGACCACTGTGCCTGGCTTGAAGGAAGCGAGGCAGTCCAGCACCGACTGAGCACGCTCGCTCGTGAAACGTGCTGTCATTGAGACTGAGTCTAACTCCAACCCGAGAAAAGAGATGCTCTGAACTGGAGTGAGCTTGCTCTTTTCCCAGTTGACCTGAAGCCCCAAACGGCTGAGGTGCCGGAGCACCTGGTCTCTGCGGATGCCGGCTACTCGTAGCAGGGCAAGGGCTGCCTCTGCGACCTTTGTGAAGACGCGAGGGGACAGAGACAGGCCGAAGGGGAGGACTTTGTACTGAAACGCCTGGCCGTCGAACGCGAACCGTAAGAAGGGTCGGTGTCGTGGCAGAATTGAGACCTGGAAGTACGCGTCCTTCAGGTCTACCGCTGCGAAACAATCTAGATGCTGAACGCCAGCCAGAATATTTCTCTGCGTGAGCATTTTGAACGGGAGTTTTAACAAGGCCCGATTGAAAACTCACAGGTCCAGGATTGGTCGTAAGCCGCCGCCTTTCTTGGGTACAATGAAGTAAGGGCTGTAGAAACCCTTCCTCATTTCGGTTGGAGGGACGGGCTCTACCGCGCCCTTGGCTAAGAGGGTCGCGATTTCCGTGCGCAGGGAACTGGCATGCTCGCCGTGTACTGCGGAAAAGCGGACGCCCCTGAAGGGGGGCGGGAGCCGGGCAAACTGAATTGCGTAACCGAGTCGAATGGTCCGGTGCAGCCAGCGTGATGCGTTGGGAAGCGCCGTAGACCTTCGCGTTGAGCGAGGATGTTGTCCTACAGGGCTTGGATGGGAGTACGGGGCGGCCACGCCAGGAGGTAGGGCTACCGGGGCATAGATGGTACGCAAGTGCCCTATCGACCTGGGGAATCGCCCCGTATCCGTGGCACTCTTCACTGTCGAGGGTGGTGAGAGTGGAGCGGATGGCACCTAGACGGGCGGAGAGCGGGGCTCGTCATGCACCTCCGGGAAAAACGGGACCGGGGGGATGCGAGGCCGCGAACGGCGTGCTGCCCCCAGGAACCAGTCATCCAACCGTGAAGGCTGTGGGGAGGATGGAGGGTTCCAATCCAACCCCACGCTTACGGCGGCCCGGGAAAGCATGTCAGACATCTGAGCGTCGGCCTCAGCCTGGGCCTGCTGGCCTGAAGGCGGCAGTCCAGGGTAGTCCTCGGCATCAGACATCACACTCTCCAATGCAGCGGCGAGCTCATCTGCTTCGGGCTCGGGAGGATAGACAGCCAGGCCGTGAGGCGAGCCGCTATCGCCGCGAGCGTGGACGGGGACCAGCGAGCGTGTTGGGGAACGTGAGGTTCGCGGGGGGCTACCCGGCGAAACCGCACCTGCTGCTGCCCCCAAATGGCCCCCAGTGCCAACCGCATCGTCCTCAATCCCGTGGGAAGAAGGAGCAATGCGGGGTGCAGCTGGGGTGGCTTGCTTTCTGTTGAAAGCAAGCCGCGACCGCAACGTGGTCATGGTCATGTTCTCGCAGTGAGAACATGAACCATCCACAAACGCCGTCTCGGTGTGATCGCGGCCCAAACACACGAGACAGCGCCTGTGGCCGTCTGAAGCGGAGAGCACTCTACCGCATCCAGGAACAACACAGGGGCGGAAGGGCATCTTGAAAAAGACGCGTTCTGAAAAGAACGTTCAACGCCGCTGTGTTTTGCTCTTTTAGAGAAATTACTCTTTTAATAGGAATTTGCTCTTTTAATACACAGTGTGTGTGTGTGTCTGTGCTGTCGAAGCGCTCAGGGGCAACAATGCACGCCGTGCAATGTAAAGAAGAAAGACGCTGTTGTGTGCCGTCAAGATCCAACAGCATGCAGATCGTCAGAGGAAACAGGAACGTTTTAATGTGGTGTGTAACTCGCAGCAAACTGCAGACAGACCATCGGCTCCCGAAGAAATTTTCTGACTAAACTTATTTTTTTATTTGCCCCGTTTAAATACCCGTATGCGGGGGCGGGGTATGCAAATACTGACTGCCAACTCTCATTGGCCCTTTTCAATAGGTCAGAGGTGAATATCGGCGCTCAAGAGAGACCCCTAGTGTCGCTTCTCCGACAAACGTGGAGGGAGCGACAGAAGGGGAACTAGCTAATTCCAAAGGGTTCACTTAATGTTTCTTGCAACTGTATATCTGACAACAATTAACTCTTTATCGTAAATCGTAATCAGTTTTTGCTTGTTGAATAATGTTATCTTGTTTTAAGGATGTTTAGATTATAAAAAAATTGTACAAGAAAAAATTTGACAAAAGACTATATACTTATTAATAAAATTATTATTTTCTATGTTAACTAAACCCAGACCAGCTTTTCAAGCAGCCTTTACACTTTAGAAAAAAAAAGTTTTCATGCCAACCAAACTATCCAAACTCTGATGTCAAACAGAGCCGTGAATGCACCAAAAAAAAACTTTAGTATGAAAGCACTCTTAATGTAAAGGGCTGAGCACAGCAGTTTGTTTTGTGTTGGTGCATGCTGCATGGGAATTCTGTGCACCTCTGAGACTGACAGAAATGTATGTGTTGCTGCCACTTCCAAAACAAACATTGTGAGCTTTGGGAGACCTGTAAATGTGCCACAGAGGGAAACTAGAGGACGAATGCATACACATATGTATCTCTCTGTGTGTGTGTGTGTTTGTGCATGCATAAGACTGCAGGAGATTAGTTGAAGGTACTTAACCCTCCACAGAAGAGTCATATGTCTTTTCAGTCCATCCGTCAGGGATTTCAGTCATAGGAGAAAAGTGTGCATGTCTGTTTTGTGTCTTTGTGAACAGGATTGCGACCTTCACAGAGAGAACACACAGCTCTGAAATTATTTAAAAGTCTGCTCCGAGAGAGAGAGAGAGAGAGAGAGAGAGAGGAAAGGAGACAATGACAGAGAAGAAAAGAGAAAGAATTAGTGTGAGTGGAGAGGAGGAGAGGAATGACAAAATGACAAAAATGCAGCAAGAAGGAAAAGTTGGGAGATATCCACCTATTGATTCAGATGGCAGCGTATGGAAACCTTTAGGGGATGACAAGCAGAGTGTAAAGGGACCTCCAATGAAGGACGTCCCAGCATGGTCAACTCCAGCTCTGTAATGTGACCAACTAACCACATGTAATTAAGAAAAAGGGCCTGGTGCCAAGAGGGTGGGTGGACTGAATGAAAAGAGAGCGGTGTGCAGAAGGGGCTGAATTAGGTCTCGGTAAAGCAGCTGTGGAAATAGGATGGATCGAGGAGCTCTTAGGCAGTTGGGAATCAAGAGCGAAGGGGCTGATTTACAGGAAAACTTTCCACTTCATTAAGGCTGTCAGAGAGCTTAAATGGCCCGATAAGTGACACAAGGATTTCTCTCCATCTTGTTTTGTTAATCCCATCTCAGATTTTCTCTCACTGTACCCGTTCTCTCAGGCTGTTTGTTTATGAAACTCCACAGTGCCACTACAGAAAAGATTAAGGGGGATTAGTGATGTAAATCTGTTAATGAATCTAATATTCAAATAACATTGTTTTGCCCTTTCTTCATAACTCTCCTTCATAACTCTCTTACTCTTTTGTTTTACCAACAATGTATTTCTACACAACAGTATTATTATTGAGTTAAAAAAAAATAACGCAAACCATAAACCTAATTTTCTTTTACTACATATACTAATATTTACTAATATTACAAAAATACATTTTGTAATATTACAGAAAAAGGAAAACGTTGGCATTGCAATAAATATGGAATGAGTAACCTCATTTGTTTACTGACATTTCCATTCTAAAAAAAAAATGTCGGATAGAAGGCTAGCTTAAATTTGATGAGTGCATTGTACCGATTTTATATTCTGTTTGTTTATTGGTTGGTCTCTATGGAAATAAAAGTTGTACCTCTTCGAACAAGCCCAGTCGTACACTATCTTACAATTTTGCCATCTCGTACTAATTATTATGATTTGTCATGAGACTATGTTGGACACACACACACATACACAAAAACAACTTACAATTTTTCTTGTGTACTTACACCTAAAAGAAGTACACAGGATGTTCATTGAAATTAAGTGTTTAGATTGTTAATCTTGTATCTCTCTTTTTCTTCACCTGTAGGACAAATGACATAGGATGAACACTGCTGGTCATCTCTGTCTGTCTGTGCTGTCATCCCTCTTTGCACTGGCCTGGGCAGTGGAGCCTCAGGGCCAGGCTGCCCCCTGCTCCTCTCTGGTGGCCGGGGTCTTATACGGCTCCTTCTCGCTCAGGGATCTCTTTCCCAGCCCGTCAGCTCTGGCATCTGGATGCTCGTGGACTGTGGAGAACCCTGACCCCACCAAGTACTCACTCTATTTCCGCTTCAATCGTCATGCCGGCACCTGCTTAGCTTTTTCCCCGGTGGTTCTGCCCCTGGATCACTATCTCTCAAATCAGACTTGTGGTCCCCCAGACCAGCCCTTTCCTTCAGACTCTGAAGCCATTGAGCTCTGCATGGTCCCTGGACCACACACCTTCCTTCAGTTTGATAAAAACTTTGTGCAGTTTTGCCTGACTGCTCATCCCAGCCCCGAAAACGGCAGCGATGACGAACCAGGGACATCCGAGGGGCAGGCACCTTTGTCGGCAGAAACTCTGGACTTCCGGCTCGTAGAAGTTTTGCTCATCAACAACGAGAACTCCAGTCAGTTCACTTGTGGAGTGTTGTGTCGATGGTTTGAAGAATGCTTGCATTTTGGCTCAGGATGGGATGTCGATAGTTGCAGTATCACCCAGACGGGTTGCGTGTGTCCCAAAACCGCCCCTCCAGTGTCACTTCTGCCCACCATAGCTCACAACCACTCCTTGGACCCCAGTGCTAGTGTGTTGCAATCACCGCCTGACGACTGTTGTGTCACACAGCTGCATTCAAAAAATGGCATCGCAATAGCACCAAGGGATGTCCGGCAAGGTAAGCCAGGCTACTTCCAGCCTAGCTGCTAGCCTTTTCATACAGCCTACTTAATAAAAAATAATGATGCTGATTTACAAGCTACTATGTTTGATTGGGTAACCATGGCAAGGGAGTAGATTCTGGGGGATAAGCAAATAATTAAAGCCACCCCAATATTTACACCATGATCAATAGAAACATGTAAATGCTTCACACTGTAACCCCTCCAGTGTTCAAGCCAAATCTACGCCCTTGAACCATGGGCTGAGCCATGGGTTTCACTGGCTTGATTTGATTCTGAGAGCTCATTTTATATTTGTATTATTAGCTGCTAATTGCAAAAGGGAAAGTAACTTTCCCATGCTTGGATCTTCCTCCAATCAGGACAAGTGCATGTAAAATGTTAATCAGATGTTGTGGCTTTGATGTATTTCTAAGTGATTCCTTTAGCTTGGGTATGGCCGCACTCTTTTGGTCCTGCTGTTACGGAGGCGTACGCCACCAAAACATTTTTGCCACTTTCTCTTACAGTATGTGCTGAGTCTTAAAGGGATGGCTTACTCAAAAAAAAAAAAAAAAAAAATCTGTTAGCATTTATTAATTATTATACACCATTATTTATTCTTGTGTTGTTCCAAACCCATTTGGCTTTCATATTTCCATGGAACACAAAAGGAGGTGTTAGGCAGAAAAACTAATTTACCCTCCACTTTCATTGTATGGAAGAAAAATGCAATGACAGTCCATGGTGACTAAGAAAAACGTACTGCCTAACACCACTTTGGAACAACATCAGGGTGAGTAAATGATGACAGAATTTGCATTCTTGGGTGGTATTTCCTATTGAAATATGACGTTTGGGTGGGACATATTGAAGTGCTTGTCAGCTAGGCTTTAGTTACTTCACAACCATGAACCATGATTTGCTACTTGCTATTCGTTTGCAGGTGGCATTGGGTGGATGGACATTCTCATTCTAGAGATAATGTGATTGGACATAAATCTGTGCAGTGGAAAATTAGTCATCCATATTTTTGGTCTGTTTTAAGACCAATTAAGATTAAGATTAAGACAGTACATTTTAAATGTGTATATCAGCTAAAGTTTTTTTTTGTTTACTTTTAAGAGATTTAAAAGGCTAATAGGCAGTTATATTTTGATTGCATAATATCTTCTCTAAGGTTTCATAAAACTTTAAAGTAAGGTTGCATTCATTAAAATTAGTTAACCATGAACCATGAGTTAATATGAATTTATTATAATTTTTCAGCACTTAATAATCATGGTTAATGTTAATCTTAACATATACCAATACATATTTCAAATTAGAAGTTGAATTGTTAACATTAATGCAAACGTTAACGCAATATGAACTAACATCCTGTAGATGTATACTGTTCATTGTTACCTACTGATACCAAATGCATTTCCTAATGTTAACAAATACAATCTTATTGTAAAATGTTAATTAATTTTTCATATACATTTTGGATCAGTGAGTTTTCATTGTGGAAATGATTGCCAACATGACAGAAATAGAAATCAAGTAACAGACAAGCCATCTTGCCACATGCCGCTTGTTAGGATACATCTGGAGCTTGTTGCTACATGTTGTGCATCTAGTTATAACCCAGTAATGTCACATGCCACATTTGGAGTAGTCGTTTTGTTATTGGACTATCTCTTATGTTAAGAGTTTGTGTGTTTGAGAGGAGAGAAGACCACTGCAGCGACTGCAGCATCTTGACTGATGTTCCCTAATGAAAATCAGATATTTAAAAAAAGGTGTTTGAAAATTGGTTGTAATCAGGTCATCCCTCCTCTCTTGCCCACTGTGTTTTAATCCTGTCGCTATGCCGACAGACAGTTTTATCTGACCCATGCAGCCGATCAACATCATTGATAAACTTCATTATCAATCTGTCACACACAGAGTGTGTGTGTTTTGTCTGTCTGTGCGTTTCAGATTAATAAAAGGGTGCAGAGTCAGACAGAGAGACAAAAGTACTAGAAGAGAAAGTGAGAATGAGAGGACATGTGTGTGCGCATTTGTAATATATGTGTGTGTCTGCTTCAGATAGGGTTTGGCTGGCTTGCTCTAGTGCCTCTCAGCTGAAGCCACACTTAGTTTTATCCTCCCTTGAGTCTGCTTGCTGATTGGCTCTGCCAAAGAGGAGGACATTGCCAATGTGCATGTTACAGAGATGCAGCCATCTCCTGTCCTCACAAAGACTACACATTACACAACCTCCTCCTCAAAGCCCTGTTTACTGACATCAGCCCATTGCAAGCATGGGGAGTTCTCTGGAAATATTTTGTCAGTATTTTTAGGTGTATATTGGGATATCTTGACTGCAATAAGGCCACTATGGAATAGAGGGTACATATAAAACCTTCCTCCACAGTTGATTCAAAATTTAAAAAAATATTATTATTAATAATAATAAAGAGACTATAATGCAAATCCACAGTAACTCTTATATAATATAATACATTTTCTAATAAAAATTAGATGCACATTGAATCATAATTTTTTTTTTACACTTTCTGTGCAGATTTTTTCAGAAACTTGTGGAATAGATTTAAACATGTTGAAGCTGCATTGTGTAATTTCTTTAATAGCTTAATTTTTGTATATGTATATATAAATTGACACACTTCTGCATTTAAAAAGTGATCAAAATATGAAAAATATTCATAATTCGACTTATATAGGATATTTTTAAATGCAGTTATAATGATGGAAAAACAAATATATTGGTGTGGGATATGTGTACAGTTTTGTGAATATCGGGTGTTTAAATTCAGAAATATACAAAGCATTTGTCCTAGATCTGTGGGTGCAGATTTTGTGTAGGCCTGATAATATTAATCAAAAGAGAAAACTTGATTGAAATAGAGCAGGTCCCTAAATGAAGGATGGCCTGTCTTGCACTCTGGACAGTTTCCCCAATAAGGGTAATTTAACCTTAATAAAAATTACTTTATTTTCATAGGAGATATTCATGAAAACCCACAACAGTCCAAATGTAATCCACTGAATTTCACTTTGCAAGCAGATTATTTAATTACCGACATTTTATTTGATGAATTAATTTGGATAATTATTTAACTGTCTTCAGATATCACCATTTCTAGATCAGAGGCAACAATCCTGACTCTTAGGGGCTGTTTACATAACAAAGTTTTTACTAAAAACATATAAAATTCTATGAGTTTTGAGTGTTTGTTTGCACGACAACGGCATTTTTAAAAACGATGCCGTTATCTTCGCCATGTAAACATACAGAAACGATGACGTCATTAGCTGTGCATGTATATGTATTATTTATACCTAGTTAATAAAAACGTCTTCATTCAAAGAATGTGACATCCACAACAGGCAAAGAAATGTGTGATGCAGCAGTTTCCTTCAGGATCAAAGCACATGTTAAATTTTTGCGGGCAACAAGTGGTGCAGTTCCAAAAATGTACTGTGATAAACACTTTGGCCTTTAGTTTCATGAAATAATTATCTGAACAAAATTAACAGGTTATAACCATTTAACAGCATTTAAAAATAAAGTTGTCTTTCAGGAACAAATGTAAATGACTTTGTTCCTGCTTTCGGATAAAAATTCAGTTTGTTTTTGTTTTTGGTTTTCGTTCCTTGAACCATTTCTAGTCCCTGATTTAAACATATGACTATAGCTTTTTAAAATCAAAAGTTTTATGTGTCAGCATTTGTTAATGCACTATAAACTAAAATGAACTAACAATGAACAATTGTATTTTTAGTAACTAGCATTAACAAAGATTAATAAATGCTGTAAAAAATATATCCATTGTCAGTTCATAATGCCTAATGCATGAAGTAATGTTAATGAATGGGACATGATTGTCAAGTGTTACCAATATTTTTATCTCCAAAAGAATGTGGGTGAAGATGTGTGGAGTTATGTGTACACACATACACACAGAAACATTTTATATAATAGATTTACACACTAGAGCTGTGCAAAACAGCAGAAAAATATAGAGATTTCTCAGTCTTCATCGTATGTGCTCTTAAAGGGATAGGTCACCCAAAAATGAAAACTCTCTCATCATTTACTCACCATCATGCCATACCAGATGCATATGACTTTCTTTCTTCTGCAGAACATAGACTAAGCTGTATAGGTCCTCAAAATGCAAGTGAATGGTGGCCAGAATTTAAAGGTCCAAAAAGCACATTATGGCTGACAGACACAAATCCCGAACTCCAAAGATACTGAAATAAGCTATTGAGAGCAGAAATAGTCAAATAGCCCCCTCAACTGACAACTGTTATAAACAACATGGCATAAAAACACATTATGCCTTAATAATTCGCTGCAACTACAATACCATGAGAATGCACACAATGATTGACAGGCAGAAAGCGTCATTGTCCTAGGAATGCGGAAACATTTTTTGTTTGCTGTTTACAGAGTCTAGAGTTTTCACAGAGATTGGTGAAATATCTCAGGGCACTTGTTTCATTAATATCTTTCAGGCTTTAGGGAAGAAAATTGCATTCCTTTCATCACAAAAATCACTTACAGCACCTCTGAAGTCCTTTTTACTATAAAGTTCTACTTTCATGATCACATTCTTCTTTTACATTCTTTGTGCATATTGCCTGCTACTGGGCGGGAAGGATAATTTATCATAACCAGGGACATACATATTGATCTCTTTCTCACCCACACCTATAAAATAGATTCTGAAGATATAGTTAACAACTGGAGTTGTATGGATTATTTTTATGCTGCCTTTAAATGCTTTTTGGACCTCCAAAGTTTTTGTCAGCATTTACTTGCATTGTATGGACCTACAGAGATGAGATATTCTTCTAAAAATCTTTGTTTGTGTTCTGCAGAAGAAAGAAAGCCATACATATCTCGGATGACATGAGGGTGAGTAACTGATGAGAGAATTCTCATTTTTGGGTGAACTATCCCTTTTAAAAGGGTGTTTTTGTATTTCATTCAATCAGAGGAACTATGCCAAAAAGCTTTGTTTTAAAGTAATTTCTAAATATTTAATCCAAGTAGTTAAATACTACACAAAACTAGTTAAAAATAATCACTAAATTAAGACTAATATTTAATAATTTTTTGCACCAATATATCCAATATCATTCTTATGCACCAGTATAACACTACATACTAATAAACAGCAATATCTAACTGCATATGTGTTTACTAAAACATTTTGGTCCATTAAACATCCTTCTTTGGGACTTCTGTGAAATGATGAGTGATGAGATCATTGGTAATTGGTGAATCAGTGATTTCTTGATGAATATTATATCAATATCAAGGTTGCAATATGATAATATTGAATTTTTTTCTGTTTAATTTAATGTTTTACTCATACTGAATTGCGATATTTTATCCTGTTTCTTCTTACTCATCTTCTGTGGACTTAAACGTCATGCTATCCTTAAAAAAAAAAAAATGGTGTGAGGTGATAGTGTACATTGATTCAACTGTATTTGCCTTTTAACAAAAAACCTTTGCAGTGTTGCTGTACAGCGATCCATACAAATTAATCAAGTTTTAGATTTTAGTGAGTTTGCATTTTTGGTCGAAAAGAAATAGAGCGGGCGTAAAACTTGTGCCCGATAATGTTTAATTTTTCACGCATTTGCTCTGAATGTAGCGCAATCAAATTTTTGCCAAAAATATTCAGGTGGATTTTGTATTATAAATTGTATTTATTTATTTGTTTTAAAATGCTTTAGAGTATCTATAAAATATTGTGAGGTAAAATATTTAAAAAATAATATTTTTTTTCTGCCATATCTAATAAACCGTCTCTGTTCTCAAAGATTTTGATTTGTACCATATCTATACACTGTATTATCAGAAATGTAGCAGACAGTTGCTAGCTTGCTAACTTGCATGCAGAAATGGTTAGATTGGTTTTAGCTGAGGCCTCTCGTGTTTATTTTCTGATGTTCCAGTTTCTCAGAAATGTTTGGGCTGCATGTCTCATCGTGATCTGAGGGGAATATTGAGTATTTCTTAGAATTTTGAATACACTGCATTTTTGCAGTTAGCGTTTCAGTGTACTGTCTGCTACATTATTGATGACATATGGATAGCGAATACAAGGTGAGAAGAGAGGTTAGGTAAGAACAGAGTTTATGTGAAATGCGAAAGACATAATGATACTCTATTATTGTGAATTCATGTTTGAGCGTGTTTGCGTTTAATTTTTTTATGTTAAGATGTACAGCTCATGCAGCCTTACAACCTACTGAGCTGAGACAACATTCTAACACCCAATGTTTGTTCAAAAATCAATTCAACTCAAGAGTCATTACTTATAACTTCAATGAAGTTTGCTACTTTTTTAGTAACTCAAAAGGGTATATTGACTGTAGCTTAACTAGTTTAAATTGTAAATTGAGAAACTACACTTTCAAAGAATCTTTCCTCAAAATACTGCTTGTTCCAGACAGCCTCTGTCTCATAATAGAAGCAGATTTGTTCCAGCAGGTTATTGGCTTTCAGAAAAGGTTTTGAATACCAGCTAAAAATCATCTCTGACAGCTTAAAAAAATGCAACAAAAAAAAACTCTGGTGGACGCCAGCTCGCTCCTCCCTCGGCAGACGGCAGCGAGTCCTATGTCCCCTGGTGGAAGGATCTGCTCCTCCCCTTCTTCAGCAGACAGCAGTGGTTCCTCTGGCTCTCGCCGAGTGGCAGCGACCCCTCCAACCCCATGCAGGTGGCTGCTCCCCTGGCGGATGCCAGCGGCGAGGACTCCGTGACTCCGTGAATCCCTCCTCCCTCCCGGGTTTCGGCACCACTGTAACAGGTAAAGGTCGGGCAAGGAGGAGGCGGGAACTGGCTGAACAGTAAACAGAAAGTTTAATAAGAAACTCAACATAAAACAAGCACAGACACACATGCCAGAATAATGTTGTTATACATGAACAGACGAACGAAAATTCATGCAGATATTAATATCAGAAATACCAGGAGAATCCAAAGTTAACAACATATTCCACAGTTACTGTGACCAACAAATTCAGCTTCATCTGGTAAGAATGAATAAATACAATTATAATTTAATTAAATAATTATTGTATTCTAATAATAATAATATTAATAATGATAATAACACTACTAATAATAACAATTATTATTAATATTATTATTGTTAGGCTATTATTATGAAAAGGCATATACAAGGCATATTGTATTAATGTAAACTATAAACATAAGAGTAACATTTTAAAAATGGGCATTTCATTTAGTTTTAAAACACTTCTGGTTTAAGCCCTGCCCACACCCGGTCCTATCCGAATACAGAGACAGATTCAGATAATTTTGTCATATGAACATATACAAATACAGATGCAGATAATGGCTTCAATGCACACCCCTACTGTACATTATCCCTTACAACATAATAGCTTACGCTCTCGCTGTTTGAGATAGATAGCTGTTAAAGAAGACAGACTTCAGCTCATCTGACTTCTGACCTTTTATGCCCACACACAAACTCATAGTTACACACTTTCTTTCTCTTAATTTGGTCTTGAGACCTTGAATCGGTCAAACTTGCTCTCTCTGAATATGTGTGATGTGTGTATGTTTGTGCCTCCTGGTGTTTCTGTAAATTAAGACTTGGACACATACTGTCAATTTAGCTTAGGCTGCTTTATGCGAAGCACAGATTAAATTGTTGTGTGCACCCAACATTATTATTATTACTTGTTATTAGGATTGTCATGACACCAACATTTCAGTAGTCTATACCAATACCAGTGAAATTAAATTATTATCCATGCTAGTTTAGATAAAACACCAACAACCAATATGCTTATAAGCACACACTGTTATTAAAAAAAGTGAAATATGAATATAAATATTAACTGATTTAATTAAAAGAGTGGCATGCAGGCTTGACATATTTTTTTTTAATTAAATAAACATTGATTCAAGGCTTTTTAAGTATGTTATTCAAGCAAACAGTCGTACTAAAGATACATAAATTAAGAGCAGTGAGTTGTTTTCTTTTTTCTTGTCAAAATTGTTGTTTGATTAATATTAAAGAAAACAATAAAGAGAGGCAGAGAGCTATTGGTTTATTTACACTGCAAGGCCTAATGTATAAATAATAATTGTTTTTTATTTAAAAAAAAAAATTATATACGTATAACATCCAATATATGTTTTACACTTATATGTTTTTTTGGTTACCAATTTTTATTTTTTTATATACAGTGAGGAAAATAAGTATTTGAACACCCTGCTATTTTGCAAGTTCTCCCACTTGGAAATCATGGAGGGGTCTGAAATTGTCATCGTAGGTGCATGTCCACTGTGAGAGACATAATCTAAAAAGAAAACTCCAAAAATCACAATGTATGATTTTTTAAATATTTATTTGTATGATACAGCTGCAAATAAGTATTTGAACACCTGTCTATCAGCTAGAATTCTGACCCTCAAAGACCTGTTAGTCTGCCTTTAAAATGTCCACCTCCACTCCATTTATTATCCTAAATTAGATGCACCTGTTTGAGGTTGTTAGCTGCATAAAGACACCTGTCCACCCCATACAATCAGTAAGAATCCAACTACTAACATGGCCAAGACCAAAGAGCTGTCCAAAGACACTAGAGACAAAATTGTACACCTCCAGAAGGCTGGAAAGGGCTACGGGAAATTGCCAATCAGCTTGGTGAAAAAAGGTCCACTGTTGGAGCAATCATTAGAAAATGGAAGAAGCTAAACATGACTGTCATTCTCCCTCGGACTGGGGCTCCATGCAAGATCTCACCTCGTGGGGTCTCAATGATCCTAAGAAAGGTGAGAAATCAGCCCAGAACTACACGGGAGGAGCTGGTCAATGACCTGAAAAGAGCTGGGACCACCGTTTCCAAGGTTACTGTTGGTAATACACTAAGACGCTCATGGTTTGAAATCATGCATGGCACGGAAGGTTCCCCTGCTTAAACCAGCACATGTCAAGGCCCGTCTTAAGTTTGCCAATGACCATTTGGATGATCCAGAGGAGTCATGGGAGAAAGTCATGTGGTCAGATGAGACCAAAATATAACATTTTGGTCATAATTCCACTAACCGTGTTTGGAGGAAGAAGAATGATGAGTACCATCCCAAGAACACCATCCCTACTGTGAAGCATGGGGGTGGTAGCATCATGCTTTGGGGGTGTTTTTCTGCACATGGGACAGGGCTGACTGCATTGTATTAAGGAGAGGATGACCGGGGCCATGTATTGCGAGATTTTGGGGAACAACCTCCTTCCCTCAGTTAGAGCATTGAAGATGGGTCGAGGCTGGGTCTTCCAACATGACAATGACCCGAAGCACACAGCCAGGATAACCAAGGAGTGGCTCTGTAAGAAGCATATCAAGGTTCTGGCGTGGCCTAGCCAGTCTCCAGACCTAAACCCAATAGAGAATCTTTGGAGGGAGCTCAAACTCCGTGTTTCTCAGCGACAGCCCAGAAACCTGACTGATCTAGAGAAGATCTGTGTGGAGGAGTGGGCCAAAATCCCTCCTGCAGTGTGTGCAAACCTGGTGAAAAACTACAGGAAACGTTTGACCTCTGTAATTGCAAACAAAGGCTACTGTACCAAATATTAACACTGATTTTCTCAGGTGTTCAAATACTTATTTGCAGCTGTATCATACAAATAAATAGTTAAAAAATCATACATTGTGATTTCTGGATTTTTTTTTTAGATTATGTTTCTCACAGTGGACATGCACCTACGATGACAATTTCAGACCCCTCCATGATTTCTAAGTGGGAGAACTTGCAAAATAGCAGGGTGTTCAAATACTTATTTTCCTCACTGTATAACATCCAATATTTAGGCACCAATTTTGTTTTCTTTTGTTTCGCTACCAAATTGAGTTGGTACTTGGAACTACCGATGCGGTTTTATTTCTTTATTTTGTTGTTTGTTTGTTTATTTATCAACATTTCTATGGTACTTTTGACATCCCTACTCCTTATAAATACAAAAAATTATTATCTTTTTTGAGCTTTTGTGCACTTATGGAAAGGTAGTATTTGTGGAGCTGTGCATTTATATACTGTACAGTATGTATATTAGTCAGTGGTACTAGTCAGTGCTCAAAGCTGTAGTGTTGTTGTAGGTGAGTTGTAAGCAATGTATGTGTCATCATGATGGATAGAACAGCTCTCTCAGTCCTGGTTCTCCTGCTGACCTGAACTGCAGGGGCGGAGGATGGCAGGGGGGCGCTCCACGATCCAAGCCCAGCTTTCCCTGGCCTTCTGTCCACACAAGGTTCCCCTTGACCGAGAAAGACAGTGGGTTAAGATGAGGGTCATCACTGCTGTCACCTTTTTTCCAGGTGTTCCAATCTTACATTAATGAATGCAATAACTATTCCTTAGTTCCTTAGGGCTGTGAAATATGTTCAATAGAAAATCATACTATTGAAATGTAGCTTTTTTTCTTGTCATAGTGAATTCATGCTTTAGATCCTTTTGCTTTGTTTTTTTTTTTTTATTTTCGTTTTGTTCATTTTTTTCTGTTCCAATTGCGTTTATATTGGAACCTGGTTCGGTATGGTATGTTAACAAACTGTTCCCAGCACGGATTTCACAACATGCTTAGCTAATAGTACTCATTACAGAAAACTATGGTGGTGGAACATTTTGGTGACATGGCAACTCTTGATTGGTCAGTCACCCAGAAAGTCTATTCTAATACTGATTTCACATCTCCACAATGGATCATGCTATACCAGCACCAAACCAGCAAATCAAATCATGATCATGTTTTAAAAGTATTTTACATATTTTTTTTTAGTACATTTCCTGGGTTACACATTACACACTAAATTATATTTATTACCTTCATTGAAAGTCAGTAACTGTAATCTGATTACAGTAATTTATCATGTAATGTTTTACACTTTGACTTAAAAGTAATTCGATTACAGTAACTAATCATTTTGGAATTAGATTAGACTCAACACTGGTCACATCTTAAATTATGTTTGTTTGTGTCGTGTCACAAATTATGAAATTGTAAATTACACCCAAAATGTATTTTATTCCGATTTTTAGACAGTTTGTGGATTCATGTGTTTTTGATAATAAAAAAAAAACAGGGATTCGAGTAAGATACGATAAAAAAACGGATTTTCTTTCATCCAATTTCTCTACCCCTCTACCACTTAAAGTCATTTTTTAAAGCTAAATATCTCTCTTTCTTTAATGAGAGGGGTATAAACCCAAACATGTGCAAGGTGCATTTGCAGGTTCTTGCTGCATCCTTCAAGTGTGATGTACATATTCTTATCAGTCTGTTGTCAATCCACCAATGCAACAAAAAGATTAGCTCATCAGTCTTCTCCATAGCTGACCAACTCAAATGGAACCTGGCTTTACATTATTGACTTGGCTTGGGAAGCCAAATAAGTACTGCTTGTTTTTAGGGGTTGATTTGTTGAGATATTAAAAGGGATCGTTCATCTAAAAAAAGGGATCGTTCATCACCCTCATATTATTACAAACCTGTAGGACTTTCTTCATTGGAACACAGAAGCCAATGTTGCACAATGTCACTCCTTAACATTCTATCAAGTCGTGCAGGTTTGGGAATAACAAGGGTGAGTAAATAATAACAAAATTGAATGCCCGGTCTTTCATGTTGGATTTCCTTTAATCCATTATCATATTGCTAAGCATTCACTTTAGACCTCCTCTGACTACAAGAGGATTTTAAAGCTTCCAGTGCCTTCTCAGAAATACTTCTGAGGTATACAAGAGCACTGTGCCATGAAAAAAAAGCTCTTCATCCTCTTTGTGCTCTCCATCCAGCCTTAGGTCTACTATAGGCGGTGCTCACTCACATCTGAGCATCTGCCCATCACACAGCGAGAGGAAAGAGGGCTGTCCACATCTTCAAAATTGTCCTCTTCTATGGCCTACACCCCATGCGGTGAAGCTGTCAGTTTGAAAGCCGTGTCTTTGTGCTGTTTCCATGTTTGAAAAGAACATTTATCAAAGGAGGTTGTCATTAAATTTAACGTGGTGTTTTGTCTATTTTCAGGGGGATGACAGAGGTTTGGTCCTTGTACAGTGGTCCAACAGAGGACTGTTGTTAATCATTAAAGCAGCACGCCACATCAGTGACCAATCCATATATGTGTGCTTAACTCACTCGTATGCACATATTGTACACACACATGGTCCAGTGTAGGAAACAAGTTTATCTGAAATTCTGAAAGAGTGAGGCTCTATTCAATGTGGTTGTTCTCTGCTATTCACTTTGAAGACTTTGGACAAAGTCACAGAGAATGAGAGAGAAAGACATAGATAAAAGGAGAGAGAGAGAGAGAGAGAGAGAGAGAGAGAGAGAGAGAGAGAGAGAGAGAGAGAGATTTGTGGAACCCTGAGGTTTACTTGTCTTATTGTATGATTATTTTAAGAGAGCCTTTGGTGTACTGTCAAAGGCATGACTCATTAGGGGGTGTTATGTGACTATCTTTGTGGTCTCCTTCCTCTATGCTACCCTGTTGAAAAGGCCAGCTTAGACTAGCAAGAATATTCATGCTGGCCCAAGCTGGTTTATGCTGGTTTGGTGCTGGTATAGCTGGTGGACTATCATGGCCAAAACATGCTGGTTACCCAGCATGGTCTTTCTGATGAGACTGGTCGACCAAGGGACACTTGTTGGCTAAGCTAACTAAGGCTGGTTCAGACACATTTACATCTACTTCTAGTGATTAAGCAGACACTTTTATCCAAAGTGCCTTACAAATGAGGAACATAAGTAATTTGTTATACAAAAGTAAAAAAATATCTGCACTATTGCTCTAACAAGTTCCAAGAGCAGTTAGAGTGGTGCAGAAGAAAGAGACAGACAAGGAATTAATTTAATTTAATTTTTTTGTCCAATACTTTATAATAACTTTATTTAATACATCATTAACAAACAATATATGATGCTTAACAGATTATTTGTTAATGTATTTTCAAAAAGTTAGAAATATGTGATGATGCACTTGTTATTGATTTAACAGACATTACATAATGCTTTACGGATTATTAGTTCATTTAAATTCAAAATACTTAGAAATGTTAATACACTTTCATTCATATATGGCCTAGCACTTTTGAACATAAATCAATATTTTTTTATGTTTTTTAACGCAAATTATTAACAGATAATGTTATGTACATTTGAATGCTTACAAATGTCATTACACTTTTTCATAAATGATTAATAAATTAGATCATGCGCTTTTTTTGGTTACATTTACAGATTTTTTCAGAAAAAACTAAAATTCTACTGCATCAAACACTTCATGTTTACAAATTATGTATTAATGTCCTGCTAATTAGAAACCAAGGTCTGTAAAAGCCACACATTTGCTGTTTGTTTGATGTGGTCTGCAATAACACTTTTACTATTTACTGAATGCATAATATCATTTAATTCCAAACCTTTAAACCTACATTTCTGTCTGTTTCTCTCACAATTCAATTGTTTGGCTGCATAAGACTTGCTATATAGTGCATATACTGCAAGTCGAAATGAGTGACTACACAGTTAAAACGGGTAAAATGCTATTTCTACCCTAAGGTAAAAAAGGTTCTTGATTTAACCTGAAAAAATACTTTTGTTGGTGTAACAATAATTTAGACTTACATAAAACCAGATAAATTAGACACAAGAACATAATTTTATTATTTATTTATTTTTAAAATGTAGTAAAATTCTTCAGAATTTGTCATTTTGTGTTCCAAAAAAACCAAACATATCCTACACTGCCTTTGTGATTCAGCAGTTTTGTAATAAAACATACAAAAAACCAAAACAAATTGTGCACTTTCAAAAAGAAGATTTTTCATACTTCTGAGAGATTCAGCAGCTTTGAGAATTCTTCTCAGTGTTTGGCTCTTGTAGTATGCCAAACTATCTGCTTTATGAACGAGGCTTACATTCTCAGTCATGCTTGGGTTTGAGAAGTAAAAGACCCACACACCTCAATCTGTTATAGTACAACACTCAATGCTCTGAATCAGAAAACCATACCCACATCTTTGGCTGAAGGACTAATTTGGACCAGCATTTGTTTGGTTTTCACACTGAGCATTTAAAAACAGACTGCAATCCCAAACACTCTCAGATTCAGATCAAACGGACATATGCCTTCGTCTCTGAGCAGCGAGAAGACAGTCAGTCTCACTCATAATGTAATAAGATTCTTCAAGTTCAATAGAGTCTGGCTACTTGCAAATCACTTGACTCTGCTGGAAAAATCACCTTAAAAGGCCATTCAGACCGAATAAATTCTTACACTTAAAAAAGCTAGATACAGCGCTACAAATAGAAACTAAAACAAGTTTGAGATTTTTTTTTTTTTAAACGACACAGCATTTTAATATATGTTGTGCTCCTGTGAGAAATGCTGAAAAAAACAACAACAACAAAAAAAACAGAAAGAGGCTGGGTTTGTGTGAACAGACCCTTTAGTTTTCGAAAATTGTTGATGGTTATTAACTGGATAGAGATGGTCATTAGCTGTTCAACCTGCTACCATTCCCAAAAAACAGCTAACCTTATTATGTTATGACCAACTGGAATCTAGTCTACAAAGACAGTCTACCAATTTGGACCAGCAAATGACCATCTTGGACCAGCTAAAAACTAACTGTCATGTTCCAAACACAGCTGAAGCTGAATTTTACAGCAGGAGTCTCCAATGAAAACTTAAAAATACCTGTTGAAGTATTTTCTAATCAATTGCATTAGAAAATAAGACCAATCTTTGAAGCTGGCGTGTTATTGCAATGTTTCATGCTGACTGAGCAACCAGCGTTAGTACCAGCACCTGGATTCACAACTTCCCAATGGGCACCAATTACAGATGCAGCCTGAATCAGTCACAATCCTCATTAATGTGTGAAATCAGGTTCAGCTCGAGGGACCTTGAATGGTCTCATGTGTTCCCCTACTTTATTCCTCTATGAAGCAGCACTGCAGTTAATTAGCCCTGTCCTGAGCAAAGCCCTGTGGGAGCTGATAGTGGATTTCTGTGCTTTTAAAACATGACACACAATTCAGCAATGAGGTGTATTGTATCGATAAGCCAACTGAATTCTCGGTTTATAGATATGTATCTCAATGGCAGTTGTTCAGCTGGTGCATGCTGCCCCAGAAATACACAACTTTTATGCTACCATCTTTGCTCATGGGCATTTAGTTTCTAAGACAGGATTGATTTTAAACCAATAATCTTTGAATTAAATGCTGTGAATCCACAGGAAAATTATGTCTTGACATGCCAACAATGCTGATTGGCAGGTGGCACCACAATAATGCACACAGTCCTAAGCTTTTCACTAGTGACTATCCTGAGCTGTGACATCAAAGGCAGCAGACAGGAAAACATAAAAGTCAATTTTAAAGCTTTTTGGAGCCCACCAAAAAATCAGGTTCTGGTAAAACTTCTATTATAAGATAATGAAATACTTGTGATTTATATATTCCTTGGGAAAATATATATTTAGTCACAGTACACAGCTACTTTTGAATGGCTTTTAGTGGTAAAACATGTTTTGTGCAAAATTGCATCTATCAGCAAGGAACAGGAACTGCCCATGCTAACCAACCAAACATTCAGACTCTAGTTTCTACTACCTAAATGCAAATGTAATTTTTTGCATGCATTGGTTTTAATTTAACTTTCTTTGTCTTAGTAAAAACATTTATGAACAAGCTTTTAATTTCTGTCACACTGGTTTTCTCAAAGTTTTTCTCTCAGGCATGTCAAACTGAATTCATTGTTGTCTTTGATAGTTTCCCCTTAGCTGGTTCTATAATTAAAAATAATTTAAGTAGAGAGGAATACGACAGATGTTTTATGTCTTGCTCTCCCCAAAACCCTCTCTCTCGCCCTCCCTCTCTCTCTATTTGTTCTCAAGAGATATGATCATGGTGGTAAAGAGCCAATTATATGGGTCACGAGGAGATGTCACTCTTCACCTGGGGCAAGGTGTGCCAGAGCACACAACAGATGGAGGGCCACCCTTAGAGCAACTCTAATCAACACTTGAAATGACCCTTTATTTCGGCAGTTTGTTTTCCATTTAAAGGGACGCAGATTATTTATGTGTGGTTCTTAGTGGTTTAAATTGAGATCTAAATACATGTTTGGTCAATTTAAGGGATGACAGTTGGCTTGGCAGCCAACTTAGTAACACTCACAAGCAGGGCCGGACTGGGACACAATTTCAGGCCTGGAAATCCTACACCCATCCAGGCCATCCTATGCACCCAAATAAAATTTTGAAACATGGACAACCTTGTCCCCCCCCCCAAATTACATTTATTTCACAGTATAACATAAAAACATAAACAACCAACCTAGAAGTAAAGCAGTCCTAATATCAAATGGGTCTGCATATAACGTCCTGTGCACTGCAATTACAACTGCAATAAATAATGTTATGAGATTGATGTTTTAAATAAATGTTTGAATATAAAACAAATGCAATATTTAACATTAAACTAAACCGCCAATAGGTGGCAGCAAGTGACCGTCTTAATTAGTGAGTCATTCATACAAAAGATTTGTTCAAAACGCTGAATCATTCAGTAACAAAACACCGCGCTGCTGTAGCTTTTCTTTGGAACTATTTGAGTCGGTGAAATAGAACAAAAACAGTTAATATGGTTTGTGTCTAAAATGTAAGTAACTTAATAATAAATATTAACTACGCTACTTGTTTATTGAACAATAAATTCAATGTAACATTTTCAATCGTGATAATATTCAGCAAAAAAGCTCCCTTAGTTGTGTTATGTTAAACTAAATCATATGTTATAAATAAAAAAACAACAATTACAATTTTTACCTCAGTACATCGCTTCTCTGAGTTTTCTGTGTGCACTCATTTGTTTTGATTTCTCCACGAATGTAACGTTAGACGGGTGCTGCTCGCATTTTCTGTTTAACCGTTTGTCTGAGGATTAAAGTCGAAACAGATTCATGATTATTATTTTTTTTTTATTGTTATTAATATTAATAATAATTTTATTGAATGACGAATTCAAAAATGATCACTGGTAAAGGTAGTAATATAAAATAATAATAATAAAAAAAAAAAAAAAAAAAAGGACGCTGGCTGGCAGCAGGCCAACTTAGTCGCCAGGCCAGCAGGAATTGTCCCGGTGCTCCCGATGGCCAGTCCGGGCCTGCTCACAAGCAGCTATTTTCCATAGAGGTAACAGGCATACCATACAGGTCTGCTCTTCTTCAATGAGGAAAGACCAACATATTAAAAACTGTTTGACTAGATTATGTTCCAATAATTTATTTAAAATGAGTAATGCAATCTGAAAACAGTGGTATCAGAAATTTAGCTTATTAACTAAAATCATTATAAAATGTATTCCTGGGAAAATAATTGCAAGCATATACTTTGGCTAATCCCCTATACTGAACTGCTGATTTGAAAAACCAACAGATGTGTTTAAAGCTGTATTGTGTGATTTTATATACAGTATATACTGTAGAGAAAATAGTGTCTTACCAGATCTGTAAGACTATGATTGGGTTTTGTGGCGTGTGTGAATAAAGAAAAAATACATGAAATAAAGTGTATTGGGAGGGTGAGTAGTGCGGCTAACTTTAATTTACTTTTCTCTGCGATAGGGAAGTTATCATTTGTCTCATCCACAGTGCCAAGCTGTAATCCGTCAGGGGACACCAGTCCCAGAGCTCATGATTCAAATAAACCTGTAGGGAGTGTGTATGTGGATGAATGGGGATAGTAATGTTTGGCAATAATAATAAGAGCTGGTATGAATTGTGTGTGTGTATATATATATATACACACATATATATATATACACTCAATGAGAACTTTATTAGGAACATTATGGTCTTATGGTAAAGTGCCTGACTTGGTCTTCTGCTGTTGTAGCCCATCTTCCTCAAGGTTCGATGTGTTGTGCATTCTGAGATGCTGTTTTTTCCCCATTCTTATGGTTGATGAAACATTAACTGAAGCACCTGGGCTGACACATGATTGGCTAATTAGTATATATATATATATACACACACACTACCGTTCAAAAGTTTAGGGTCACTTACTCATTCTTAATTTTTTTTTTGTTTTGTTCCCCCCACATTTTAGAATAATAGTAACTTAGTAAAGTCATCACAACTATGGAATAATAGAAATGGAAATATGGGAATTATGTGGTGACTAAAAAAATTTATCAAATCTGTGTTATATTTTAGCATTGTCAAAGTGGCCACACTTTGCCTAGATTTTGCAGAAATGTACTCATATATATATATATATATATATATATATATATATATATATATATATATATATATATATATATATATATTGTATATACTATATACAGCACACTTCACAATTAGCTTTATGTAAAAATATTTCAGATTTGTGATTATTCTATTTAAGAGTTGTGTTTATTCTTTTAGAAACATCATTTACATATGAGCTAAAATCCACAAGAAACCTAGAAAAGCCTCATTGAAAAAGGTAACTGATACACGTGGCATATGTTTCTCTGTCTGTCTTTTTGATTACCGTATCCCCCAGATCAGCAGACTTGTGTAATTGTTATTCCATGGGTCATTGTCAAAAGACAATTTTAATGTAGCAGATGAATGGGGGAGGGTAAGAAGTAGAAAGGGAGAGAAAGATGTGGAGTCAGGCAAAGAGAGCAAAATGAAGAGAGACAGGTTCCTTTTAATTGCTGTGGTAACGAAATTAGTATTCTGTGTCCTTCAGTTCAATCTTGCCGTCTCTTTGGCTGGTGGCAGAGTACAGATCTTTTATATGTGGCCTTCATTCTTAGTAGCTCTCTTTCTAGCTACAGTCCACTATACTCTGAGTTGAGATGCATACAGGCTTAGAGAGCTCAAGGTTGGAGGCCACCTCTGGCAGCTAGCCATCACTACACTCCGTCTGTTGTGAAGGACTCAAGGTGTTTTTTTCAATAATCATTTTTTCATTAGCTTTTTCAATAACTCAGTGCAAAAGTGTCCACTTTAAGTTTCACAGAGGTAAATGATCTATGTTGGTTGGATGACTGATTCGGAGTGCGGGACCGGCTTTACACCACCCTCAAATCATGGTATGTCAACGGTACTCCTGATATGTCCTGCAAAGAAACACAAGACTGGACAGGGGAAATAGCAGAGTTAAGATAGTGTGAAAAACAATAAGTACTCAAATCAAGAACAGTGTTGGTTGACCAGTCTATGGGTGGGTTCTGCTTTACCAACCAAGGATGCCCCTATACTACCGGTGCCAATAGAGATTGGATAAGATAGAAAGACAACTGCTCCATATGATTACCAGATAACTTTTTGTCATATCACTCAAGCCTAATAAGGTACTGTATGTGTTATGCACTACATCCTGTTTATTGTACAAATACAAGATCGTTCTATAACGAGCAATAGTGAGACAAACAGACCCAAATGCAGAGGAACAGTTCAAAGGATTTATTTACAATAAATGTGAGCAGTCACTGTGTCGAGGATCCCAGCACCATATATATAATCAGAATAATCAGAATATAAATTTTAATTATTTTTTATAACATCTAATATAATTAAACAAATTAAAGACATTTTTATTTGGAACTTGCAAACCAAAAGATTATATTCATAATACATTTCCGGCATCTGCGTAGAATCAGCTTTTCCACATTACAGCTACAGCTACTTTACAAAAATAAAGTACATTATATATATATATGACTGAATAAGCTATGTTCAAAGCTGTCAAATTGCTGATTTATGCACACATGCGATGACACATCAATTTAATTCTATATAATTATGCAACAAATTGCAATATTGCTTGGCATGGCAGCCATAAACAATTTAAAGATGTGCTCTGTCTATGCCGTAAATGAGTGGCATGTAACGTTGTGTCAGAACTAAATTATAATCCCAATATAATCCATGTAGCTGTTTACACTGGAAGCCCCCATCTGTGACAGTTTGCAGGTGCTACAGCCTATAGAAAGCTATGTATTGGCTACACAATTTTTAATAGGCTAAAGTTATGAGGTGTCAGAAATCATTGCGCTAATATACTGTGGTATAAAGCAGAATCTCATAATTTCTACCATTGCACTGTAAATACCTTTATATTACCTAGTCTGTGTTTCTGTTTTTATTCCAATCTTAAAAGGGTGGTGTGGGCCTGTGACTAGCTAAATCTTAGGACTGGTAAACAGAAAGATGTTGGTTTGAGCCATGCAAAGAGCAGCCTGTGAACAGTCACCATTGTGCCAATGAGCAAGGTCCTTAAACCTGTGTTGTTCCAGGGATTGTACCTGTAATAAGTGTATAAGTCATTTTGCATAAAATAATTAGTTAATGACTTACCCAGTTAGCAAGTGCTCAATCGGATGTCTTAAGGTAGTCAGTTAATAGTGTTGACTAAATTAATGCTGCAGTAACCATGAGGTGGTATCACTTGCCTATTCTTAAAAGCAGTACTGTCATTCAAGACTATCACAACCAGATTCTTATTTGCCTTTGACTTGAAGATAGAAATGTAAAAATTTGTGTCTTGGTATAGTCAGGGGTCAAATTGGGGCAGAACATCCAGAACAGCATTCCGGACCCACCATTTTAAAGAAGAAAAAAATATTGCCAGTTTGTTTTTCACTTCATTCTATTTCATGCAGGCAGGCATTCTGTCTCAATTTAACGAGTGTACTCTCTCGAAAACACTGTTAAAGTTCTAATTACGTTAAGTTTATTACGTACTTAAGCAATGTTCTGAGACCATATTAAGTGTGCAGACTTCTTCAGCCTTACAACAAACCCTAACTTTACCTTTAGCTCTAGTTAGAGGAATAGAAGTACAAAATCTTCTTTTAAATAGACACATTGACATTCTGATTCTATAAAAATGGTTCACCATTAGGTTAAATTGATTTGATACATTGAAACTCTCTATTGGATCCCTCTGGATCAGTGGGTAGAATGATACTGGCATGGTTACTGTTATAAAATGGGTTGTCCATAGCAATGTCTTGTTATGGTTAAGAGTTCGGTATTCTGCAACCTTCAGCAACCTTCAGCTTGTTACTAGGTGTCTGAGAGACTACCTTGTAGCTTAATAAATATCCTTGTGCTGCCTATCTAAAGGACTTCTTGGGGGAATGATAAAGGAATTGATCACATCCCAGATGACAGCTGCACCACATGTCTGATAGGACAAGATGGCTTCATTAGAATCTGGAATTGGCAGGCCAGTCCCAAACGCTTCTGTTAACTCTGGAAAAACCTGAAACCTCATCCCTTCCAAAAGGCCCTGCCCATATGAGTTGAAAAATAGGATCAGGATGATACAACATAGTTAGAATGGATAGAAAAATGGAATAGGGGAATGGTACATAAAAGCCCTTGATATACTTTCCTCCTCTTTTCTCTTTGAAGAAGGGCGTTGACTTTAAGACACTACAGAAAGTTGAGAATTTGGAAAGGCAAATCGGGCCTAGGGAACAGATACTGCATATCCAGTAAGGACGTTTTCCAAAGCCTAGGGGCCTCCGATGGCCCCTTAACAAGCTCATCTTGCTTCTGACAATTACTCCACTGCCATTTGAGTCTAAAGACACAGGTGTGGAAAATAATGGGCTTGAAGATTTATGAGGATATGTCAAGCTACCAAAAGCCCTAGAGATCTCCAACATTTAACCCTCTGGGGTCTGAGGGTTTTTTGGGCCCTGGAGAAAATTTGACATGCCTTGACATTTGTGCTTTTTTCAGTTGCTTAAAAACATGTTAATGGCTAACCGTACGTTCACACCAGAGGCGGCGAGAGCGTCAAAACGACCGGAAGTCATTCATTTTCAATGACAGCCAGCGTCTCTTGGCGGCGAGAAGCGGCGCGGCGAGTCTTGGGCAGCGTGGGCGTCAGATGGAAGTTCAAGTGCAGTCAACATTATGGTAATGAGCTGTGACGCGGTTCGGCGGCAACCTATTGGAATATAGAAGTGCTCCGCTCTAGCGAAGTCTAGAGAACATAACCGTGTAAACTTTGGTTCCCACCAAACATTCGTTCGAAGATAAAATGGAGAAACGAATTATTGCCGTGGACGGGTTTCCTGTAATATATGACCAAGACCACAGTTATTATTACAAATGTATTTTATTTTGATAACAAACAACTGTAATTTTAATTACTTTCTGCCATCGATCGATTTCTTATTTTCACATTTTAAAGAGTTCATGAGTATATACGCTACTTGTGATCGGTCGGCAAAAAGTAAATGGTCGACATGTCTGGATGTTTAAATTGCGGCCCCCTTTAAATATAGTTCACAAAACGAAGCATTCTGAACAAACGTTGCCGCCTATTTCAACTACGTCAGAGCGTCCACGAGCGTCCTTGAGCGTCGAAGGCTGGGCAGCCAGAGCGAATTTGGACGCTCTCGCCGCTTCTGGTGTGAACGTACAGTAAAGTCTGATAACAATGTATTCAGCACAAACTGGGCTACAATAATATGTGAGCAACATGTGTGTACGTTTCTGCGTGTTTTTTTGAAATAACAAACGTTTTAAGTCATTGAAATAAGCCCATATAACACATACTAAACATTTGTCCACAAGACTTTTGAGTTTTTGCTACAAAATGATGTAAAAACCATCCCGATCACTCATTCACAAAACAATATAGTCATTTAATTTTGTAAGACACTTTTAACAAAGACCCCTCCCCAGGACCTATCAATGAGGAATGTGACAGAAAGAGAATGAATGTGAGGAGACTTAATGATCAAAATCAAGTTTTAAGTTAAAAGAAGTAATCTGACTATACATTTTCTTTACATAAAGACTTTACTTAATTTTAGACCTACACTACCATTTAAAAGAAGTCTCTTCTGCTCACCAAGGCTACATTTATTTGATCCAAAATACAGTAAAAACATTGATATTGTGAACTCTTTTTACAATTTAAAAGAACAGTTTTCTATTTGAATATATTGTAAAATGCGATTTGTGATCAAAGCTGAAATTTCAGCAGCTTTACTGCAGTCTTCAGTGTCTCATGATCCTTCAGAAATCATTAAAATATGCTGATTTTCTAATATGTGCATATTTAAAGTGCATTTTACTCATTTAACCTGAACACATATTTGCAAGCACAAGCTTTGTTGATGATAATGAGGCAGCATAAACACTAGTTAAAATATAATCTAATCATTCATATAATTTTTATATCATATTACATATAATATTTATATTATACAGCATACAATTTAAATACCTGCTTTAGCCAAAACAGCATTTAAATGTAACTAAAATTTGCCTATTAGGACATATTTCAAATTTCAATACTCTGAATGCTGGCTGGCAAGTCTGGAAACAGTCCCACTAGTATAATACGTACATGTTTATAGAAAATAGCATGTCAACTAATATGTAATTAAAACTAAATGACTTACTCATCCGAAATTGTTTCCTTGGCTGGATAAAGTCTCTCTTCAAAATACAAACGTTCATCGGAGTACCGCTTCTTCTGAGGAAAATTTAAAATCTTTGTCACTTTCCAGGAGCTTTCTCACTTGTGCATCGTGCTGTCTTTCAAGCTCGGAGAAAAGTGAATGAACATGATGTTTTTAAGGGCGTTTACCATTTGCATTGATCGTCTCAGCACATTTGCGTATGAATGGCGCGCTCTGCTGGTGGGTGTGATCACATTAGGGATAATTAGCTGAGAAAGGAGAAACTGTACATCGCTTTGTTTCATACAGATTACATTGCAGGAGAATATTTGTTTTAAATTTGAATTGTTTTATTTAAAAGTAGACATTTTAAGCTTTCTTTAGACTTATGTTTCGTGTTTGTGTGAAAAGTATTCGAGTTTCAGTTCATTTTTGTGACGTGTTTCAGAAATATGCTCGCAAGCACAGATACTGCTTAAAGCACACCCTTTTTAATTTTCTTTATTTCTTTATTATTCTTTATTTTATTTACTGTAATCCAGCAGGACACACCGGCGTGTCGGTTGACCCCAGAGTGTTAAGCCTTCTCATTTTCCCTGAGGTATCACTTTTTAATGCTTCCTCAAATCCTCATGCTATGCCAAATGTTCCCACAGTACATGTGACAGAGTCTGTTAGAGGGCAACATGACCACAAGAGAAATTGAAATGTTGCTTCCAAAAGTTAATATGGCTCAAAATCAACCCCATTTTGCTAAATTACTGACACGTGCCATCCAACATCAAACATTTTTGCATCAATTCAGAGGTTGCATTTTCACTCCACTTTACTCCACTGACGATTAGGTTTAGCTGCCATATATTTCAGAAGATTTGAAGAACAACCATGTTTCCTTTCTTGACAGATGCAGAGTGAAAGATTTATAAAGTTAATGTTAATATACTTTCTCATATACCATCTTAAAGGGGTCATGACATGTTTTTTTTTATTGTATTATTATGTTCACTTAGGTGCAATTATAGTATTAATATATTTTTTTTTAAGAAAAACTTTTAGAATCTAGTGATTTATGACCTTTTCCCACCCTGTTTCTCATCCTCTGATTCAAACAGTCTGTTTTGGGGGCGTTTTCCATTTAAGACTTCAGTGTTAACGCCCGCTGTTATGATTGGCTAACGTCAGTGCCTATGTATCAATTATTGACGCCCCCAGCCAGAACAATATGCAAGTAAACTAAGTAAAAACACTGTGATTATTCATAATGAATGAAATTGCGCTTTAAAAAGTAGTTTAAAGTTTAAAATAGATTACTTACAGTTTAGCGTCGTCGTTGTTCCCAGAATAGTCGGCACGGACTTATCTTTGAGCAACAGTTTTCTGGCAAAGCCAGCATCATATTGAGATTTGTTCTCAAAACAGTCATCCTTAAAATGTACAGAACAAACGCTTAAGTTAACACTGCCGTGACTGGGACGTCCGCAAAAAATAAACTGCATCCATTTTTCCCTGACGTCTGGATCTTTCGGCAGCTTATTCAGAGGTTTTGTTTGACCACAGCCAGGAACAGCACATCTGTGTGGCATCGTAATTTTCCTGTGCACAAGTAGTCTCTGTCAGAGCTCGCTGTCCATCGACTGAACACTTGTGAGGCGACGGCGATACTGAAATGAGCGTAGTTGTCTTGCGCTTAAAGCGTAGTTATCTTGTGCTGGAGGCGGTCATATGCAAACGCTGGTACGCCACTTCTAACCGTCACGTCACTTCTAACCATGAATCCAGAACGAGCTGTATTTTGAGCTTGATTAAATAAATGATTCGTTTAGAATGGGGAGGACGTCTTAAAATATTAAACTTGCAGGACGTTTTAATGATACAAAGACCTCTTATATACCAAATGATCAAGGCAAATTTGGTTTCTCATGTCATGACCCCTTTAATATGCTGAGACAATTATAAGTTAGCCATTTGTAGGTTGATTTCCCCAGAAATTGCAAACAATATGGATCTGTGATGATATCAAAACAGTTTTAACAGCCCAGGCTGCCTGACACAACGATATTGGTTCAGCAAAGGACATGGGTTTGGAGCAGGACAATCTGTTTTGACCAAACAGTGGTAGATGGGGGAGTCTTAGGGAAATCTGTTTGAAAACAATCGTTTTAAAATTCTGTTTGCTGACACTAATGGTGAAAAATACGGCACATGTTTAAGGCAGTACTGCAGCGTTGTCTTTCTCTTTTTTTTCTAATTTAATTTGTCTGTTTGTCTCTGTATAGTTAATTCTCCTCCCTCAGCACTGTAACCACAGAGAAATGTGAAATCCTGAAGGAGACAGAGATTGGCGCTTTTGGGGGTGGGGGGTGGGAGGGGTTTCTTTAGGTTTCCAGTGCACGCCATTGCCAGCTTGCAGACACAATTTGGTGACAAGGGGGACAGGGACAACTCTTAGGGAGCACAGTAATCTAGTGGGATCTTCTGACTGTGTTCCTGAGCAGAAATGTATCTATGAGTGCCATGGGAGAAAGACAATAGAGGGAAAGGATAAAAGAGAGATTTTTTTGTATTATACAATGAAAGACCCAGTTTTCAACAGTTTTCTACAGACCAACAGTTCTGGGTTTGTTCAGTTCGCTGTTTTAAGCCATTATTTTGGCAAATCAGACAAAGGGTAACACCTTATTTTAAATGTTTAATATTTGCATTGAAGAAATTAACAATTAAATAAAAACATCCAACTATATGCCAAAACTTCCTTCAGTTAAACAATTACAAGACAGAGGTCATTGTATTTAGCAACAAAAGCAAAATTCCAAAGGTGAATATATACCTTCACTTAAAGACAAGAAATTAAGTAAGAAATCGTGGTGTCATTTTGGAGTCAGACCTTAGTTTCAGTCACATCAAAGAAATTATTATATCACCTTACTATCATCTCAAAAATATAGCCAGAATTAGATGTTTTGTATCCAGTCAATTCTTAGAGAAACTTGCATCATGCATTCATCACCAGTAGGGTAGACTACTGCAACAGACTCCTAACCAGCCTTCCCAAAAAGACCATTAGACATCTGCAGCTCATTCAGAATGCCGCTGCCAGGATTCTCACCCAAACCAAAAAATCTGAGCATTTTACTCCAGTCCTCAGGTCTCAATTGCCCAGGACCTAAATACATTTCAGATATGCTTGTTGAATTTAAATCTAACAGACCTCTGAAATTATTAGGATCAAGTCAGTTAGACATACAGAGGGTTCACTCAAAACAAGGTGAGACAGCATTTAGCTATTTTGCCACCCACAGCTGGAACCAGCTTCCAGAAGAGGTTGGCTGTGCCCCAACAGTGGCCACGTTTAAATCCAGACTGAAAACACTTCTGTTTAGCTGTGAATTATTTGACTGAGTATTGTGCTGCACATATTGATTTAACTGATTTGCTGAAGTCGTGCTTGTAATACCTGTTCTCCTGATTTTTATGCTGTTGTATTCTTTTTATTTATTTTTATATAACGTTTTCTCAGTGTGTGTATTACTTTTTATTTTTATTTCATGTTCTTAATTGGTTTTAATTTTTTTATGTTTCTTGTATTTTCTTTAACATTTATATGTAAAACACTTTGAATTGCCATTGTGTATGAAATGTGCTATATAAATTAACTTGCCTTGCCTATCTTGCCTAAAGTGTCCCTGTTACACATATTACATGTATTGACAATAGTAATACCAGTAAATGATGAATAATTACAAGCAACTAACCCTAAACAAAACCCTAACCATAAACCTATAGGAAGTACATCTTGTTAATTAATATTACTCAGTACTTATTTGTGCAATTACACTGTAAGAAGGACACTGTAAAATGAAGTGTATGCAGACAAAGTTTGAATGACGTAATAAGTTTCAACTGTAAAAGTCATAATCCAAGATGACTGACACCATAATGGAAGGATTTTTAATGTAATTACATATGAATCATGAGGAGATGAGTAATTAGACAAAAACTAGATTTAATCTGTCCTAAAGATTTGTATACAGGAAAAGTAACTGAAATGGTGGTGGCCCAATAGAGTTTGTCCTAGAAACCCTACATTTTGTATGGTGGCTATTCATTGAGCCACATTTCTAAATTTTCCTTTGGACTGTTTTATATGCTGCCATAGAATCCCATTTGGGAGGAAGAAGGAAATAAATAATAAGAAAACTTACAGAGACAGTAGGTGCCACGTCACCTTCGGTGCTTGGCCCCTAATAATAGCTGTCTCAAAGCTAACACAGATGGACTAAAAATCACAAAACGCCCTTTGAAAGGGATATTTCACTCAATATTTAAAATTATCTCATCATTTACTCACATTAAGAAACAGATCTTAATGTAAGTCTTTTTTTCTATCAATCTCCATTTTCACTCTCATATTTTTTATTTTATTTATCTTTTTTCTTTTTGTAATTTTGCATTGTTCATGCATATTGCCACCTACTGGGCAGTGAGGATAATTTATAGCAAATCAAACTTAAATATTGATCTTGATATATCGTTTCAGAAGTCATGGATTTAATGACTAGAGTCGTATGAATTACTTTTATGCTGCCTTTATGTGCATTTTGGAGCTTAAAAATTTTGGTCACCATTAACTTTTATTGTGAGGACCCACATAGCTTAGATATTCTTCTAAAAATCTTCTTTTGTGTTCAGCAGAAGAAAGAGAATCATACACATCTGGGATGGAATGAGGATGAGTAAATGATATTTTGTAAATGAGAATTTTCACTTTTGGGTGAACTATCCCTTTAAATTTTGTCGGATCTTTCCGCAGGACAATAGAGAGAAAACAAAAAGTGAGAGAGGAGGGGTGAACAGGATCAGGAAATTACATGTCAGACTCACACTTGCACAAACAGTACAGCTCAGCATGTAGAAGCATGTGCACTAACTACTAATCCACAGCTTTGATGTGAGTCATTATTTTTATACAGCTTCCTTAATTTAGATTTCCAAAAACACCTACACATCTCTCAGCCAATGACTTTCTTCCGTCTTGATGTCTGGCACTAGTGGCGATTTACTGAGGGTGTGTAAAAGCTATCAGTGTTCCAGCGGCGCGTAAAGTAATTTGTCAGGTGGCAGAATGACAGGAGCTGTTTATCTGTTGTTATTCTAGTACTCACAGCGAGATCCTCAACACCCTTATTACACCTGGAGATGTGTTGTTAACATACTGCAGTCTAATTTCCACCACTGCAACACTTTTAAAAGAATCGGATACATGAAGTCATTTTGACAGACATTAGATACTGTGAAAAAAAATGCTATGTGATTGATTTTTGCTGCGATAAAAGTGGACAATTTTTCATTCCTTCTTTTATTCTTTTAAAATTATTCTTCACCAAACACATTTTTTGTATGTAAGATTTTTTTGTTTGTATAAGATATGTTAAATTATTACATGTGTTTTCTGAAACTAGGTAGATGGATAAAAGTAAATATATGTTTTTGGAACAGGAAGAAGAGTGATGGCTCTGATCCAAAATTTAGTGAGCTGCTACACCTACATAGGCAGCAGCCTTCTAAGGCAGCATCCTAACAGAAATATTTCCTTAAAAGTATTAATTTGGAACACTTAATATCAAATAATTGCTAGGGGTGCCATGGAATCTCTGCTCAGTCTTTAATTTTAATAGCCACCAATTTTGGAGATACTAGCAGTACTGAGTACAGACTCAATTCGGTACCCGCATATTGTTTGAATACAGCCGGTTGCTTTAAAACAGTTACAAGCATATGTCTGCGCATGCTCTATAGAATGCACATGTCTCGCAGTAGCTGCTCGTGTGAACAATCAAATGTGCTTTTGGCCAAAATGCCCCTCTTGATGGAATAGTTATATTTAAACAGCCGTTTATGTATTACAAGTGTATAAACGGATAGGACAAATATCTGCAACCTCTTGACGAGATGTCAATGTAAATTTATGTAAATGAAGCCATTAATGCATTACTTGAGTGCAGGCAGACAGGACAGAAATCTTGGATTTATTGGAAAATATTGGATATGTGCTGCATGTAAATTCAACCTAAGAGACCTGCTGTCAGCATATAAGCATAATTGTTTATAAGCATATTGTTTATATTAATCAAACAACAATACTGACAAGAAATAGAGAAAAGCACTCACTGCCCTTGGCTGGATAACTTCTCAGTCAAACTCTAACTGCATTGAATCTGAATGAAATAATCAAGTATTAAAGATAATCAATAATTTAAGTAGTTCCCTATCTGTCACTCACTCAACGTTGTGTCGATGAGTTGACACTAGGTTTCACTTCTGCGGAGCCCAGACATCTCTGATCTTGAGAAAAGGCCAATGGAAATTGGCGTGTGGAATTTGCATGACACTCCCCCAAACATACGGGTATAAAAGGAGTGACGCGGCAAACACACATCAGATATCTTCTTCTGAGCCGAGCGAGTAATCCACAAGCTGAATTCCTCTGCATCCACTTAAATATATATTTATTTATATTCCTATATATATATATATATATATATAAAAAACACATACAACGGACGACGATGAGCTGTCAATCGTGGTATCGGAGAGCGGGTTCGTCATGTCTGATGCTGAGGACTCGGCTGGACTCCGACGGTGTGACGGCTCAGTGGCAGGCTGACGCGGAGCTGATGGCCATGCTTGCCCGGGCAGCTGCGAGTGTTGGGCTGGAGTGGAATCCTCCACCCCCCAACCCTTGCGGCTCGACGATTGGTTCCTGGGGCCAGAGCGCCACCTACGGCCACGTTCCGCCCCCGTTCATTTCTTCCCGGATGTGCCTGAAGTGCTCACACGCTCATGGCAGGCACCTTTCACTGCCCGCACGCAATCCATGAGCTCCTCCGCTCTCACTACCCTCGACGGCGGGACGGCAAGTGGCTACACGGCGATTCCCCAGGTGGACCAAGCAGTAGCGGTGCACTTAAGCCCGCAAAGCGCCTCCACCTGGCGGAACCGTCCGAGGCTCCCGTCCATGGCTTGTAGACTGACGTCATCCCTGACAGGCCAACGGTGCTGCTGGACACGCCACCTCCGCCTTGCATGCCATGGCACTCCTGCAGGTGCACCAGGCCAAGACGCTTAGAAAACTACACAAGGGTAGTCCTGACCCGGGACTAATGCAGGAGCTGCACTCGGTGACGCTCCGGGCAATGAAGGTCATGGCGGGCTCTCAGGCAGGCGATGTCCACCCTGGTGGTCCAGGAACGCCACCTCTGGGTCAACCTTGTTTGGCGACACCGTTGGAGACTTCGCCTGGCAGTTTTCAACGGTGAGGAAGCAGACGGAGGCCATACAACATATCCTGCCCAGGCAGAGCCACAAACCCCACACTCCGTCTGCTCGTCGCCCTGCAGTGACAACACCAATGCCAGCCCCACCACAGCCCACCCCTCGGTCCTCGACACAGACCCTTTCTCTGGTTTGCCTTCGAGGGTCATGCATATAGGTACAAAGTCCTCCCCTTCGGCCTGTCCTTGTCCCCTCGCTCCTTCACTAAAGTCGCAGAGGCAGCCCTTGCCCCTCGAAAGGAAGTGGGCATCCGCATCCTCAACAATCTCGACGACTGGCTAATCTTAGCTCACTCGAGGGACTTGTTGTGTGCTCACAGGAATCTGGTGCTTAGGCACCTCAGCCGCTTGGGGCTTTGGGTCAACTGGAAAAAGAGCAAGCTCCTCCCAGTTCAGAGCATCTCTTTTCTCGGTATGGAGTTGGATTCGGTCTCAATGACGGTGCGCCTCACCAACGAGCGCGCCCAGTCGGCTGAGCTGTCGGCATGCATTCAGATAGAACACGTTGGTCCCACTGAAATACTTTCAGAGGCTCTTGGGGCATATGGCATCCTCAGCGATGGTCACACCGCTTGGGTTGATGCATATGAGACCACTTCAGCACTGGCTACAGACCCAAGTCGAGAGACAAGCATAGTGCCACGGCGCACACCGTGTCCTTTTCACGCAGGCTTGTCGCCACTTCTTCAGCCCCTGATCAGACCTAACGTTCCTACGGCCAGGAGTTCCCCTAAGCCAGGTCCCCAGGCATGTCGTGGTCACGACGTATGCCTACCAACGGGGCTGGGGCGCCGTATGCAACAGGCATTCAGTCGCCGGCCTGTGGACCGGCCCGCAACTGCGCTGGCACATCAACTGCCTTGAGTTGCTGGCGGTACTACTTGCCCTGAGGAGGCTATTGTCGTTGATCCGGGGCAAGCACGTGTCGCTGCGAGCCGCTCATATCCCGGGCCACCACAACTGAGTTGTATTCCACCTAAAGGTGTGGTCTCCGCGGTGTCCTCCTCTTTGGAGTGACACAGCCCCAGCTTGGACCATATATTTGGCCCCAAGCCGAACGATTTCATTCCTTTTCAGGGAGAACAATAGAGAGAAGGCCACGGCTGGGCCAGCCTTGTATTTCTGAAGAGTTAGCCATTCCCCTAGGTGCAGGGGACCGCGTCATGCCTGCCAGTGTGTTGGGGGTAGTTATGCGACAGCTTGATGCGCTGGCTACGAGGCACACAGAGGTCTGTCCGTCTCACTCCGCCAGTCTGCGTAACTTGGTTCAGCTCTTGTGGCGTTTTCCATTGGGACCCCTAGTGTCAACTCATCGACACAACGTTGAGTGAGTGACAGATAGGGAATGTCTCGGTTACTGATGTAACCTCTGTTCCCTGATGGAAGGAACAAGACATTGTGTCTCTCCTGCCACAACACTGAACCAACGCTGAAATGGCCGTGTCTTTGGCTTGGTTCTTCAGTGCGATACCTGATGTGTGTTTGCAGTGTCACTCCTTTTATACCCGTATGGGAGTGGCATGCAAATTCCATTGGCCTTTTCTCAAGATCAGAGATGTCTGGGCTCCGCAGGAGTGACCCCTGTGTCAACTCATCAACACAATGTCAATCAGGGAACGGAGGTTACATCAGTAACCGAGACGTTTAATAAAATGTTTTATGTTTTTATGTTGCAATATTAAAATTTTTTATTGCTGCTGTTACTGAACAATTTAAACCACTGTTTACACTGTTCTCTATTTTATTACTCTATTTTATTAATGGTTCTTGAATAATTACATTAAAAACAAAGCAATTTTTAAGAAACACTTGAAGACTACATTGTTTAGATTGAAATTTTGTTAATATCTATATTAATATAAAGCTTTTTAATAAAGGAATGTTTTCAATGGCATATTAAAGCAATATCGCACGAGCAAGAGTGCTTTATGGCCTTATATCAGCACAGTTATGATTTGGCCACATGTTGAGTGCCACAGATTATCACAACAGTGCTGATATAGGGGCATACAGCATAATTGCGAGTGTGATATTGCTTTTATACAACATTTAAACAAATAAGTAAATGAATAAATTAGGAAAACTAAGGACGGCCACAAAAATGGAACTACTTTCTTACGCCATGGATCAGGGTCTACCAATTCTAGTTTGAAAGATGCGGCCAATCCTTTGTTACTGATTCAAAAAAGTCCCTTTAGAGTTAGTAATGATGGCTTGGGCGGTTTTCTAACAAGTTATTGGAGAAACAAGGATGTGTGTGTGTGTGTTTGTGTGTGTGTGTGTGAGCGTGTATTTATCACTTTGTGGGGACCAAATGTCCCCATAAGGATAGTAAAACCCGAAATTTTTGACCTTGTGGGGACATTTTGTCGGTCCCCATGAGGAAAACAGCTTATAAATCATACTAAATTATGTTTTTTGAAATTGTAAAAATGCAGAAAGTTTTCTGTGAGGGTTAGGTTTAGGGGTAGGGTTAGGTTTAGGGGATAGAATATAAAGTTTGTACAGTATAAAAACCATTATGTCTATGGAAAGTCCCCATAAAACATGGAAACACAACATGTGTGTGTGTGTGTGTGTGTGTGTGTGTGTGTGTGTGTGTGTGTGTGTGTGTGTGTGTGTTTAATTGAGAGAGAGAGAGAGAGAGAGAGAGCGAGCAAGCGCAATTGAGCGAGTGCAATTACCTGCATCTGTCGCAGCAGTTTCAAGCTTTTTTTCCTCAAATGTAGTGTTGTATTGCTGAAGACAATGTATTTAATTTTTGTTAAATAGCCATCCGAGTGCTGGTCCCCCCTGAATATTTTGCAGTAGCAGGTTCACAGCAGTCATTCACTAGGGAAACTGTACTCTCTTCTGCCATGTTGAATGGTTATGTCTCCTCCCATTGTGGAAATTCTGTTATCAAGTAAGCGCCCTGAGTATGTGTGATTACACTGTCTGTTGTTTCTCTCAGCTGTAATAAGCATTAATGCTGAAGCTAGTGGTTTCACTCTATTTCCCAGCTGTATTGTACAAGTTATCTGATCAATCATGAAGTTAGAGACAATCTCTTACAAAAATTGAAAGTTCATGGCCAAGTTTCTGCAAACTTGCAGCAAATTGTTGCTATAGGTTTACCACTACCGGTGAAGAGCTGCAAAGTTCTTGAACACATTTTTGGCAAATCACAAGCTCAATTGCATGTTAAAATAATTAAATGCAATGTAAATATTTTTTTAAGGTATGCCGCTTCAAAAAACCTGCTTGCTGACTTACATTGCTGACTCAGTCAACTCAAACGTCAACTCAACTGGCTCATAACACATAAAAATGGTCTTTTGTTGTCACCTGCTGGCTATAATCTTTAAAGTCACAGGGATGACTAATTTATTCAAATTGAGTTTGGTGTTATCATGATGCTAAGCTAACACCACAATTAAAAAAATATAAATACACAAATAGTTAATAGTACACACAAAATATTGACATACTGTACATTTGAAGCACACTTAACTTTTTTTATTCAGTACTGATTGAATTATAAGGTGGCCTATATTTATAATCAGCATTTATCTTGCCTACCCCACCATTTTGTATTTACAATCACTTGAAATGCTGCCTCGGCAGGCAGCTAACTTATTTTTGGAACAAAGCTAGAGACAGAGCCAATAAGGTAGCAAGACAAGGACGAGAAGGACAGAGTGAGAGAAAGAGGGTAACATCAATCTTTGGTGATTTAGCAACAAAATGACAAATGAATTGACTGACAGCAGAACTCATTCTAGGGTCAGGTTAGCATGCAAACAAGTTATGTATGTCATAGCCGGCGGCTTCATCATATCTTCAACTACCCTCTCTTTCATACACACCCAGACACACATATCTATGTCCTGTCAACACTCTTCCTCAACCCCCTGCCCACACACTTTTTTTTTTCATCACTTTGGTTGAAATGTGCCAGAACTCTCCTTAGATTACAGTGGTCTGCCATATCTGGACTGTCTGTTACAGGAACACCCTTGCAGAGTGGCCCACGTCCTTCGGACTCTTGTGTCCAGGGGCCCATATCAGCGGGCCTCATTTATGTTCATCTGTTCTGACGTTAAGTGGAATTTTCCCTCCAATCTGTTTGCTAGCACGGCTACTCCTGACAGACAGGCCTATTTATCATAATATCAAATGTGCAACACCCCTCCACTAAATGCATGCCTCTGTGCTAATATCTGGTCACATATACACTCACCTAAAGGATTATTAGGAACACCTGTTCAATTTCTCATTAATGCAATTATCTAATCAACCAATCACATGGCAGTTGCTTCAATGCATTTAGGGATGTGGTACTGGTCAAGACAATCTCCTGAACTCCAAACTGAATGTCAGAATGGGAAAGAAAGGTGATTTAAGCCATTTTGAGTGTGGCATGGTTGTTGGTGCCAGACGGGCCGTTCTGAGTATTTCACAATCTGCTCAGTTACTGGGATTTTCACGCACAGCCATTTCTAGGGTTTACAAAGAATGGTGTGAAAAGGGAAAAACATCCAGTATGCGGCAGTCCTGTGGGCGAAAATGCCTTGTTGATGCTAGAGGTCAGAGGAGAATGGGCCGACTGATTCAAGCTGATACAAGAGCAAATTTGCCTGAAATAACCACTCGTTACAACCGAGGTATGCAGCAAAGCATTTGTGAAGCCACAACACGCACAACCTTGAGGCAGATGGGCCACAACAGCAGAAGACCCCACCGGGTACCACTCATCTCCACTACAAATAGGAAAAAGAGGCTACAATTTGCAAGAGCTCACCAAAATTGGACAGTTGAAGACTGGAAAAATGTTGCCTGGTCTGATGAGTCTCGATTTCTGTTGAGACATTCCGATGGTAGAGTCAGAATTTGGCGTAAACAGAATGAGAACATGGATCCATCATGCCTTGTTACCACTGTGCAGGCTGGTGGTGGTGGTGTAATGGTGTGGGGGATGTTTTCTGGGCATCGTTTAAATGCCACGGCCTACCTGAGCATTGTTTCTGACCATGTCCTTCCCTTTATGGCCACCATGTACCCATCCTCTGATGGCTACTTCCAGCAGGATAATGCACCATGTCACAAAGCTTGAATCATTTCAAATTGGTTTCTTGAACATGACAATGAGTTCACTGTACTAAAATGGCCCCCACAGTCACCAGATCTCAACCCAATAGAGCATCATTGGGATGTGGTTGAACGGGAGCTTCGTGCCCTGGATGTGCATCCCACAAATCTCCATCAACTGCAAGATGCTATCCTATCAATATGGGCCAACATTTCTAAAGAATGCTTTCAGCACCTTGTTGAATCAATGCCACGTAGAATTAAGGCAGTTCTGAAGGCGAAAGGGGGTCAAACACAGTATTAGTATGGTGTTCCTAATAATCCTTTAGGTGAGTGTACACACAGTAGCCTTGCAGACTTTCAATGAAGCATGATAATGTTGGAAGCTCACTATTTAAAAGAAAAATGCCTTGTTCTCTTTCTGTCGGTACTGTAAAAAAAAAATAAAAAATCACTGCCCCAACCCTAAACCTAACCATTACAGAGACCTATTGACAGTAAATAGAAATAAATAAATCAAATCACATTACATACTTTTTTAAGCCATAACATTTTGGTTCTCACAAAAAGTGTAGTGGTTTTATGCAGTGGTTGCACTGCACCTGCTGTTTTCACTATCACCATGAAAATATATCACTTTTCCCCCCATGAAAATAGGGCTTTATTAAGAGCCATTACAATTTGTATAAATGTGCCAGCTCTTTGAACGTAGGACAACTTTTCCAGAAAATAAGCCTTGATTTCATTATAGTAGCAGTGCAGATGCTAAGGTACATTATTGTTTAAATCCACATCAGAGAAAAAATATTTTTCAAATCTTTTTTTTTAAATGAATCTCCCATATTCTAAGAACATAACAAAAGCTTTTAATGTAACTGCTGTTACTCCTGCCTTTCACACTCTGAAAGAGAGAGAGAGAGAGAGAGAGAGAGATAGAGAGTGGCTTGTTTTCTTCTAGACTGCATCAGGATTGTGTGCTCAGGTTGTATGGTCACAGACTATGTTTCTATATGGCATGACAGAATGAGGGATGTCTGTTGACATGATTTGGGAGAAATTTGAATAAAATTACACACAGCAAGGCCAAAATAAATCTACGGCAGAAGAATTACATGGAAAGCTTATTCGATTTCAGCAGAATTCAAACAGCCTTTACACTTGCATCCTAACCAGACATAAAGCAATAAAGCAGCAAGCGATGAAAGCATGTCTCTTCCATGTAAATTTGTTTTTTTTTCAAAATCAGTCATTACTGTGATTAACAACAGGACATTGTCTTGACCTCTTGGTTTCAATTTAAATTAAACAATAAATATCTTTTAATTGTCTATGATTCTGTCATGTCATTCCACATGTTCACATTCAGTGTGGGCAGACAAATGGCTTGTCGCTGGAAACTTCTACACGTGCCTGCGCTTTGCATGTTCGTTTGTTACCTATTTTGGCCCATTTTACATTCAGATAATACATTCAGCTATTAATTTAGTGAAGCGTTTAACCAGAGTTGTTTCCCCTTCATCAGTGCTTAAAAAAAGTGCACAGATTCTGAGTCAGGGAAAATATGTAACTAACCAAATCTGTGAAGTCCATTTGAACACAGTTACCCTGTTAGAGGTATGAAAACCTTAAAGGAATATACCGGGTTCAAAACAAGTTTAGCTTAGTCAACATCATTTGTGGCATAATGTTGATTTTCAGGAAATACAATACAAAATAAATTGTCCTCCCTGTGAGGCACTTACAATGGAAGTGAATGGGGCCAATTTTTTGAGGGTTTTACCCTCTGGGGTCGACGGACGCGCCCTATGCGCCAGCAGGACTGGATTAATTACAGTGGAAACAACATAAAATTCTCCGTCATTTTGGAGCATACAGATAAGTATAAGACATCATTAGAGACTATAAAGGGTCTACTTTTATTTGTGCACGCTCACAATAACAACAAAACCTTGTGCTTTTGTAAAATAAAGAAAATAAAAAGGGTGAGCTTTCAGCAGTCTCTGTGTTTGCGAGCATATTTGTGAAACACGTCACAAAAATGAACTGAAACTCTGCAAATACTTATCACACAAACATGAAAGATATGTCTAAATAAAGCTTCAAATGTCTACTTTTTAATAAAAAAATTCAAATTTAAAACAAATATTCTCCTGCAATGTAATCTCTATGAAACAAAGCGATGTACAATTGGCTCAGCTAATTATCCCTAATGTGATCACACCCATGGGTAGAGGGCGCTATTCATATGGTAATGTGCTGAGGCGATCAATGCAAATGGTGAATGCCCCCGACTGTGTGTTTGAAAGACAGCAAGATACCTAAGTGAGAAAACTCCTGGATAGTGACGAAGACTTAAAATTTTCCTCAGAAGAAGAGCGGGACTCCGATGAACATTTGTATTTTGAAGAGTGACTTGATCCACCCAAGGATACAAATTCGGACGAGCAATTCATTTTGTTTTAATTAGTTGACATGCTATTTTATATAAAAATGTACATATTTTACTAGTAGGACTGTTTCCAGACTTGCCAGCCAGGATTTAGAGTATTGAAATTTGAAATATGTCCTAATAAGCAAGATTTACATTTAAATGCTGTTTCAGCTAAAGCAGGTATTTAAACTGTATTCTGTATGATATAAATATGATATGTAATATGATATAAAAATAATATGAATCTTTAGATTATATTTTAACTAGTGTTTATGCTGCCTCATTATCATCAACAAAGCTTGTGCTTGCAAATATGTGTTCAGGTTAAATTAGTAAAATGCACTTTTACACATATGCACATATGGCCATTGATAGGCCCAGGGGAGGGGTCTTCTGTCTCCTCAAGTGTGAATTACAATCAATATTTATGAAAGTTCACGCCTCCTCGCATATGCCCTTTCTAACACTAAAAGTGTCTTACAAAAGTTCAATTACTATATTGTTTTGTATGAATGAGTGATCAGGATGGTTTTCACATAATTTTGAAGCGAAAACTCTAGGCTACAAGATCCAATTCTCAAAGGCTTGTTTGCAAATGTTTAGTATGTGTTATATGGCCTTATTTCAATAACTTAAATTAGTATTTTATTTTTCAAAAACCATGCATAAATGTTATTTTCTAAAAAATACAAACATGTACACACATGTTGTTCACATATTATTGTAGCCCAGTTTGTGCTGAATACATTGTTATCAGACTTTAGCCATTAATGTGTTTTTAAGCAACTGAAAAATGCACAAATGTCAAGGCATGTCAAAACTTCTCCAGGGCCCAAAACACCTTCAGACCCCAGAGGCTTAAAGGCAGAAATGTGAAGCTTATAATGCAAAACTGTTTAAACTGTGATTTTTACAGTCATTGTAGGGGGGTTATGGTGTTACAAAGTTGTAAAATTGGATATAACTTTACACAGAAAATGTTATTGCTAATTTTATCACATGGAAATCTGGTTAACAGGCATGTTGTTTTGGGGTATGCTTATGAAACTGAAAATTTTAACATTTATGAATTAGCACCATTCACTTCCAAGTGCCTCATTGTAACCCACATTTTTGCCTTTTTTTAAGAAAAGGAGTGACAATTCAAAATATTTGTTTTGTTGTAATCAAAATTATACCACAAATGCTGATGATTTCACTTTTATTGAAATCCGAATATTCTTTTAATGCATTTTGTAACCAAGTGGATCAAAATGTCAAAAGATGGTCTCCAAACTCAAGGTTTAATATGACAGTAGCAATTTTTTTTTCACTTAGCTCAAAGCACAAATTCTCATTAAATGTACATCCTTGTCTTTCCTCAAAGAATCATCAATCCAGATGAAAAATCAAGATATTTTTTTATAGTATCAAGAGTAGAGTACTCTTTGACCCGAAGCATCTGCTTACACTCTTCAGGCAAGATTGCAACACAACTCATTTTACAGGATATCTGCATTCACCCCTTTTATGCATTAAGAATTGTAATCCACAGGCGGTCTTGCCATCTCCATTACTGCCGGCACTCGTGCACCAGTCACTGGTTGTTAATTGAATTCAGTAATGTAAATTATAGCTGGGGTAAGGCATCACTGAAGAAATATACCTGGAAATCTTCTCTAGTAATGTCCCATAAGAGCCCTCATTTAACAGAGCGATTTCTAATGGGAAAGGAGGATAAGGTGACAGCATGTCCTGGAAAACAAACAAACAAACCAAAAAAAACAAGAAAACAGACTCTCTGAGCTTGTCCACCCCAGCAGGGTGAAGGGAGTGAGAGAGAAAGCATCTTCAAAGACAGCTCACCTAGCAGCAAGGTTTAAAAAAAAAATAAAAAAATATCACGACTGCATAATATAAAATAAAATAATTAAGATGGAGGTGGATTTGGCCTCTGTTTCCAGGGTTTGGCTAATTCACTGTGAAGTAATGACAGATGCAGAACTATCTTTAAATGCGGAGCTCATAGTGCTGTTTTGGTTTACTTGTTGTGAAAGGTTTTGAGGTCTTCACAGTTCTGCTTATTTTATGCACGGTTTCTATCACTGGCATGGTTCGATGTGTTGCTACGTGGTTATTCATTTGCATTTATATTTATTCAAATGACAGGTGCTTCTGTCCAAAGTGACTTGCAATGCTCTCGTTAGGTGAAGCTTTACATATATCATTTATTTTCATCTTTATTTAACCCTTCTTAAGAGTGCTATGTGTAATATGTTGACTGTACTAAATCATAAAATGACCATAATATGTCATTAAAGAATTAGAAAACATGCTAAGTTGAAATATTGACTTCTCTAATAACAATGCTACAGCCAGTGTATTCTACTTTGAAGTTTCCATTCCTGGCCAAAATGTCTGTTTATGTTTTGGCTTGTGTGATCCCACCCACTGCCCACTCACAATTAGTATTGACACCGCCAGTTTGCCAGATTTGAGCAAGTTAGCAGGCTAACAACACTGCGTGCTGCAGCCATGGAAGCCAACAAAATCAACCCGATCAGAGATAACAGATTTCACCCTACCTAAAAAGCCTCGCTATCCGTCTAAATGGCTAAACCACCATGACCAGAGGCATAGTAAAACAAGGATACTGTGGCAGGGTGGAGGGAGGGGCCGGGTTGTGATTATACACACCCGGTCCCTTAGTTTCTCATTCAAATATTTGTCTTTTAAGTTTCTCATTCAAATATTATTTATATTGTAAAGCCGGTTCTCACCTCATCCTTTCCATTGAACTTCTTTACACGGGTGCCAAAGCCCGGGAAGGAGGAGGGATGCCCGTCGCGGCGTCCTCGACACTGCTGTCCACCCAGGGGAGTGCCGCTGCCATCCACCAGGGGAGGGAGTAGACCGACCGCCCAGATGTGGTGAACGGCCGCTGTCCGCTAGGCGAGTGGGGACTGGACTCCCTGACCGCCTGGAGCGCTGGAGCCGCTGCCAGGGGTGGAGGAGAGCCCTGCCATCCCCCAGAAATTCGGAGGGGTCGGAGGAAGACCGCCGTCCACGAGGGAAGGAGGGAAGTGTTCCCCGACCGCCTGGAGCGGTAGGGCTGCTGCCAGGAGCGAAGGAGTGTCCCCACAAGTCGGCGAGAACGCGGAGGGGCGTTCTGACTGCCGGGGGTCGTGAGTCTGACTCCGGTCCGCCCGGGGAGAAGTGGCTGTCATCCACCTGAGAGGGTGGAGAAGTGATCGAGGACCACTCCGTGTATCGGAGAACCTGCGAGTAGGATTTTTTTTGTTTTTCATCTCTATCTCCTCTCTTTCTCTCACTGCCGCTCTGCGTTGGCCTTTTCCCTCTGTTTTTAAATTTTACTGTTTTTTGGGGGGGTACTACACTGTTACAGGAAGTACCCTCCCCATTTTAATTATTTCTGTTTCCCTTCCCTTGTCCCCTCCCTCATCCAGGTAGATGGGGATGACCTGCTGGCAGACCAGGCTTAAAGCATGCCCTTATCAGGCTAAATAAGCCTCTGAGAGGGATAAAGGCAGATGGCAGATGGTGGTGCGACAAGAGAGAGATAGTTTACGGACATGTCCATCATGTGTGTGTTTGTCTTTTAAGTTTCTCATTAAAATATTATTTATATCGTATAGTCGGTTCTCGCCTCCTTTCCATTGAACTTCTTTACAGATACATTTTGGAGATGCCTTTGGAAGATGGAGACAGCTCAAAGCCCAGAAATGCTTTAGAATTGATGCCGAGTTTGCTAATTTGCAACAAAACATTTCAGACAAAATGTGTTACACCACTTGAGACGTATGGCTTACTTTTCGATGCCTTTGTATCCTTTTTAGAGTTCAAAAGTGTTGGACTTAATTCACTAACAATATATGTACGAAAAAAACCTCATGCATCCTTTTAAAAAAATCTTCATTTGTGCTATGCAGAAGTAAAAAGTTCAGATTATGAGATGGCATTATGGTGAATATAGTTAGTTTTTTGGGTGAGTTATTCCTTAAAGGAATTCGATAATTAAAAAGTTATCAATAAAATGTTGTAGTAACATTCAGAAATGTCTCTGAGCTTGGAGAGAGTTATACTCATGGCAGAATTTATCCCCTAAAGAGAGAGGGTATGTGTCCATTCTGGCATTGCAGTTGGCAGGACAGAAGGATTACAGCAAACCATTTGACATGAGCAGAGGACAGGTACCACATCCATCATTCATCTGTGTCTTTTCAGTGCTGGTGGTTCAGGCCAATGAGACACATGCACATGGACTGTATGTATGGCTGGAAATGATGGTAGTTGGACACACTGGCAGAAGCGACTTTATGCCAGGATTGTTTAGCCTGGAGGCTTAAACTGACAGATAGGACAGAAGGACTCCAGCCTTAGCCACAATATTCACACTTCCTCACTATGTCCTTCATCTGTGTCTTTTTCTCAATGTGCATTTAAACAAACACCTCATTTCTACTCCCCTCTGTAGTAGATACTGTAACTCCATATTTTTAATAACTTCATATTGTGAATGATGCCTTCACCACAGAAAGAGAAAACAACAACAAAAAACACATTACTGTACTTTTCTGCATTAGGGATAGTGTCACCAACTAACACTCAAGACAATACGCATTGTATTGTATGCCTTTAAAATTTAAAGGAATAATTCACCCACAAATGAAAATTCTGTGATCATTTTTTTGACATTTTCATTCAGTATGACTTTCTTTCTTCCGCTGAAACATAAGGATACTTAAGAGAATGTTGCAATCATTGACATACAATAGCAGTTGATAGTGACTCTAAAGCTTAGTCATAAAAGCAGTCCATGATACTCATGCATCATATTTCAAGTCATACGATCACCAAGTCCAACGATCACTTGATGAATAGACCAGAATTTAAGACTTTATTCGATATCATGTCAAATCATGGTAAACTCATGTAAACACTTCACAAATCCGACATAGCAATGCGTAGATGACATTTAACCTGTATAATAACATGTACGAGCATGTCTAAAGAGAGGAATTCTTGCCACCATATTTTGAATTTCTGTGGCGTTTTTAGTAGCATTTTTTATCCATTTGTGTTTCAAAGAAGAATATAAATCATATTGCTTTGGTGCTAAATAAAGAGTAAACAATGACACAATTGTAATTTTGAACTACTCCTTTAAGCAATAATGTATGTGAGGCTGGACTTTATTGTGAACATCCCATTAAGCCATGGCTATATTCACTCAGTATAGTATGGTCTTAAGTGATAAAAAAATTTAAAGACTATATATATTATTAAGTGTGTAAAACAATATCGTATTGTAACATATGATACGATGCTCACGATTCAATACCATATGTATTGTATGATACATAAACAAGTACATTATAGTGTAATTAAAACCAAGCAGCGCAACACTGAGATTCGTGAAACATTTGTTATTTTTTCACCACTAAATAATATTGAAAGAAGTTTTTTTTCCTTGCTACAGTCACTTTAGCTTGATCACTGTTTTATTTTTTATACATTAAGGCATACTTTCTATAAAGCTGCTTTGAAACAACATGTATTGTGAAAAATGCTATACAAAGACAAATTACTTGAATGAAACATGAAAATTGTGAGTTCATATTAGTTTTTTTCATTACAATCAAACAAAATAAATGTAGTGCTGTTGTTTAAGTTAGTGTATTATAGGGCTCTGCTTTTTGTTGCCAATGTCAGATATTTATGATTTTAAATAAATTTATGTTGAATCATTGAATGAGTTTGAAACATTTGTGGGTAGTGTTTTCTTTCTTTTTTTTTTTTTTTTTTTGTTGCATCATTACATGCCTTATATATATATATATATATATATTCTGTAAGTGTCATCCTTGAGCTACAAGATATTTTAACCCTAACATAACAGAACATTACAAAAGAAATTATGATCAGCTACGATCAACAACATGTGTTTCGAATGATAGATGTTCCTGTATTGTGCATTTGAGTATGTCTGGAATGCTATATTGACCAAATAACATCCATGACTAAAACTATAACATTTTTAAATTACGATAAATCACAATTTCATGATTGAAACATAATGTTTTCCTCGTCAAACGTTCTGAATGTGATAGAGAAAGACAGATAATCTTCATGATCAGTTTCTTTCTCAAGAGAATACATTTTGTTTACTACATCATAGGAAAGAATATGAATGCACCTGTGACTGAAAAAACATCAATTCAAGAATCTAAATGATCAATGCAATATCACACAGCCCTTTTCTGCATTATTGAATCAAATGCACTTCAGTCGCTGTTACACATCCTCTAAGTATCTCCTCTCTTTGATACCTTAAGAAATGACACTTTATATAGCTTAGACCCTTAGAAAAATAAACAGTCATTTTTCATTCTATTTTGGGTTTGTTTTGAAGCTGTTCTAATTTAGCAGGTTAAGTAATTGGTGGCAAGGATAAAAACAGATGAGCATGTTTTGTGTCTGAAGGCACTGCAAAGAGTTATGAAACACTCTTTTTTTAAGTGCCTGCTTTTTGATGTGTGTAGTTTGTCTCCCTGGGGTTCACATATCTCTTGGAAATGAAGCAACAAGGGAGATTTTGTGTGGGTGAACAGAAGGTAATTTTTCCGGCATGAATGTATTATTTGTTTGTATACATGTGAGAACAAGAGCGAGAGGGTCATTTATTGTGCATAGCAAAGGCTGTGTATTTTCATGTAGTTTTCTGTCTCTGATAGATAGACACACTTTGTTAAACCCTCAAGGGAAAATTCAGGTGCAAAACCGCAGCAAGATCAAATGTAGAGTGCACCAAAATTCAACTACATATAAATACAGAGTGCTTACAATAAACAGTCCAAAAAAATACACAGAATACAACAAAACATATAATCGAGATATATGAATGCTCTGGCTGGTAATCTTACTGAATCCAAGAGTGAAATAAAAATTGATAAGATTTCTTCTAACTGAGGGTGGGCCTGCCAGGACGAGGGGAAGGGGGCGGTATTGTACTGTTTAATGGCAACAGGCAGAGAAGACTCCCTGCAGCACATTTTAAAACCATGTGGTGGAATAAGCCAGTGGCTATGCAACATTCTCTTTTGTCTCCAGTGAGACGTTTGTGGCTTTCTTAATCAGTGTGGTTAAGCATTTGAAATCATTTTAGCTGATGTCTACTCCCCTAGTAGACCACACTGACTACTGTATATGTAACATGATACCAGATTCAACACACTTAAGCAAAATGAGTTGCAAAGCACAACATATGATTTCGTTTAGCTTTTTTTTGTGAGATAGGGACGTGCAAATTAACATATTTTTAAAATTGCTTAGTCAGTGGGAATCCTAGTCTACAAATATGTCTTACAGGGATGTTTCGGGTTTAAGCTCAATCACAACATTTGTGTTATAGTGATTTTGCGGCAAAAATCATTTTGACATTGTTTGACCTTGTTTATTAAAAGAAGAAAAAAGATAATCACACGTATAGTAAGGCACTTTAAATGGAAGTGAATGGGGCCAGATCATAAACAGTAAAGTAAAGCCATGATATAATCGCTTTAATAAACTTCTCTGTGTACAGTTAAACCAGGGCTTGACATTAACACCTGCCCACCTGCCAAATGCAGGTAGAAATCGGCAGTGCCACGGGTAACTCCATCACTCTTACTAGCCACTTTGGCAGGTGATGTTTTGTGGGTTTTTCCTGCATTGAAATTCTGTGAATGTTGGCCTGCCAGAGCCAATTTTAATTGTAATTGTCACGCAGACCATTTAAAGAGTGGTTTTGTACGAACCACTGCAACACACACACAGCGTGTTTCAGAGAAAAGACAGCCAGAGCTCTGGGACAGCGCTGAGCGGGACTTGCGTGTCAATTGGGCTTCACTCGATATTGTGGCGAAGACCACAAAGCTTGTTTGATTATAATTGAATTATACAGAAAATGCTCTATTTAAAAGCAACATTAAATGTTCTACTCAAACTCATTGACAGCTGCGACATTATAAACAACACTGATGAGGTAAAAAGAGACAACATTGTATCATGCACAAACAATTCTAAGACTTTTTGACGTTACAATACACGTCATCATCCTTACTGAAAAAATATATTTTAGTTTTTATGGTTCTGTGACATCTAACTTGCAACTGTGTAGATTCATAATAAATCGAATTGGGTGAATGTATAAGCATTTTATTACAACTGTAAAGTTTTAAGGGGTCATGACATGACTTTTTTATTATTTATATATTTTCCTTGAGGTTCACTTACACTGCCTGGCCAAAAAAAAAAGTCCCATACTCTAATATTTTGTTGGTCCGTCTTTAGCTTTGATCACGGCGTGCATTCGTTGTGTCATTGTTTTGACAACCTTTATTTCTGTCCAGAGCTGCATTAATGTTTGTCTGAGATCTTGTTTTGATGACGGGAGAGTCGAACCACTCTGTAACGTCTTCTCCAGCACATCCCAAAGACTTTTAATGGGGTTAAGGTCAGGACTCTGTGGTGGCCAATTCATGTGTGAAAATGATTTCTTATGCTCCCTGAACCACCCTTTCACAATTTGAGCTCGATGTATCTTGGCATAGTTGTCCTGGAATAAGCCTGTGCCGTCAGGGAAAATAAAATCCATTGAGGGGATAACCTGGTCATTCAATACATCCAGGTAGTCAGATGAATTACATGTATTGCTGCATAATGTTGCTGAGCCTACAACTGACCACTTGAAGCAACCCCATATCATAACACTGCCTCGACGGTTGTAGAGTGGGCACTATTCATGACGGGTGCATTACTTCTTGTGCTTCCCTTCTTACCCTGATGTGCCCATCGCTTTGGAATAGGGTAAATCTGGACTCATCAGATCACATTACTTTTTTCCATAGCTCCACAGTCCAATCTTTATGCTCTCTAGCTAATTGTAGTTGTCTTTTTCCGATTAGCCTCACTAACAAATGGGTTTCTTGTGGCCACCCAGCTGTTTAGTCCCAATCATGTAAGTTCTCTTCACATTGTGCATGTGAAATGCTTTTAAACTCCCTAAATACTATTAAACATAGCCATTCTATTGTCTATAAGTGTTTTAATCAGAATCAGAATCAGAATCAGCTTTATTGCCAAGTATGCTTACACATACAAGGAATTTGTCTTGGTGACAGGAGCTTCCAGTGTACAACAATACAAACAATACCAAAAACAGCAGCAAGACATAGGTAATTAAAACAAAAAACAAAAAAGAGAATACAAAATAAATAGTTATACATATACGTACATACACTCACCTTCATACATACCCACATACACACACGTAGTGCAAATCTAATACAATCTGTATATAAAGAACAAAAAACAGTATATTATGTACAGAGCAATGTAAGTAATGGCAGAAGTGGATATGTTGGATAATATAAATTAAAATTTAAAATTAAACTGTGTATTGCACATAATTATTGCTCAATGGGGCAATTTAATTGTTCATTAGATGGATGGCCTGAGGGAAATAAAACTGTTCCTGTGTCTGACGGTTCTGGTGTTCAGAGCTCTGAAGCGTCGGCCAGAAGGCAACAGTTTAAAAAGGTAGTGGTCTGGGTGAGTGGTGTCCAGAGTGATTTTACCAGCCTTTTTCCTCACTCTGGAAGTGCATAGTTCTTGAAGGGGGGGCAGGGGGCAACCAATAATCCTCTCAGCAGACCGAACTGTCCTTTGTAGTCTTCTGATGTCTGATTTCGTAGCTGCACCAAACCAGACAGTTATTGAAGTGCAGAGGACAGACTCAATGACTGCTGAGTAGAATTGTTTCAGCAGCACTGGTGGCAGGTTGAACTTCCTCAGCTGGCGAAGGAAGTACAACCTCTGCTGGGCCTTTTTCACAATGGAGTCGATGTGTATCTCCCACTTCAGGTCCTGGGAGATGGTAGTGCCCAGGAACCTGAATGACTCCACTGCTACCACAGTGCTGTTTAGAATGGGGGTACAATGTTGGGGTGTTCCTCCTAAAGTCCACAATCATCTCCACTGTTTTGAGCGTGTTCAGCTCCAGGTTGTTTTGACTGCACCAGAAAGCCAGCCGTTCAACCTCCTTTCTATATGCAGACTCATCATCATCTCGGATGAGGCCGATGACAGTGGTGTCGTCTGGAAACTTCAGGAGCCTGACAGAGGGGTCCTTGGTGGTGCAGTCATTGGTGTACAGGGAGAAGAGTAGTAGGGAGAGCACCCATCCCTGGGGGGCTCTGATTACATTTCTTCCACAAAGCTTACAGTTCACCACTATCCTTCAAGGTTTTAAAAATGTGTTGGACAGTTCTTAACCCAATTCCAGTGATTTCAGAAATTTCTTTAGTTCTTTCTTTGCTTAATGCAGGCCACGCCCCCTCTGAAGCACATTAAAATTTTTCCACGACCATGGGATACATATTCCAACATTGTTGTTTAAGAAATGAGAACTAAAAACTGCATCAGTTAGGGTTACAATAATTGTTGCCAAATGAAACATATTAATCACTGCAATAATGATCCAATCATAAGCACTTAAGTATCTGCTTATTTAAATTTAAAATATTATTATAATTATTTTTTTTGGCCAGGCAGTGTATAATATTGGTTATGTTTTTGCACAAAAAACAGTCATATATTTGTAAAACTTGATCATTTGCCATCCTCATTCTGACCCTCTGTCAGAAACACTCTGCTGCTTCTCCTTTAACACTTGACAGTATACACCCACTGTTACGATTTTCTCTCTCCTTGTCATCTCACTGCTCACAGTTGCTGGGTGGTGCTGTGGAAGTGATAAGGTAAAGTAGGCATTGACGTTTTGAGGCAGTAAGATGCATATGTCTACCACAGTGTGACATCAATATGTGAGATTCATTTTGGCAGCTTGGTTTCAACAAGGTTTGCTGTGAGGAGGAAGTTTTGAGTTCTGAAACTTACATTATGTTTTTTATAGTTCATTTATTTGTTTGGCACATAAGATGTTTTACAAAAACATTTGTCTTAAGATGGTTATTTATATCTTAAGCTTTAGTGTGTCAATAGGAAATATTAATGTTAGACTCCCAAACATTACTTTTGCAAATAAAAAAGATTATAATAGAAGAACAGGGAGCCCTGCAACAGATGTCAAGGCCCCCACAGAGTCCCCACTGAACATTGTGTCAGTCTGAGATTACATAAAGACACAGAAGCAATTAAGACAGATAAAGGAACTGTGACAAATTCTCCAAGAAGCTTGGAACATCCTATCTGCCAACAACCAAGAAAAACTGTGTCCAGGTGTACCTTGGAAATTAATGCTGTTTTAAAGGCAAAGGGGGTCATTGAATATTGATTTAGCTTTTTTTATGTTTACTGGAATTTCTATGACATTAAGTGTTAAATGAAAACTATTTATGTCATTATTTTTGAAGACTTCCCTACTATGCAACATTTTGCACAAGTGCCTAATCTTTTGCACAGTACTGAATATATATTTAACATATATAAAACAAACAAAAAATTGTCTATATTAACCTAACCATAGTAATGAGGAGCAATCCATGGTCTTATATGTTATTATGCCCTTATTATAACAAATGCCACTTTTAAACAATAAAAGAAAAATGGTAAACATTGAAAAAGGCAAGTACAATTTAGAGATAATTGGTTTAAAGGGATTAAATCTGGATTTCCGTTAATTATGGACAGATTATGGACAAAATTATCCTCCTGTTCTATTCCACTCATGTTCTAAGTGGCCATGTTTGCCTTCAGATATTCTAAGAGACGATAATTAAATAATTAGGCCTGTCTGCAGCTATACTCCTATCATTCTCATGCAAATAAATAATGTCAAAACAAATGCATGCAGTTACAGCTGCCAGTTACCTTTATCAGTATATGTGGGTTCAGCGATTTTGGCAAGTGACTTTAGAACATCACTATCCCCAGTGGTCGGTAAATTAAAAAGTTACATTTATGCATTTTATGCTCTTATCCAAAGGAACTTACAGTTCACTCAAGGTTTACATTTTTATCAGTTTGTGTGTTCCTTGGGAATCTAATCCATTAATTTATCTGTGAGGGTTTTTTAGTGCAAATTGTCTACACAACAGCATGCTAATTAAAGCACCACTGTTGAAAATGAGACAGAATAGACCTCACTAATCAACAGGATGTTGTATGATTAGTTGACCTAAGCAGCCAGTCTCTAATATGACACCAAAGAAGAAGTGTAAATACAGAGGCTGAGAGAAAGAAAGTGTATCATCTGCCAAGATGCTCTGTGTTTAGGTAGGAAGAAGGAACATGACTGGAATATGCAGAAGGTGCCATGTGGCACCTGCCAATGGAGGGATATGGCTTTAACAAAGAGTGGAGCTCTGGCATTGTTCCAAAGATAGATTGGTTATGCTGGGTGGCCAATCGCTTCCCTGAATTTCCAGCAAAGATTATAGGGCTGGGTGCTAGGCCACAGCAACAGCACTCTTGCTGACGAGGGTGAGAAAGCATGACCGGGGGGGCTTATCATCTAAAAAAAAAAATCAACAGTGCAATTTATCAGAATTGAAAAATAAACATTGTTCTCAAACAGCTTTCCAAATACACCCCTCGCCTGCTGTTGATCGGCCATCTCACGCCATTGGTTGAGTCAATGCTGTTGTGTCGGCTGGACATTCAAAACAGATTTTTTTATAGCACCATAGAGGCATAGCCTTTACCGGTTTTTGGAAAAGAAACATACAAATTGTATCCTTATAGTTCCCTTTACATATTGAGATGGGATAGGAGAAAGTATTTTACCACTAAGAAAGTTACACACTTCAGCATTAAAGATAAAGTGTGACATTTCTGTAAAACTAACATCACCAAATGGAGGGAGAACAAAATGTATCAGGCTGGTTGGTGTTCTCAAACAAAAAGTTTTGATAGAACCACATAGCCATTGTTTACACCTTTTGGGGAAATCAACCTTCAAATGGCTTTCTTATAGACTCTGCATATTAAACTTGGATGGGAGAAAGAATTTTAACATAAAAAACAACACACTTCAGCCATACAGTGAAAGCATACCAATAGCTCTTATTTATTTTGTATGGTATGATTGAAAATGAATGCTACTTAAGTTAGCTTATTTTGTTAGATGGCAAGTAGATTGTAAAATGTCTTTATACATATTAAATTGATAAACAGCATTAAAAAAATATGTTTTTGAGAGAGTGACACATCACTTCCTTATGTGAGCATCAATACCTCCTTAAAGAAGGCACAGATGCACTTTAATTGCTTTTATGTTTCATAGAAAGTTGATGGTTGAGCGATGATATAACTATTCATGACATTGAGACGATGCTGACAACAAGACTGAAAAGCTGATTAAAATGATTTAAAAAAATATATAAAAACTTTTATCTGCTAATGTAATAAAAGAATCAAAGGGAGAAAGACCACAACACAGCAAACACTCCTAAAGATAACAGACAGAAATGAAAACCTCTGCAGGAGAGAGAGAAGAATTCATAGAGAAGCCATATGGATGAGAGGGGCGAGGGTTAATTTAGTGAGCTGCAGAACAGAGTGCTAGGAAATGAGTTATTTTCATCTCCCCTAGAGAAAACACATGAAGTTACTGAGAGGATGTAGGAGATCGCATCTAACGGCGCACGTTATTCCACTGCCCGAGGGCTATTGTGAGAGTTAGAGCCGTAAAAGTTTGTGAGGTGCGCTGAAATAAGAAAGATTCGCACTTTCTCTGTAGGTCAGACAGGACGGTATCAAGTTGAATTCCCTCCAGAAATAAAGCAATGTAAAGATTTATTGGCATTTCAGCAATTATAAGAGCACTGTCACACTCCAACGGTTACTAAGACATGGATTTGTGGGCTTGGCACGGAAGAGATTTTTTTCATTCTTTTTTTTTTAAAACAGCCTCAGGGATCAAAGACCTCCTGTATAGCTTTTCAATTTGAGCATTTTATGTGATAGTAAAGAATTCATGGACAGTGTTGGCCAAGGTAGGTGTCGATATACTTAGCTCATAAACGTGGAATATCTGAATCCCCTTCGACTTGCAGGATGCCACTGTCTCGTAGAAGAAAAAAGGTTATTTTGTGCACACGTACACATGCTCATGTTTAACACACTCGCATACAATATTAGGAAATAAATCCGTCATTCACATTGAATGATTAATTGGTCATCCTTGTTCTTTGTGCCGTGGATTCAGTTAACCCCTTCTTATTGATGGATGGGTCTCTAACGGGTGGCCAGATATCCTCACTAAAGAGACCTGTACTTGACCTTTCACATTCAGCTCCTGTGATAAGGGCCTTTATCACGTGTCACCCATTCATCTTGTAATTGGTGTGTAGTTATGTCGAACAGCCATTAACAGCACTTTCAATTACACATACACTGTCAGACAAAAAATGTGCAAACATCGGACCTTTAGATGTACAATAGCTTGTCACTGGGCAGTACCTTATTTTACACCATGAGGTACTAATATGTAACCTTAAGGGACAGATAGAACACTTGAGGCACTAATAAGTACTCTAATACTACATTAGTTTGACAAGCTAAAGACGCCATAGAAAGCCTGTTGCATAAAACAAGCTCACAGTTGTCTTTAGTAAGACAGTCTAATTTGCATTGCATTGTGGGAAAAATAAGACACTGAACAGCTTAAAAAAACTGGCCGACAGTGGACTGTGGAGCGGAGGGGGGCGGGGCCAGGTCGGAATATCGCGCGCCCGGTCCCCAATCGGCCTGATGAGGCGTGCAATATTCGACCCGGCCCCAACCCCCTCCGCTCCACATGGACGCACAATACATTTTTTATTCGCTGAGAATATTTGCTTATTAGAGGACTACAGTGCTTCAAAATGTATTTTAATAAACACATTTAGTGATTTAACCCAAATAATTTAAAATACAACATTTTGTTATCATTTTTGAAGTCAAAGTCTTAAACCAAGTCTCAACTCAAGCCCCTCAGCTGACAGTTATTTTCAATGGCAAAATGGAATGTAAACAAAAGTTAGCCTGAGGTGTGCTGTCTTACATTTTGGTCTTTAATTAGACTGATCTAAGTTTTTATGCAACTGACTGAAAAAATTAAGACCAACATTTTAGACGACTAACTAGTAAGACTAGTCTAAAATGGTTTTATGCAACCAGCTCCAGGTCCTCTTTCCTTGAATGGGCAAAGACTAACATTTTCAAAACTATTGGTCACTATTACATTCTAATTGCATATTTCAAAGTAATGTAATTTGACAACAATGGCATTGTGTGCTTCTACAATTACAACAATGGCAATGTGTGCTTCTATAGCTAAACAAATAATAAAATAGAAAATATCTAGTATAATATTATAGTATAATTTTTAGGCTGGTCTAGATACAGTAGTAATGCTTTTTCAGCTAAACAAACAGGTGATGCTTCTATCAAAAAGGTTACTGTCTCAATAAACTGTAAGGCAGGACATCTATTCCTACAATACATCAACTACTGAATATTGCAATGCATATTCAACTATCAAAAAGTGATTGGCATTTTTAACTGTTAGGCGGTTCCACAGCCACCATATTGAGTGCTGGAGACTCTACTGTTCATTTTTATACAAGTGGTCCATATCCTCCCCTTATAATCTCCTCTGGTGAACTGCCAAAGGCCTCATTGATTGGACAGATCTGTTTCATCAGCATAACCATGCTCAGTGAATAACCCATCGCAGAACAGGCTGCAGTGCTGATCAGGGCTGTACTGGGAAGAGAAATCGGCCTGGGATTTTACATAGCAACTGTCCTTATGTCCTTTTATGCATATCGCGGCGGCGTTTTGTTGTCCGTTCTGCATAACGAGGCGGCTCATTTTATTTTATTGTGGCCCATTCGGCCCATTTTGCTGCCAACCCACCAGCATGCTCTGTTCTACCAATGGCCAGTCCGCCCCTGAATGGCCCCAAAGTGAGTCGGCCCACCGGGAAAATGCCCGGTATGCCAGATTACCAGTCAAGCCCTGGTGCTGATGCCGGAGGGTGATGGACATTCCTGAACACCCCAGACACCAGGTGGAGACACTGATGAAGTATCATAATGGAGCCTCATATGCAAACATACATACATGTGAATGGAGTGAGACTATATACATGATATAAGTGAGATGGATGTGTTTGCCCCAAAGGCACAAGAGTAGTTTGTAATATTACTGATAGCGGCTGTATTAAAACACCTACTCATAGTCTACTCATTTACCGACTATATAATTAGTCTTTCAATGTCGAATATGTTAAGTCTATTAAACTATGGTATAAGGTGACTAGATTTCTGAAATGAAAAATGGGGACATTTCTAGTTCAGTGTACAATGTCTTTGAATTTTCCCAGTGAGCCGATGCACTTTTGGGCTGATCATGGGTGGACTGACCATTGGGAAAACCAGGCCGACCGCAAAACGGTCCGAATGGCCTCGATAAGCTGAAATGAGCTGCCTTGTTTTGCAGAACGGGCCACAAAAAATCCCTCGCCGTTTTTTCTTCCCAGTCCACCCTTGCTTAGCACACAGTACTGTCACTTTAAAAAGAGCGTTATTAACCATTCTTTATTTTGTTCTTACCGGTAACCTTTTGGGAAGGAGGCTGCAGAACTTCTGAACAAATGAACGAAAACAAATCATTTTTTTGTGTAGAACAAACTTTTCATTTTTAGTCCCTGATTTGGACAATGGTGAATGTAGTATTGTTATGAACTGTGGTATATCATACTCTGTTGAATATGTCTCTATGAAATTTTGATACAGAGGTAAAGCTGGTCGTTTTTAATTGTCTTCTGTTACATGAGTTCATTCTTTTCTGTGCTGTATACTGCAGATTACATTTTGGCATAAAAGTGAAATAAACAAACATATATAAACAATGACTGAATATTGGAACTGTTGCAGCTGACTGCACAACACAGGGTCCCTCTTTGAATCACTTGTCTTACTCTCTTCTAAAATTCCTTCTCTTCTCCTCTTTTCCTTCATCTTTACCTGGCACTTTCCTAAAATTAGTACTAAAAGGACTGATTTGCTTTCTGGCAAACTGGCAGAGGAATTTCAAAAGAAATTAGCTCACTTGACTACCTTTTCTCTCAGCTTTACAACTGAAATGAAACACTTACACTGTGGACAATATCAGGGCTTGAAATTAATTTCTGAAGGTGGGATTGCCCCCTTAGATGCCTCGTATTGTTGGGGATTTTTTCCACTTTGTAGTCATGACACAAAAAAATTCAATATTATATAATTATAATAATAATAATTTGTATTATTATTATTATTATTATTATTACACTATTTCACCTAACTGTTTCTTTTCATTATCAGATATTAATTAATACCTTGCATTACAATGCTTCGTTTCAGTCACTTGTTTCCTAGCAAGTTGTAGTGTAATCTATCCTGTAATGTGCTGACTTACATTTATTATTCTTTGCAGATACTTTTATTATACATTTTATTTATTTTTGCACATTATTAATGTTGCATTCTTATTTTAAATGCATTAACTTCATATAATACATAACAATATAACTTATTTATAACATAACTAGTACTGTATGTGCCTCACCTTGAAACTGTTAACGATGATGATGATTCTTTTCAATTGCGCTTGCTCCCTGGTCCAGTTTTTAACAACAATGGCATGAAAAAGTAATCAGTAAAGGAAGATGATTGGCTTAAAGCACTTATAGTGAGCAGCCCTATCTGTTGGTAAAAATAAACAGCACACATTTAACCTTGTTGCCACTAGACTTCAATAGGGGCTTTCTTGCTATTTTCACTTAGCGGACTGTTTTGAATGTGTAATAATAATGGGGACATTTCCAGGGACAGACCATCATAAACCGGGACTGTCCCCGGAAAATGTCTGGTCACCCTACCATGGTATCATTTCGCAACAGAATGTATACTGATTGTCATTATAATTTAGTGATTGTAATGTATTCTTTGGCTGTATTTTTTAGAATTTGATTAAAGGATGTCACGGTCAATTATTCAATGTCGTTTGATAGGCCCATTTCGTCTACCAATGTTATGGAACTCATTAAGCTTATTACCTATAAGGGGTGTCTTGGTTTTGTTTAATACATTTTAAATCTAAGTATCATTAATAAGGTATTGAGTCAATGCTGTTGTACTAATATATTGCCATTCACATGTTGCTGGCCTTGACAAATGCCACGTGTTTGAAAACACTTTGGAAAACTATGAAAAAACAGAAAATGTTATTTTACTCAAAAATGAAAAGTCCATCATCATCATGTTGCTCCAAACCTGTTTTTCATTTTCTTTCCTCTGTGGAGCACAAAATGCTAATTTTTAAGAGCAGGCTGTTCTTTTCCAAAATAAGAAAAGGAAAGCGGACTGGGTCTGACAAACTCCAAAAAAGGACAAAAAAGTCCATATAACTTGTGCGCTATATTCCAAGACTTCTGAAGACATTTTACGTATCACTTCATGTAATGACCAGACCAAAATTCTCATTATTTACTAAAAATTTTCGCATATTGTTCATAAATTCCCCTTGTGTGTGAAAGAAAGAAAGCCCAGATTGGGAACATCTTGGGTAAATGATGACAGGTTTTAGATAAACTATTCCTTTAGGAACATTTAATTTTATTTGAATAATCCTGGCTGTCTTTCCAGTATACACTGATTTCCAGTTGCTCCAATATGGGACTGTTGTTGCTGCTAAAGCTCTGCTGTCATCCTTTCTGTCCAACTTTGGGGAAGAGACCTGACCCAACATGGCTTCCACTTGCCCCTCCTACTAATATATCTCACTAACTGACTCATTTATACCCCTTACTAATACTTTACTTCCTTGTCACTTTAGACAGACCTAGAACCCCACTTCCTCCCTGTGCATGACTTAATAGCCCACGGCATCTCCACTAACGACAACTGGAGCTTGTCTACCATCATGGGAACCCTATGTCCACCCAGACATAGCAGGACTGTGTGGAGGACACTACAGTAGGTCCATCATATACCTACTGTGTGGGTGATCTGGGGTGGTAATGAGGACCACAGGGCCTCATTTAGTCAGGCTACACTAGAACCAATCCAGGCCCAAGCCAAAGGCCCAGAGCCAGCGCTTGCAGCTCTCAGCCAGGTCTCTAGGACCCAGCTGGCTCCAACGCAGTGCCAGCATCCAGAATACCGAGCAGGGCATCTGCATTACCTCAGCCGTCTGCATCTCAGCACAGCCCTAAGCCCCAAAACCAGATATGCCATCCCAAAGCATTAGACATTTGAGTTCTACAGTCTACTATGTGTCCTGATGTTGAAATGGAGAGCTTTGCAAAAGATCAGTAACAAATGCAAGCTGCTGGGATTCTGGAAAGATAAGCAGAGTCAGGTTTGAATATGCAATGATCTGACTACATATTTTGACAGTGTTAATAGTTGCATTATCAGTAGGCCAGATTGAATATAAAGATTTATTTCAGGACCACATCCACACTAATACATGACATCACTTTTATATCTTGAATTTGAAAAAGCCTCTGAATTCATGATCTTGAAAAAAGTCTGGGTGCAATTTTATGTTATCGATGTTATTTGATGTTATACATTTTAAATTTTAAATTTTTGAACATACACTCACCTAAAGGATTATTAGGAACACCTGTTCAATTTCTCATTAATGCAATTATCTAATCAACCAATCACATGGCAGTTGCTTCAATGCATTTAGGGGTGTGGCCCTGGTCAATACAATCTCCTGAACTCCAAACTGAATGTCAGAATGGGAAAGAAAGGTGATTTAAGCAATTTTGAGCGTGGCATGGTTGTTGGTGCCAGACGGGCCGGTCTGAGTATTTCACAATCTGCTCAGTTACTGGGATTTTCATGCACAACCATTTCTAGGGTTTACAAAGAATGGTGTGAAAAGGGAAAAACCTCCAGTATGCGGCAGTCCTGTGGGCTGAAAATGCCTTGTTGATGCTAGAGGTCAGAGGAGAATGGGCCGACTGATTCAAGCTGATAGAAGAGCAACTTTGCCTGAAATAACCACTCATTACAACCGAGGTATGCAGCAAAGCATTTGTGAAGCCACATCACGCACAACCTTGAGGCGGATGGGCTACAACAGCAGAAGACCCCACCGGGTACCACTCATCTCCACTACAAATAGGAAAAAGAGGCTACAATTTGCAAGAGCTCACCAAAATTGGACAGTTGAAGACTGGAAAAATGTTGCCTGGTCTGATGAGTCTCAATTTCTGTTGAGACATTCAGATGGTAGAGTCAGAATTTGGCGTAAACAGAATGAGAACATGGATCCATCATGCCTTGTTAACACTGTGCAGGCTGGTGGTGGTGGTATAATGGTGTGGGGGATGTTTTCTTGGCACACTTTAGGCCCCTTAGTGCCAATTGGGCATCGTTTAAATGCCACGGCCTACCTGAGCATTGTTTCTGACCATGTCCATCCCTTTATGGCCACCATGTACCCATCCTCTGATGGCTACTTCCAGCAGGATAATGCACCATGTCACAAAGCTCGAATCATTTCAAATTGGTTTCTTGAACATGACAATGAGTTCACTGTACTAAAATGGCCCCCACAGTCACCAGATCTCAACCCAATAGAGCATCTTTGGGATGTGGTGGAACGGGAGCTTCGTGCCCTGGATGTGCATCCCACAAATCTCCATCAACTGCAAGATGCTATCCTATCAATATGGGCCAACATTTCTAAAGAATGCTTTCAGCACCTTGTTGAATCGATGCCACGTAGAATTAAGGCAGTTCTGAAGGCGAAAGGGGGTCAAACACAGTATTAGTATGGTGTTCCTAATAATCCATTAGGTGAGTGTATTTTGTGTAAAAAAAAATCAGGTTGTGAAATTCAAGTTTTTATTATTCAAGTGGTGGATTTCAGTTTGTGAAATTCAGATCTCAATATTCTGTTTGTTGAATACGGGTTGAAAAATTCAGGTGGCAAAATTTGAGGATACCATCCAGGAATGCAAGAAAAAGCAAACAAGTGTCGATGTAATCCATCTCTCTCTTGGACAATCGCAAAGCGATAGAAATTGTGTAAACAACATTGTGTAAAAACAAAAAGGTATACCTTAGGGATATTATAATGTTTCATTAATGTGTTTTGAAGAAAATATCAACTTAATCAGTAAATTGAATCCTTCACCTAACAGCAAGTTTCGTCAAGAACCTAATTTCATAATGAAATGAGCAAAATAAATTTACCAGTGGAAATCAATAATCAAATAACCTAAAAACTATTAAAAAAAATTATAGAATAATTAAATAAAAATATATATATATATATATATATATATATATATATATATATATATATATATATATATATACTCTCTGCCTTCAGAGAACAACAGAGTGTGTTTCATCATTACATCCAAGGTAATATGAATCGGGGAGATATCTACTTCTTGTTGTTACTGTAAATATGTGAAATAATACTGAAACAAAAAAGACTGAAACAACAGCCGCCTTTACCCATTTTGTAATTGTGTTAGGTGTCTTGGCTGTTTGATGATATTTATTATATTTATTATAATTATAATTCACTTTCTATTGCATATTTGTACAATTGTTGAATGAAAATATAGTGAACTTTGAAGGTACAACACACGTTCTGTTCCTAATTATTTACATTATCAGTCTGGATTGCTTGAGTTAGCATGCCATCTCGCTTTTTTATATTTTTATAAAAATTCTGGATATTTTAACCTCATATGTAGCTTTGTAGACTACTGATGATTTCTCAGTGTCTTATTTATTATGTTTATTTTCAGGCAGACCACGTTACCTTCATGATAATACAAATCTATATTTGTATAGATTTGTCTAGATTTGTTTGAATTTGATCTATATACTTTAGAGAATATGTGCATTTGCATTGTAGCCCTTGCTAAAATTAGACAGCAGTATTCCGTTAAAGTTTCTTTTTTTTTTGTATGTAATACATGTGTGAAAGATGAAAATAACTGGAGTAATTTAACCTTAAATGTCAGTTAAGGTCACACGCATGCACACACACACACACACACACACACACACACACACACACGAACATGCATGTTGGCGCAGATATCATTATGAGGACTCTGCATAGACATAATTGTTTTTATAATGTGCAAACTATAGATTCAATCCCCTAAACCTAACACAAACCCTAAATCTAACCCTCACAAAAAAAAAATCTTGCATTTTACATTTTCAAAAAACATAGTTTAGCATGATTTTTAAGCAATTTGAATTATGGGGGCACTAGAAATGTCCTCATAAACACGATTTATAGTATAATACCCTTGTAATTACCAGTTTGTAAACAAAAAAAAGTCCTCGTAAACCATTTAAACCTGCCCACAGACACACACAAACACACACAAAACATATTAATAATAATACAAATGACTTTAAAGTATTATTTGTAATTTCCTGTAGCTATTATTAATCAGGTATTATTATATTAATTTCCTATACACTCCTATATACACGTTTGCGCATATACCAAAAAAACAAAAACAATTCATGGTACTGCTTGAGCATATTGACCTGTTACATGTGACATCACTGTATGATCACGCTGCCTTTGTGACCAAAATTCCATTTACTTTCAGACAGTGTGCTGCGCAGGATGTGACAAAAGCCAGCAAAAGTGATACTGCTGTTTACTTGCCATAGCCAACATTTTATTTTTCTTTCATTAAAGTTTTATCTTTCAGGTGACATGGCTTTGTGAAAATACAGTATATATTTTCATATGTTCATCCATGTATAGTCATAACACCCATAACACCCAGACATGATTGTAACACATTATAATACAAATAAAAAACACTATAATGTCAGGTGACATGGCTTTGTGAAATAAAGCCATGTCACAGAAAGAAAAGTCAAGCAGCGATGAAGGGGGAGAACAGAGATATAACACTTATATGTTTCTGTTTATATAGATATTTCAGTTATCTGTGTATCAAATACAGTATATATTTTCATATGTTCATCCATGTATAGCCATAACACCCAGACATGATTGTAACACATTATAATACAAATAAAAAAAACACTGTAATGTCAATTTACAGATATTTTTTGTCATAAACACATACAATTGGTATCTCTTTTTGTGTGTTCTTCATGAGTTAACAGTGGCTCTTACATTAATACAGACATGATCATCACAGATGTTTTGTATTTGAATCAGACCACAAAACAACACAAAAACATATGAAACGTCTGAATGAGAGATGTTTATGGAGATGTACCGCTGTATGCAGCGGTACATCACCATATTATCATATTGTTATGGATCAACTAGGGATTGTGTGTTTTCTGGGCATGTATGCGTGCACTAGAATAATTTGAATGGCCTTTTCAGCAGATTTGTTCAATTTGAATTGCCAAGGAGCAAAGAAAAGACATTCTGCACATTATCTAAAATTTAGGCTGTATATGTTTACTGCTATTTATGTATAATATACTGTATATATTCATTTAAAATGACTTTTGTTCTGTTTCCATCACTTTGCGATTGTCCAAGAGAGAGAGATGGATTACGTCCATGCTCGTTTGCTCTTCCTTGCCATCCCGGATTTCATCCTCAAATTTTGCCACCTGAATTTTTCAACAACCTGAATTGAGACCTGAATTTAAAAACCTGAAATCCACCACTTGAATAATTAAAACTTAAATTTAACTTAATTTCTTTAGGTTAATTCACACAAAATATTTTCAATTATTTAAAATGAACAGCAAATATTTTTGATGATATCAAATTATACCCAGTCTTTTTTCAAGATCATGAATTCGGAGGCTTTTATTATTTTTTTTATTCAAGTTCTTGTGATATAAAAATTATGCCATACTAATACTGTGTACATCTTTGTTTGAAAATGTACTGATTTCACTTTGTTTACACATCTCATCCAGAGTAGAATGGTGTTTTGCTCCACTGAAAAAACGTTGAAAAATTATCCTGTCATTTGATTATCATACACCTGTAGCACAAATGCAAGCGTTGCAGAATTGTATATAAATTGGGTTGCTAGGAGATACCTCAGGTGACAGTCGATTAGCTGATAATCTAAAGGGAGCATTGCAGTTTTGTTTCCTTACACATATTCTTCCGAGCATCCAGAACAACTTACCTTTGTATCACCTAATTGCACAGGATAATTGTCCTGCATATGAGCGAAAATGTTGGAGTTGTTCCCCGTAATCGCTGCCACTTTTCTGCCACATGTTTTACACAGCCATCTTCCACCAACAATTCCTGTGCATTTTTATGGAAAATAACCCTTTTAGATGGTGGATAAAGGGTCGACTGCATTCCTTCTTCAGCCATGCTTCTCGTCCACGTTGGTTTTGTTTTTATCAGAGTATGTATCATTTATGGCGCATACATGCGGTGTTGTGAATCTTGATTCGTTGATGGAAAAATTTAATAATACTGTGCAATCATAAAAATCTAAAAATTTGGCCAAAAGGTTATCTAGAATTATTTACAGTATTTTGAATTGCTTATGATAACAATATTGTGAATGTTAATTACCATGATATATCGGATTACAGAATACCGTCAAATGCCTATTTCAAAATAATTTTCCTTATCATATACCCCTGGAAAACAATGATGTTCGGAAATTAAAAACGGATTAGTGTGGATATGGCCTCACATTTTCTAAGATGAAATCTGTATTATTCTATACTGAGTAAACATAAAGATGATAAAATTGTCAGGGCTCATCTAGACTAGACACGTTAGGTTGAAAACTCTGTTTTCCATTTCATAATGTCATTATTTTCCAAAGTGTGCAGTATTTGAGAGTGTTTTTTAAAGTTTCCATTTTCGGTCGAGGAAAACACTATTTTAGTATGGATGAGAGGCATAAAAGCAAAATCAATGCATTTTCAACTGAAAGTGTGTTACTGTGGAAGTAGCCTTAAACTTAGTACTCTTATTGGTAGAAGGAAGCATAGGCCTTCAAATGAGAAAATACATTTAATAAACAAGAATGCAAGGGGCAAGAAGTGTGGAGAACTTTTTGAATTATGCTCGTTTCACTCTTTTTTGAACAAACAGATTCTTTGTGGACCTGATTATCAGTAAATTGTGGAAATGGTCCGGCCACAACAGTGGCTCGGTTCAGAGACATGGCGGAGGAAAGACACAACGTGTCGTTCCCTCCCTTGGGGAACGGAGGTTACATACGTAACCAAACACTTGGGGACCCATTCCAATCTTGCCATGCGCTGAACCTTGTACGTGGACTGCCGATACAGAGGCGGGCAGGGATTTCATCCAGTGCCATGCATCGTCTGTACCTGGCTGCACGTACCCTTCCCCAATGCCCCATAATAACATCGGAGTCCTTCTAGTTACCCTGGGAGGGGAAAAAGGTGATGTTTGCCAACATGGGAATGGGCCAGCCTGGCTGGGCCTCTTTTCTCTCTATGTTTCTCGCATAGAGCAATCACGGCCGGGGCCCTTACACGCATATAGGGAAGGGGGTCTTACCCAGACCCCTGCGGAGACCACACCTGCCCTTTTTCTTGGGGAGGAAAAGTGGTAGACATGTCACACGGCCGTCTTAGGGCTCGTGTGGAAAGTATGGTGCGGTGGTAGATCCAGCCTCGAAGGGGGAGTTGCTACAGCACGGCGACCGAGACAGCTGTAACTGCCTAAGGGAGACACGGGGTCCGCTCGTAAGGGACAGAACTGTGGAATTACACACAGGGGAGTCCGAACAGGAGGCCTTCTTATTTTACCTGTGGAGCCCCTATACCAGTACGGGTGGCCATCAGGGTACCCGCAGTGGCTTGGGTCGGCGAGTTCCTCCGCTGAGCCGCGGACCCGGAGGGCTGGGGAGGAATCGACCAGGGGCCCGACTTGGAGTGGGGCCCTGGGAAGAAGGCGCACTACTTTACCTTGACGCCAGGAAAGGGCGCTGGGCATAGCGATCCACCCGGCCGGTCGGTCCACGTGTTACCGAGTTCTCACGGGCTCGGACCTGAGAAAACACGAGACGCTAACCGACTCAACGCCGAGGTTGTAAAACCTTGCGAAGGTGTTGGGTGTTGCCCAACCCGCGGCTCTACAGATGTCTGCTAGGGAGGTGCCCTTGGCCAGTGCCCACGAGGACGCTAACACCCCTTGTTGAGTGAGCTCGGACCCGCAAGGGTAGGGGCACGGCCTGGGTGTGATAAGCCAGTGTGATGGCGTCGACAACCCAGTGGGCGAGCCTCTGTTTGGAGACGGCATTCCCTTTCTGCCGTCCCCAAAGCAGACAAAGAGCTGCTCAGAGCGTCTGGTGCTCTGTGTGCAGTCCAGGTAAATGCGCAGGGCGTGCACTGGACACAGCAACGAAAGGGCTGGGTCTGCCTCCTCCCGGGCAGCGCTTGCAGGTTCACTACCTGATCTCGAATGGTGTGGTAGGAACCTTGGGCACATAGCCCGGTCAGCGGTCTTAGGATCACAGACATATCTGCCGGACCGAACTCCAGGCAAGTGTCGCTGACAGAGAACGCTTGCAGGTCCCCGACCCTCTTAATGGAGGCGAAGCGATCAGCAGGGCCGTCTTAAGAGAGAGGGCCCTGAGTCCAACTGATTCGAGCAGCTCGAAGGGAGGTCTCTGGAGTCCTGCCAAGACTACCGAGAGATCCCAGGAGGGAACTAGGCCTGGCCGGGAGGGATTCAACCTCCGGCGCCTCTCAGGAACCTGAGGATCAGGTCGTGCTTACCCAAAGACTTGCCGTCTACAGGATCATGGTGGGCGGCGATAGCGGCAACATACACCTTGAGGGTGGACGGGGACAGCCTCCTGTCCAGCCTCTCCTGTAGGAACAGAAGCACTGACCTAATCAGCGATCTCTGCGGGTCTTCGGCTCGGAAGAACACCAATCTGCGAACAAGCGCCACTTTAGGGCGTAAAGGTGCCTGGTAGAGGGGGCCCTGGCTTGGTTGATGGTATTCACAACGGTCGCCGGTAAGCCGGCTAGCTCTTCCGCGTCCCGTCCAGGGACCAGACGTGGAGGTTCCAGAGGTCTGGGCGCGGGTGCCAGAGCATGCACCGTCCCTGAGAGAGGAGGTCCTTTCTCAGGGGAATTCACCAGGGAGGAGCTGTCGCGAGGAGCCTGAGTTCCGAGAACCAAGTCCGAGTGGGTCAGTAGGGGGCCACCAACGTGACTTGCTCCTCGTCCTCCCTGACCTTGCACAGCACCGGTGCAAGAAGTCTCACTGGGGGAAATGCGTACTTGCGCAGCCCCGAGGGCCAGCTGTTTGTCAGCGCGTCTGTCCCGAGGGGAGCCTCTGTTAGGGCGTACCAGAGCGGGCAGTGGGAGGTTTCCTGGGCGGCGAACAGGTCTACCTGGGCCTTGCCAAACCGTTCCCAAATCAGCTGGACCGACTGGGGGTGAAGCCTCCACTCCCCGCTGGGCAGGCGTTGTCGTGATAGCGCGTCCGCTACGACGTTGAGCTTGCTGGGGATGTGAGTGGCACGCAGCGACTTGAGTCTGTTCGATCTCACGAGGACATGTTTGTCCCGAACTAACAGGAGGAACTTCCTGAGAGCAAGAAGGACGGTCAGCAACTCCAGGCAATTGATGTGCCAACGCAGCGGGGCCCCTTTCCAACGGCCCGCTGCTGCGTGCCCGCTGCACACGGCACCCCACCCGACCGGAGGTGTCGGTTGTGACCAGGACGCGTCGGGACACCTGCTGCAGGGGCACTCCTGTCCGTAAAAAGCAGAGGTCTGTCCAGGGTCGGAGTGTTTTGAGGCAGGCGGGGGTGATCCTTACCCGATGCGTGCCGCGGTGCCATGCTTGTCTTGGGACTCGAGTCTGGAGCCAGTGCTGGAGTGGTCTCATATGCATCAACCCCAGCGGCGCGACCACTGCGGAGGACGCCATATGCCCCAGGAGCCTCTGGAAAAGTTTTAGAGGGACCAATGTGCCTGGCTTGAAGGAAGCGAGGCAGTCCAGCACCGACTGAGCACGCTCGTTCGTGAGACGTGCTGTCATTGAGACTGAGTCTAACTCCAACCCGAGAAAAGAGATGCTCTGAACCGGAGTGAGCTTGCTCTTTTCCCAGTTGACCTGAAGCCCCAAGCGGCTGAGGTGCCGGAGCACCTGGTCTCTGTGTGTGCATAGTAACTCTCGAGAGTGTGCTAGGATGAGCCAGTCGTCGAGGTAGTTGAGAATGCGGATGCCGGCTACTCGTAGCAGGGCAAGGGCCGCCTCTGCAACTTTCGTGAAGACGCGAGGGGACAGAGACAGGCCGAAGGGGAGGACTTTGTACTGAAACGCCTGGCCGTCGAACGTGAACCGTAAGAAGGGTCGGTGTCGTGGCAGAATTGAGACGTGGAAGTACGCGTCCTTCAGGTCCACCGCTGCGAACCAATCTAGATGCTGAACGCCAGCCAGAATATTTCTCTGCATAAGCATTTTGAATGGGAGTTTTAACAAGGCCCGATTGAAAACTCGCAAGTCCAGGATTGGTCGTAAGCTGCCGCCTTTCTTGGGTACAATGAAGTAAGGGCTGTAGAAACCCTTCCTCATTTCGGTTGGAGGGACGGGCTCTACCGCGCCCTTGGCTAAGAGGGTCGCGATTTCCGTGCGCAGGGAACTGGCATGCTCGCCGTGTACTGCGGAAAAGCAGACGCCCCTGAAGGGGGCGGAGCCGGGCAAACTGAATTGCGTAATCGAGTCGAATGGTCCGGTGCAGCCAGCGTGATGTGTTGGGAAGCGAAAGCCACGCTTCCCAGCTCAACGCTTAGGGGCACCGAAGGGACGAGTATTTTGGACGCATCCAGCGGGGCCTCGCGAGCGGGCGGAACAGGTAATGCAGCGTCGGGCAGCTTCGTTGCGGCCTGAGGCTGAGGTGCTGAGAATAGACTCAAAGCACTTACCTTGCTCCGCGCCCGGCAGGGGCGGGTTCTTGACTGAGGAGGAGGTCTGATGTTGGCGCCCTCTGGACTCGCCTGAACCGGCCGGCCGGGGACAGTCGTGGGCAGGCGGAAGGCGGATCGCCGCGTCCGTGTACCGGACTGTTGTGATCTGAAAGCACATTGCCGTGAAAACGGCATTTGCGGCCAGGTGACCCAGAGGCAAAGGAAATAGCTCTTTTATTGAGAATGTGGGTACCACAGCCCCGTCAGGGGTGTGGCAAATGAAAATACAAAGGATTCTCCTCCCGGCCCTCCACCGGGGACGGAGCGGTCTTACCACCTCCGAGCTAATGTCTTCGGCTCTGGGTCGGCTGTCTCAGGAACGCTTGGGAGCCTTCTGGGTCCTGGAGGGGTTCGGGAGACAGGGGCGGCGCCGCCTGCGGAGTGCTCGACGCTGGGGCTGAGAGTTGGGCCCGGGTTGAGGCGGAGCAGGAGCTGGTTTCCTCGCAGGGGGACGCCATTGGACGGGCAGACAGGGCGGGGCCCGTAGCGGCAGGTCTGCGGCGGGGCATGATGTGCGAAATGGCCTCCGTCCTCTTCTTCACCGCGGAGAACTGTTGGGCGAAGTCCTTGACGGTGTCACCGAAAAGGCCAATCAGGGAGACAGGTGCGTCCAGGAAGCGGTTTTTCGTCAGCCTCACGCATCTCGACCAGGTTGAGCCAAAGATGGCGTTCCTGGACCACTATAGCGGCCATCGTCTGTCCGAGTGCCTGCGCTGTGGCCTTCGTCGCTCTCAGGGCGAGGTCGGTCGCTGAGCGCAGTTCCTGCAGCACATCAGGATCAGGTCCACCCCCGTGCATGTTTCTGAGAGCTTTGGCCTGGTGGACTTGCAGGAGGGCCATCGCATGCAGGGCGGAGGCAGCGCGTCCAGCCGTAGTGTAGACCCTCGCGTTAAGCGAGGATGTTGTCCTACAGGGCTTGGATGGGAGTACGGGGCAACCCCGCCAGGAGGTAGGGCTACCGGGGCATAGATGGTGCGCAACTGCCCTATCAACCTGGGGAATCGCGTTGTACCCGTGGCGCTCTCCTCCGTCGAGGGTGGAGAGAGTGGAGCGGGTGGCACCTAGACGAGCGGAGAGCGGGGCTCTCCACGTAGACGTCAGCTCATCATGCACCTCCGGGAAGAAAGGGACCGGGGGGATGCGAGGCCGCGAATGGCGCGCTGCCCCCTTTTCTGTTGAAAGCAAGCCGCGACCGCAACGTGGTCATGGTCATGTTCTCGCAGTGAGAACATGAACCATCCACAAACGCCGCCTCGGTGTGATCGCGGCCCAAACACACGAGACAGCGCCTGTGGCCGTCTGAAGCAGAGAGCACTCTACCGCATCCAGGAACGACACAGGGGCGGAAAGGCATCTTGAAAAGACGCGTCCTTAAAAGGACGCTCAACGCCGCTGTGTTTGCTCTTTTAGAGAAAATTACTCTTTTAGTAAAAACTCTTTTAATACACAGTGTGTGTGTGTGTGCGTGTCTGCGCTGTCGAGCGCTCAGGGGCAACAATGCACGCCGTGCACTGAGAAGGAGAAAGCCGCTGTTGTGCGCCGTCAAGATCCAACAGCATGCAGATCGTCAGAGGAAAACAGGAACGTTTAAGTGGCGTGTAACTTCGCAGCAAACTGCTGACAGACCATCGGCTCGAAGAAATTTTCTGAATGAACTCCGTGATTTGCCCCGCTTAAATACCCGTATGTCCGGGGACGGGGTATGCAAATACTGACTGCCAACTCCCATTGGCCCTTTTCAATAAGATCAGAGGTGAATATTGGCGCTCAAGAGAGACCCCTAGTGTCGCTTCTCCGACACAACGTGGAGAGAGCGACAGAAGGGGAACTGAAGATTTCATACAAAGGTGTACATTACAGTCTTAAAAGACAAAGGACAACTGTCTCTAACAAGGACAGAAAGAGATGCACAAGCCCAGATGTACAACTAAACAAGAGGAAAAGTACATTGGAGTCTCTAGTTTGAGAAATAGACTCCTCACATGCCCTCAGCTGATAGCTTCATTGAATTCTACCCGCTCAACACCAGTTTCATGTACAACAGTAAAGAGAAGACTCAGGGATTCAGGCCTTATGGTAATAATTGCAAAGAAAAAGCCACTTTTGAAACAGAATAACAAAGAAAATGTTACAGTGACATTGGACAACAGATAATTGGAAAATAGTATAATGGATCTTAGCCCCATTGAGCTTTTGTGGGATCTGCTAGACTATAAGGTGTGTGAGAAGTGCCTGACAAGACAGCAACATCTATGGCAACAGCTACAGAAATGAGTGGGTGAAATGACAGCTGAGTATCTGGACAAACTGACAGATAGAATGCCAAGGATCTGCACAGCTGTCATTGATGCACATGGAAGTTTTTTTGATGAGAACACTTTGAAGTAGTTTAAGAAGTTCAGATTATATATATATCAATCCCTAACTAAATGTCTAATCACTTCAAATGATGTGACAGTACAATTTAAGACTCTTAGTTTATTCTGATGCTACACCTATGAGCCAAACTAATGAGAGAAGGATGAAGATTGTGTTTTTGTTCTTTCATGTTTCTGTATGTTTACGTATATGTGTGTGAGTGTGTGTGTTGATATGTATGCATGAATCTATTTCGTTATTTGTTCTCGTTTATTGGGAATGCTGCATCAACATGTTCTGAAAGTGAAAGATGGAGGAATATGGGGGAGAAAGAGTTGTGTTGTTTTGCCACTTAAATATGTAGGAACAGTAAGTGAGCTAGGAATTAAATTAAACTGTCCTTATTCTACATCATTACTATGTAAGGAAATTTATAATGGAATTAGTCACATTCGACAACCATTTTAAGAAATATAAATCACAAATAATTAGATTATTTGTCTGAATAAAATTCTCCACCATTAAAATCATAATACAACACCTTGTTGTATCCACTCACAATTTATATTGTAAGGAATTAGCTTTAATAAGGTAATTATGATTAATTCACTTATTTGAGTAATATTATTGAAAATAATATTATACGTATTTAGGTATAAATTTGAAGCTAAATCTTTTAGAAACAGGGATGAGATTATTTATCAAAATATACCACAATTTATTGCTTTTATAAACTTATAAACTAACACATACAACATAAAACAGGTTGGAGAGGAATGTGACAGAATGTGAAAAAAATTATCAATGCAGAGAAAATTTACTTTATGGAGTCTGTAGACAATGCCTTAAGAACCAGTTATCCTTCTTTGAGTCTAAATCGATTTGCTATAAGATTACCCAAAGTATTTAAATAATACACCAGCACTTTCAGCAAAAGTCTCGAGATGTACTTGCGTGTCGTTGTGTTTACTTGCATTGTGTTTCCTTGCTATGGCTTGGTTCTTTGACTCTTTGTAGAAAATTCAGTCTGTCGATGCCTTAGACCTCTGTTAGATCGGGATATCTGTTGTGTCGATGGATGATGAGGTGGGCTTTGAAGTGAGGCCCTCCACAAGGTGTGTGAACCGTAGAGCAGAGAGTGAGAGGCTTCCTCGGGACTTCGGGTCCCGAGTTTCCTTGAGCTCTACATGGTACGGAGGCTGCGAATGAGGAGCTGCAGAGGAAGTGAAGAGCAAGAGAGCCGAAGAAGAGAGGAGACCGTGAGAGAGTTCTTCCTTGGTAGGAAATTTTGAGCTGAAATTGGCTGCACCCCAAAGGTGTCATGAGCCAATCAGAAGTGGCTTTTCAGAGTCACATGGTCAACTGGTCTGTCCTTCTCAAAGTTGATTTACAATCCTTTGTGTGGAGGATTCTTACAAACTTCCCGCTCATACTAGTGAATGTTTAATCATGAACTTTTATATCTTGAAAACGGTGCAAGAGACATGACAATTGTTGTCATCAACATTCGCTACGTAAACAAGCAATCATTTACATAGTAAATATGACATACTTTCATGAATATTATTAATGTAAATTACAAAACATGAAAAACCCTGATTAAAAATCATACTGGTTAATTCATTGGTTTTAAAACATGGATAATACATTACACATTATAAGAAATCTGATTGTAAGGGTATATTATCAGGTTAAGCCTTGAATAATTCTTAGTAGAATGAGATAATACAAGATTAAAGATTATAATCATTGATTTGTCAATTATAAGTGATTACAAATCACTACACATATTCTAAAAGTTACATCATGCTATACTCATTAATTCATCAGTTATAAAATCAATCACAGGTCAAAGTAATTTTCAGAATAATCTAGCAAGGCAAGGTACTGTGTAAATTTTTTTAGAAGGTTAACTCACAAGCACTGGGACTTTGTGTGAAATGTTCATTCATTCCTTTTTAGCTGCTGTTTGCAGAATAATGATCATAAGGATCTCATGATCAGATGAGCATAAATGTAGCAAATTGGTTTATATTGAAGGAAAAACAGAGTGTGTTGTAAGCTTTTCCCGGGGATTCCAGGGAGTGTGCTCTGTGTTTTATTGCCCGTAACTTTTGCACTTAGGGTCCTTTTGCAGAGAAGTTCTCAAGTAATGCGTTATCTGGACAAGACCGTTTTGTTAGTTTTATTGGCCAGATGTGAGATTCTTGGTGTCTGGTCAAGCAGAATCTTTTAATTTATGACGTTGAGGAATTCCAGGGTTAAAAATTTGGGTTTTCTATATTCAAGTCATATTGCCAGCAATTACTTTCTCTTTTGCACCTAATATCCTACAAATATATAAAGAGCTGTTTTCGAGAGACCTGTGATTATATTATTTCCTCATTTGATTTAGATAATTTTTCATATAGACTAAACACATCTTCAACAAACACACAGCCTCCACATGTCAGCTTAAATCAACTTAACTTGTATACAAATGATTACCAGTAGCAAAATAATGTGGTGTTGTTTTAAAAATGCATTATTCTTACCCACCACCCCATCTGTACATCATCTGTTGAAGTGCCTTCTTTAACAATGGAAATAAGTCATTTCACAGCACATTTGTCAGTGGGTTGACTTGATTCATGACAAGATTTGCATACATCACATATTCAGAATATATCTCTACTGATGTACCTCTCTTTCACTTCTTCTTGATGTTCCGTCTCACAACTGTAAAAACAATATCACTCAAGCATTACACAGTCTCGAGCTGGTGACTGTAGAACATCAATTCATGTACAGAATTGAATGTTATTTACTTTCTGATGGAAAAAAAAGCATAGCTGATCACCATCATCCACTACATACCAAAAGTACATGAACAACTTCTTCTAATTAACAGGTTTGACTATACCCCTTAACTCTACTGAAGACGTATATTAATGTTACAACATACAATTGTTGCATTTCTATAGAATTGTTTGCTTCTGAATTTGTGGCAACAGTTTGGTGATGACTCTTTTGTACTTTTCCACAAAGCAAAGTTTACAAATGTTTTACTGAGTCTGGTGTGAAAGAACGATATTGGCCTGCATAATGCCCAGACCTGAACCCCATTGAACACCTTTGGGATGTATTTGAATACTGACTATGAGACATAACCTAACACTTGCCTGACTTCACTGATCACTGCTGAAAAGACCTGCATTGCCGTTTACCAGCTCATTTTGTGTTTTGAGTACTGGTCCCCAGCAGGTAATGCTGGTGTGCTGGTATTCCCACCAGGCTTTTAAACCAGCATGGTCAACCAGCTTCACCAGCTAGGTTTTGTTGATGAAAACCAAGGCTTTGCCCTAAACAGCAAAAAAACTGCATGGACCAGCATGGGAAATAAATGCTGATTTAGCTTTTCAATAGGAATGATCTTGCATCTGAATAAGACCAAATACCTATAGCCATGTTCCAACATCTAGTGGAAAGGGTTCCCGATAGAGTGGAGGATGTTGTGGTGGACCAACACTGTTTCAGTATGGATGTTAAAAGAGGATATTAAATGCCCAACAAGCACATACAGGTGTGGTGCTTGGGTGCCCAAATACTTTTGGCCTTGTAGTGTATGTTGTAAAAACAGCATGCTAGTTCACCAATTAGACCATCACTATTCAGCATAATCCAACTTGAACAAGCATGGAAATTCACTGAATTCTCAACAGGGTTATCAGAATATCACTACGTTCTGCAATGTAAAGTGTTATAATTTAAGTATTTAAGAGGCTGGGTTTACCTTTCCAACTTATTTAAGGCATAATGATTCAGTAGAGCAAAGAGCTGGAGGCTGGTATTATTTCAGACACCAACATACTGGGAGAAACGTTGGAGAGGCTGTTTTAATCTATCACAACAGTAATTAATATTTGAGTGGTTACCATTCCTCAGCAATAAAGCTGTGTGGATATGGCAGTGTTTAATGCTCTAAGAGCCTGCTGTCCACAGAGGAAGTAGAATCCACCTGACAAATGGAGCCAGAGCACACTCTCCCAGTGTATTTCTCACCGGCGATAAGTATGGCCATTTAACCGCATTATGGGCACACTGGCAGCTGTGTCAGGATTAGTTTGGACGTGCCAGCCTGTGATGCCTTGCTCACTGATTTAGAACATTCTAAACCAAGACCGCATGGGCTGCCTGACTAAATTCACTCAGCTTTTCATTAAAGTAAAAAATGTTGGATGTGGATGTTTGGCAGTGGTATAAGCATGAAAGTCCACCAGCTAGATCAGCACCAGAAAAACACTAATCAGCATAAACCGTCCTGGAGATTCACATAGGTTGACACTGGTCTTTCCAGCATGATGGGCAAAGACATTAGTGTTGTTCCAGTACAAACAATCAAAGAGAGAAAGGAGTTGATGAAAAGAGATGGAAGACAGACTAAAAGAAAAAGAAGAACAGCATTTTCTCTGTTCATATACACACTTTCACAGATATGCTGACTTCTCAAATTTTACCACACAATTACAGACATTTGCATAATTAATGGATCTGTCAAGGGCCGCTCGCCCCATTGCATTTAAATTTTTTATTTAGCAGGCAGATAAATAAGTAAAAAGCCTCCAGCCTGCAAATACAGTGAGGAAAATAAGTATTTGAACACCCTGCTATTTTGCAAGTTCTCCCACTTGGAAATCATGGAGGGGTCTGAAATTGTCATCGTAGGTGCATGTCCACTGTGAGAGACATAATCTAAAAAAAAAAATCCAGAAATCACAATATATGATTTTTTAACTATTTATTTGTATGATACAGCTGCAAATAAGTATTTGAACACCTGTCTATCAGCTAGAATTCTGACCCTCAAAGACCTGTTAGTCTGCCTTTAATATGTCCACCTCCACTCCATTTAGTATCCTAAATTAGATGCACCTGTTTGAGGTTGTTAGCTGCATAAAGACACCTGTCCACCCCATACAATCAGTAAGAATCCAACTACTAACATGGCCAAGACCAAAGAGCTGTCCAAAGACACTAGAGACAAAATTGTACACCTCCACAAGGCTGGAAAGGGCTACGGGAAATTGCCAAGCAGCTTGGTGAAAAAAGGTCCACTGTTGGAGCAATCATTAGAAAATGGAAGAAGCTAAACATGACTGTCAATCTCCCTCGGACTGGGGCTCTATGCAAGATCTCACCTCGTGGGGTCTCAATGATCCTAAGAAAGGTGAGAAATCAGCCCAGAACTACATGGGAGGAGCTGGTCAATGACCTGAAAAGAGCTGGGACCACCGCTTCCAAGGTTACTGTTGGTAATACACTAAGATGTCATGGTTTGAAATCATGCATGGCACGGAAGGTTCCCCTGCTTAAACCAGCACATGTCAAGGCCCGTCTTAAGTTTGCCAATGACCATTTGGATGATCCAGAGGAGTCATGGGTGAAAGTCATGTGGTCAGATGAGACAAAAATAGAACTTTTTGGTCATAATTCCACTAACCGTGTTTGGAGGAAGAAGAATGATGAGTACCATCCCAAGAACACCATCCCTACTGTGAAGCATGGGGGTGGTAGCATCATGCTTTGGGGGTGTTTTTCTGCACATGGGACAGGGCGACTGCACTGTATTAAGGAGAGGATGACCGGGGCCATGTATTGCGAGATTTTGGGGAACAACCTCCTTCCCTCAGTTAGAGCATTGTAGATGGGTCGAGGCTGGGTCTTCCAACATGACAATGACCCGAAGCACACAGCCAGGATAACCAAGGAGTGGCTCTATAAGAAGTATATCAAGGTTCTGGCGTGGCCTAGCCAGTCTCCAGACCTAAACCCAATAGAGAATCTTTGGAGGGAGCTCAAACTCCGTGTTTCTCAGCGACAGCCCAGAAACCTGACTGATCTAGAGAAGATCTGTGTGGAGGAGTGGGCCAAAATCCCTCCTGCAGTGTGTGTGCAAACCTGGTGAAAAACTACAGGAAACGTTTGACCTCTGTAATTGCAAACAAAGGCTACTGTACCAAATATTAACACTGATCTTCTCAGGTGTTCAAATACTTATTTGCAGCTGTATCATACAAATAAATAGTTAAAAAATCATATATTGTGATTTCTGGATTTTTTTTTTTTAGATTATGTCTCTCACAGTGGACATGCACCTACGATGACAATTTCAGACCCTCCATGATTTCCAAGTGGGAGAACTTGCAAAATAGCAGGGTGTTCAAATACTTATTTTCCTCACTGTATATTAACTTCACTTTCTGGTTGTTGCTTATTCACTGTCCATCTACATAATTCCTGTGGCTTTCTCTGTTTTACATATTCTCAGGACAGTCAAGGCAAGGCTCTTTGAGTCTCTCTCCTCAGTGTTCTTTCCCTCTCTATATCGGCAAGACGTCCTTAGCTCAGGTGGAGAGTGTAGATGAGTAGATTAGATCCCATGTCATTGGATCACAGCAAGCCAAATCAATCCGTGAGTGCCAAAGGAGCACAACAGAGAGAATCGCAAAGCTCATCGATTGCCACTGAAAGCAATCATACATGCAGGAAGGCTCGCCGTGTGCCGAAAAAAGCTCTCTTAAAATATAGATCAAATGTTCCTTGTCTTGTTGAGTTGTTTCTCACCTTTAACACGATGAATTCTCTGTCAGAGTTCAGCAACATTTTTGGACAACAAAACGTCTTTGTATGTACTTTGATATACAGTTTGATGTGTGGTGGTGGATTTCTTGAATTTTTTAAGAATATAGGGTTGAAACTCAGGTGTCTTTCAGTGTGTCAGTGGTGGGGTCATCTACAGGGGACTAAAGCTTGATGCTTTTTAAATTTCGGGAATGTTTTATTTTTGTTTTATCTTAGAGCAAAATCATCAGTCTTTGATCAATTAGTGTTTTTTTTTTTGCCTTTGTTTCATTCACATTGCATTCATACTGTCAAAATTAACTCACATTTGCTCTGAGGAATGAAATATCTATATAATCAAAATACCTTTTTTTCTAGGATTTTACGGAATCCGGGACAGACTGACTTTGCCAACATTTGCATACTTACTTAGTTGTATCACACAATCTAACAAGCGATAGTGTGCACCCAGTTTACATATAATGAAATACTCCATTGAAGAATTCATGATTTATTACTCCATTGAAGAATTCAGCAATCAGTAGACTTGATTACAGATTTTATGCATCACCAGCACCACTTGGCCATTGTTTGAGGTCCACATTGCTACACTGCCGTACTGCAATAGGCTGACTAGAACACACCAAAGGATAACACAGTTTGAATATCAAAAATTACAACTTGTGATTTAAATGGAAAGGATGGGGTTGGCTTTTCAGTTCTAAAAAGATATGGAAAATTCCTATTCACCATTTGAGTGACATGCTGCACTGCGGTTTTTCTCAAACTGCTCTTTCCCTTTCTGCCATTTACTCTTTTTTTTCAATGTCTAGACGGGCAAGGAAACTGCACTTCAACAGCTATTCAGAGCCATCATAAACTACCTCAAATTTATAGCCACAAAGTCTCAGATATGTCGAAAACCAGGCAAGGGCAAGTCAAGTGATTTCCAAGAGAACGCTGCAAACAAGCGTATCATCTTAAAACTAATTTGACCTTGGTTTGCTGTAACCTATGTTATGTAGCACATTGAAATGGCCAAGACTGATGCAGAGAGGCCTTTCACTTGCTGAAAATTCATCACAACTCTAGTTTTAGGAGGGAAAACAAAGCAAGAACTTTGCTTTTAATAACATGGCTGGTACACAGTCAAGACTAGGGCTGGGCATCGTTAAACATTTTTTGATACCGATACTGATACCTTGACTTTGATACTGGTTCCTAAACAATATTTTTTTATACCACTTTTATTAAATCCATTTTAACAAGATTACAAACATTACACATTACCTCAAACAAACTTTGGTTTTAATTTTTCAATTTGGTGACTTTTTTTACAGACTCAAAGACTTATCTCCTGAGCCTTCTGTACTCCTCTTGCCAGGGTCAGCAGGGGCAGAGGCTAATAACATTAATGTGAAGAGGGAAAAAAAGAATAAAACAAGAAAGCTAAACTGTTAATTCAGCCAACCCTAAGGATAAATACAGGTTAATAAGATAACTAGTTTAATGTGAGTAAAACTTGATCAGTTACTGTCAACCTTAAAGAATTTTTAGCATCGATTTAGCTAGCTATCTTTAGCCATACATCCAAATATCTTTCGTTATGTAGGTTCCAGTTTATAGGACTATGTCACTGTGCACAGAAACGTTAATTAACATGTACACAAGCATGTACCACTACAAGTTAGCCAATTTTATTTGTTGATTTGTTTGCTAAATGTTAACCTTACCTGTCAGAGTCCCAGTCATAGCGCCATTGCATTCATCCGTAGTTTTGGAGGAGGACTCGTATGGTTGATGGAGGCTCTATGGCAGGAGGACGCTGAGAGGATGACTGTACCAGCTCGGTCTTCTTGCAGTCGAAGACGGAGCAACTTTCTGCTCTTAAGTTTATTCCGTACACTGTCAAGTGCTTCATCAGATTTTTCCTTGATGCCTAAACACAGCCAATCACCGGCACTTTTAGATTTGGGCACATCTAGCATGCTACATGCTTATCACTGACGGTGACGTTTAGTACCGAATGACAATAAATTGTTCGATACTCGATTGTTTAGAGGCAATTCGGTCGGTGCCTAAAATGTATCGAACTCGATACCCAGCCCTAGTCAAGACTGACTCTGTTGCATCATTTAATTAAAACATACTCTCTGTGATACAAGACAATAAATATTCACATGGTCAAATTAAAACATCAATAATGGTAAAACAGAGAGGAAACAGCAAAAATAAGAAAAAAGAAAAGGAAACTAAAGTGAAAAGTTAGAAATACATTCTAAATTCTTAGAGAAATATCTTGAGAGAAGGGTGATACAAGCGGCCCTGCCTTCAGCACAAGGCTAATGTGTTTTTGAAGATTGCTGGGAATGAATATCAAATGATGATGCAAGTTTTATGGAGATGGAGGCTCAAAGTGGCTGGCTTCTTTTTAAACATATTAAAAAAAGCAGAAGATCAAGGAGATGAATGAGCTGCTCTTACAGTTGTGCATCTAGGCAACACACTCACAGCTGCCCATATTACAATCGCCTTTGTTCTTGAAATGTTTCTGCACTGCAGTGATACTGACTTATCTGCAAAACTAAGCAATTTAAATGTTAGACAAAGAGTGAGACACAAGTTGATTATCTTGTCAAAGGACCAATCATCTTTCACCATGCAAGCCAATTAGCTTAAAATGTCACATGTGAGTTAGCCGATTAGCTAACAGATAACAAGTTCAAGAACCTATCAGCATGCTCTACATAGAGTTCCATGCCTGAACGTCGAACATGTTAATTGGAAAAAAAATTATCCTCACTCAGCATTTGATAATTTTCTTAATACAGAATGACACAGAGTACAATTGCCCCCTGATCTATATCTTGCCATTTGAAATACAACAAGGTAGGACATGAAAAAGGCTGTTTGTTCACAAAAGCAACTTATTAACTAAAGCTGAAGTATGTAAGTGTAATGTTAAAATACCTCCTACTATCCAAGCTTAATATGCAGAGACAACTATTAAATTCCCATTTCTAAATTGATCACTAATTACACTGCAATTGTAAACACTGTGGCTATGTGGGGCTATCAAAATATTGCTGTTTATTTGAGCATCCGACCAGCCTGACATAGCGACATTGGTTCAACCAGTGGAACAGGACTATACACTGTACACCTTTCCATTTAACTTGAGGCAAATATCCGTCTAAGCATGCAGGCAGAAAATTACTTGCATAAATGAAGACATAAAAACAATTATACATTTAAAAATAATAATTATAATGATGACATAATCACTGACATATAAATCATGGTTCGAGGTGAATGTGTTTTTGTGTTATTTTATATATTTTATATTATTTTACAGGCTGCAGAGTTGTGGTCACAATACTCAATGCACAAACTGCACTGTGGAAATAAAGTGAACTGAACTCAAAGCACCTCCTGAGATGTCTGAGGTCATTTGCAGCACTAGACGATATTGTTCTTGCAAAAAAAATTCAGAAGACTCGAACAAAGAAAGAAACCTTTTACATAGACTGCACGCCTCCGTACAAACAGCGCACTATACATGCGCATAAATGGCTTTTATGTCATCTGTACTTAATAGTATAAAAAGTGTGTTTCTTCAAGCATGTGTCTGTGCATCTTTGGGCAAAATATTTGTAATATTAATTTGATAATGATAATAGCTTAATAATAATAATAATGATAATTGAATACATTAATGGGAAAACGAGCCAAATATCGCCTTGACATCGTCAAAGGCATCAGCTATTGGCGATCACTCTGACTATCATCGATCCCGAGATCATCATTGTCTGTTGGCACAACCCTAATGTGCATTTCTCTCTGTAAATTAACAAAATGTTCAGACAGTCCCCTTGCTGGTTTTCCCGACAGATTCAGACTCATTACCACTTTTTCCGGTGTCACTGCGGCTCACTTCGTGCGTGCGCTTGTAAAATGTATATTTTAAAGGCTCATTATTACGGTTTAGTATTTCTCTGTAATGTAGAACAGTGTTAGTAATGTTACTTATAACATTCTTTCTCAGCCCTGGAACTCAAACCATTTTCTGATGTCCCCAAAAAATATATTTTTAAGTAATTAAATGAATATCATACTAGTCAACTAATGGCTTAAATTAACTCCTACTAGTCGACTAGGAAAATCTTTGGTCGGGGGTAGCCCTAGTGATCAGCTGAATGCCACTTTGGTGAATTAAAGTACCAATTTCTTCCGAAACAGCAACATCTGTACATTATTCCAAACTTTTGGCCGCCAGTGTATATATTTAGTATTTATTTATTTAATTTATGTATTTTTTTTTCCCGATGATAGACAGAGAGAAAGCCAGTTTGAAACAATAATTATGTTTGTAATTTGTTTGTGACACTAATGGCACGGAAAGTACACACTTCAGTTTTAAAGCTGCTTTCTTCAGAACAGCATTCTAAGAACTGCACAGCTTCACATTCTTCTAGTTTCTCTGTAGGAGCTGAAGGCTTATGAAACCATACAGCCATTTATGTGTAAAGATTTATTGTGTGCAGTTTGAAATGTTCCCTGTTGCTATCATGCCACTATAAAGCCGCCAGGTGCTGGCATATTTGCAGAGACGTGAGGTTATTGTTCCTTTGTATGTCCCCTGTGTGGATCTCTGTGGACACTGGCATAGGAGAGGAGCGGGAACTGGGGACAGAGAGCGATTGAGCTAAGATGATCGATCCTTCACAGCGTGCGTCAGACTGCATGTTATTTTTACACCTGTCAGGTATGGCGAGGTATGTTCTGCGCAAAGTAGGAAGTAACGGTGGCCATGGAGACTGTCACTGAATCTAGGGCATGGTTTTGAATGTGTGATCTTTCCCAAGCTGAAATGGCCATCATTCATGCATGTGCTGGAAAAACAGTCCAAGCAAAAAGCCACAATTCATCCAAGCTGTAAACACCATTGAATCATGTTAAGTACACATCTCATCCATATAACACTAAAAAGATCTAGAGTGCTTTACCTTATGCAGAAACTCAATCTGTAGCCTACAAAAACAACGAGGATATTAATTGGGGTAATGGCATCAAATAGCATTTAAAAAGATCAAATACTCTAGATATCATGCAGAAAACTTAAAAACATCTTAATATCTGTAACTGAGTCGAAAACATATTGTATTTATGCTACAGCACGTTTTTGTGTAGTGGATCTACAGTCTTTATCTGTTTGTCTGATGACACAATGTGCAATCAAACGTCATGAATCTCAAATATTTAGTTTGTTTGCAATGTTCGTGAGGCTGTAGACCTCACATATTGCCATGCCAACTTCAGTCCTTGAGTCCACTATGAGATATCATGTTGTCTGCTCATATTTGAGTAAAATAATGTTTTAGGGCAGGTCAGGGTTTCACCGCCTGCCTTGGCTATTTTTCTTCAGGCACTAGACCCAATGAAATATCAGAGCAAAACGATTGGTTCAACATGACAATCTGGACTTCTGGCAGAGAATGGAGCGGATGGCCTTAGCCAGCAACAGACCAGACATGTGTTACTGTGTGACATCTTCTGAGTTCAGCTGTCCCAAACTCTTCTAATCACTCCCAACTAAACTGGACGTCCTCTATTTCCCATAATGTTTGTCAAGCCATATTTCACATCGCTACATTCTGCCAATTTCATACCAGGAAATTTGTTTATAACATATTCTACAGCTCTAAGAATCACACACTGAAGACATTGGAGCTGCTTGATATGATGTTTTATTGATCATATTGTCTGTTTTAAAAATGCTTTGAAGACTCCTGCAATGTAAATAAACAGACTAGGTTGATTGAAGGACGTGCATTGACTTGGTTGTCTCTTAAGCGTCTGTGGTTTAGTAGATGAAAAATGAGAACCAAATCATTATATTGTGTCTGTTAAGAATGTTCAATATACCAGACGAGGCATTTTGATTGCTGCCTAAACTGCAGAAGTCAAGCTGCTCTGGATGAAACAGAGTTAAAGTTGAGTTTGAAGTCTGTGTTGATTTTTTGTCTTTTCTGGCTTACTAAAGTCAAATTGTGATAGGAAAAAGACGTTTGACCGATAGAGGATCTAAATATCACAGCCTAGAGGTTGTGGTTTTAGCCAGAAGATCAAGGTTAGGTTGATTAGCATGGTCAAATTTGCCCGTAATTGTTTAATGTCCATTTTCAGTGTCTGAAAAAGAAGACAAAAAAATGCTTGCTTAAAGGAATAGTTCACCCAAATGAAGATTATGTCATCATTTACACACCCTCATATTGCTCCAAACCTATATGACTTCCTATCCATGGAACAAAAATCAGATATTAGACTTTACTCTCCATTTACTCTCATTGTATGGGAAAGAGCAGCGTCAAATGTTTTACATGTAAGAACACAAGTAATACTGTTTAGTAACGAGATGAGGGTGAGTAAATTATTACACAATTATCTTTTCTTTTTTGGTGTGAATTATCCTCTTTTAGGCTCGTATCATCACACCCACCGACTCACCACTACCATGACTTTAAAAGGTATGAATATAGGGAAGGAATAAGGGAGAGTTTGAGAGAAAAATTATGATGATGCTGGCTGATGATGAAATTCTGATAAATATAGAGTTTAAGAGGCAGAAAAATAAGACATTTGTTGAGACAGCATTTGTTAGGATAGTGTATACTTTAAAGTGTGTTTTATTTCACCTCTCTGCAATCCTGGGCATAAACAGTGGTTTTCAGCTGTTGCTGTTTTTTCCCATTTTTTTCAGTTTACCTCAGTTGAGCACTCTAAAGGAAAGCAAAAATTGCATACAGGATGGGTCTGGATATATGCTCTGATGGCCAGTGTTCCCATCAGTATAATAAGAAGAGATGTGTGGATTCTAGGAAAAAAAAAAAAAAAAAAGTAATAGAGTCTGAATGAGTACTGTTCCAATGCAACCTCTGAATTGCCTTACCTAAAAGCCAGAAAGATAATTTACGCAAGTACACAACCATAGAATGCATGCTTGGCCAAGTGCATGTTCTCGATGAACATACTTCAACGTATTCTATACTTAACATGTGTTGTTCTGCCGCTAACAAACTTAATGGGGCGAGAGTTACCTAATGTCTGTGTCATTAAATCAGATGTGTTATTATTCTGGTAGCTTCTTAAAAGATGTTGGCTTCAGCTAATTTGCTTAGCAAGATTCTCTTCAAACTGTTGTTCCACCATGGGAGTTGTTGTCCTGAAAGAGAAATCTAGCTGTAGAAGAAGTTGATGCCAGTACCCACTACAGTGCCCCTTGTGGCAGTACTTTGAATGCAATGTGTGCATGTGTTGCTGAATGAAACAACTCTTGCATAGCATACGTTAACAATCATATATTTAAGTAGAGTTTTTTTTTTCTTTTTTTTTAGCCTTCAGAGATTAGCCTACATATGTTCAGATGTTTGGAATTTCATCTGCCTGTCTGTGCATGTGCAGTATGATGCAGTGTCCCAAGAGTGTAAACCATCTCACAAACACACACAGCCATCACACACAGAATCCTTTGCATAAAACACACACACATACTCACAAACTGTGTTGACACAGTCATGTGTCACAATCTAACTTCTCTTTTCGACACATTTGTCAAATATTTGATTTCCCTGCATAATTATGATACAAATTTACATTGTTTAACAAGAGATTATATGTACTTTTTTACAGTAAATTATTGTTAGAATTACAGTAAAAAAAACTATAATCGGACATTCCTGCATGACCCAACATATTTCATTATATTTTATGTGAATAGTTATGTTACTTCTTATTTTTAAAACCAGTTACGTACATTGGGGTGTTATTGTTTATATGTAATGTAGTTTAGTTAATGTTTACTGCATTATTTAAATTTCATTTGTTTAGTGTTTGTGTGAGTGACACTGAGCACTGTCTCTACATGTTTATTAGTCATTGCACTTACTGATGAACTTCATGTCATTATGTGCTCTTCTGCAATTATTACGGTGATTAACAATACCTTATAAAGTAAAAAGCAGATTTTTACAATTTTAGAAGGTTAATATCAAGTTTATGACATTTATTTAACTGCAAATTTAACAGATTTATTTTTTACAGTGCCAGCTTGGCCATATCAATTAAAACAGTTTTAAACTGTGAAATTGAAAGATTGTTTTTTTTTTTTTTTTTTACATTGTCCATCCATCCATCCATCGTCAACCGCTTATCCTGTGTACAGGGTCGCGGGGGGCTGGAGCCTATCCCAGCTAACATTGGGCGAAAGGCGGGGGACACCCTGGACAGGTCGCCAGTCCATTTTTTACATTGTAGGGTCTTTTATTTCTAAAATTGAGTTTGTCTCTTTCTATAGACTTTTCATGTATGCAAAAAAATCTTCAAATCTGGCTTGAATTTACCCCTAAGCCAGGTACCAATGCAACTGTCATGTGTTCCATGGTTTCCATGGCAATGTCTCATGCAGTCTCCTCTGGTTATGCCACATGCCCAGTTTGAAGAGTTATCAGTTCAATATTTCAGATGGAAACTGTCCAGATCTCCCTTGACCTGACCTGCTGTGGGCTTATCTATGAGACTCATATTTGAAACTATGGTTTGTTTTATGAAAAAAAAAAGAAAGAAAACATGTGACAGGGCAATAGACTATATTGTGCCAGTAAATGTATTGATTCAAATTTTTTAAAGACATCACCATCAGATCTACTATGCTTTGCAAACAATAAAAGACTGTAATATAAATGCGCAAAACGAGGATTTAATAATGAGTAAATATTTTATTGAACAGAAAAATAGTACAAAGAAATATGCAATATAACAATTACAATATTACGTTTAATAGTTTATTTGGAAGTAAATTTACAACAGAGAGATGGTTACATGTTAAACAAATTAATACACATTACTGTGCTATGAAATTGGTACATTATAGGCAACTTGAGTAAAGCATAAATTCATAGTGAACCACCTTGTACCTATAGTGGCTTTTTAAATATGTTTAAACATCTGTTAAAAGGATAAAATGGCACGTGTTAAATTACTTTATTGGCTTTCACTTGCTTGCAATGTTTAGACCATTTAGACCATCTTCGTCAGGCAAAATAAATAAATAAATAAAATCAATGTTTTGCTACAAAGACAATGTAATGTGACAACAACTTGTGCATGCCTGTGACAGGTATAAAAAAGGAAAAAAAATAGCCTAAGAAAATAGCGGCACACACATGTAGAGACACACAATTTGGGAATCTCGAAATTGTGCAGCAATGTTATAAAATACTTAGAAGTCATGAATATTAGTAAACATGTAACATAACTTCACTCAAAAAAAAACATTGTGATCAGTACACATGATTAATGTTCGATTCATAAAGCATGACTAACAATATAAGCTCCAACAACTAACATAAAAATATAAAAATAAAATAAAACAGTTAAATCCATTTGGAGAGTGATTTCATTCCACTTCTGTCTTGATTCCTGAAACTGCAACTGCACTGACTGAACAGCTATCGCACTCGCTTCCCACTTCTCTTGACACATCCATACCTTCTTTCTCAGCTTATGAATATGACATAAACTTGTGTAATTACACTGTAACAAGGACACTATAAAATAAAGTGTAACTGGACATTGTTTTAAACATGGATTTTTATGTACTTACTCATTATTTAACTTTTTTCAATTTTAGCCAAAAAAAATCTTACAAAGTGCAGCTTTAAATAATGCCATTAACTAATGCTAACAAATACAACCTTATTGTAAAGTGTTATTTATTTTATTTACTGTTAATTCTCAGTGGTATTTTTGGTTTGTGAAAGGCACAACTAAAAAACTGCTTTTGAATGCAATGGTAATAGCAAGCAGCATCTCACAGAAAAGGTCAATATACTGTATATTTTCCAGCGACTGTGTATTTAAGTCCAAGGGAACCACCTCATGCACATGTCTTAAATAATGACTAGTTTTACCAGCTGATACCAGTTGTTATTTTTGCAAATGTTAGAGTTCAGACCACAGTGCTGAAAGAAAAGGCAACCATGCTTGGCTTACTGTATAGGCTACTTTATACATAAATACATGTACCGGCTTATACTGGTTTGTTAAATTGAGTTGTATGCTTGATACAGACATTAATAACACATATATCCAATTAATTCACATTTTACATCTGTACTGTATATAAATTCAAATGAATTTTAGAGATTGGGTGCATACGTTTTTTTATTTATTATTTTATGGGGGTCTTTCATAAATTCATAGTATGCCCACCTCTTCAGACACTACTACACCACTGGCACTAGCACAACCGAAGACAAACTGACACTTTGCTACTTGCTAGATGGAGGCAGGTGGTATTTATAATTTAGGGGACGTACTCATGCTAGAGCATTTTAGAGGAGTCATTAAAATTTTTGCTCTATTTTCCAGGAAGAAAACTGCTGTAAATGTTAAATGTGTGTATCTGCTAAAAGTTGATTCTGTGAACTGAGTACACTAGCATATCAGATGGCTCAAACCTAATAGAAATGAACTAAACATGTAGATTCCAAACAGATTCAGTTTTTGGAATTACCAATATTGTAGAAAGACCTGTATCATTACTTATACTGTATCAAGTAATTTAAAATATCTTACATTTTAGTATCAAATATAATAATAAGAGTGTCCAAGAGTGCTTGCAAACACATATTTGCAAGCACAAGCTTTGTTGATGATAATGAGGCAGCATAAACACAAGTTAAAATATAATCTAAAGATTCATATTATTTTTATATAATATTACGTATCATATTTATATCATACAGCATACAATTTAAATACCTGCTTTAGCAGAAACAGCTTTTAAATGTAACTAAAACTTGGCTATTAGGACATATTTCAAATTTCAATACTCTGAATTCTGGCTGGCAAGTCTGGAAACAGTCCCACTAGTAAAATATGTACATGTTTATATAACATAGCATGTCAGATAATTAAAACAAAATGATTTACTCCGAAATTGTGTCCTCGTCTGGATCAAATCTCTCTTCAAAATACAAACGTTCATCGGAGTCCCGCTCTTCTTCTGAGGAAAATTGTAACTCTTCGCCACTATCCAGGAGTTTCCTCACTTGTGTGTCGTGCTGTCTTTCAAACATGCAGATAAGAGAATGACTTTGTTTTCAAAGCACAGTCGGGGGCGTTCACCATTTGCATTGATCGTCTCAGCACATTACCGTATGAATGGCGCGCTCTGCAGGTGGGTGTGATCACATTACAGATAATTCGCTGAGCCAGGTGAAACTGTACATCGCTTTGTTTCATACAGATTACATTGCAGGAGAATATTTGTTTTAAATTTGAATTGTTTTATTTAAAAGTAGACATTTTAAGCTTTCTTTAGACTTATGTTTCGTGTTTGTGTGATAAGTATTCGCACGTCCGTCGACCCCAGAGGCTTAAATAATATTTCAAGTCTTTACAAAAAAGTGCAAATAGGGGCTTTATAGACATAAATGTACACTTATGTATAAAAAAACTTGGTAAGAATTATAAACAGATTAATCAGAAAATATTAACTTAAGTTATCAAAACTGTGAAAAACAAATAAAACATATTTATTAAGCAAAGAAAAACTAGTTAAAATAGAGGTACGTACAAACAAACAAACAACATTTTCTCCAAAATACTACAGCATGGACACATTCCCAAAAAAGGTGAGGGGCAGATTTATCTACAGAATTACTGAAGGAGTAAAGTGGATCTATTTCAGGGAGCATGTTTCTTAAATAAAGATTGACTGAGTAAAAATGGTGTAACAGTTTAAAGGACACCTCCTTAACCTTGTTGGTAATTAAATATTTGTGAGGTAAAGACCATACGACCTGCGTCATACATGCTTGTGTCACGTCTCGGGTGTGTTGCGTCATAAAAGTAAAATGTTTAGGTCACTGTGTCAAGTTAAATATAGTTTACTACTCAATCTTTAAACACATCTTGATAGCCGTTAGTTCACGTTTGTTCTCCTTCAAGTGTTTTGAAAGCAATAACGTAACGCTTGTTTGTGTTGTGTGTCCACTGAAAGGTTGTTAATGTTTTGCTCACTGTAATAAACTGTGTGTTGCTCACACAGCTGAAATTTCACTTACTACCCTCTGGAGTAAACAGATGTTACTGCAAGCTTGTATTTGTCAGGAACTTCTCAGGAAAGCAATGTGATTAATTGCGTTTTTTTTACGCTGTATTTTTTGTACAATTAATTGCACGTTATTAACGCGTTAAATCGACAGCCCTAATATATACATTATATATAGATAAGGTGTTGGAGTGATGGCTGCTGGAAATGAGGCCTGTCTAGATTTGATCAAAAATTACTTTTTTCAAATAGTGATGGTGCTGTTTTTTTACATCAGTAATGTCCTGACTACTTTGTGATCAGTTGAATGCCACTTTGGTGAATTAAAGTACCAATTTCCTTCCGAAACAGCCAGATCTGTACTTTATTCCAAACTTTTGGCCACCAATGTATATATATATATATATATATATATATATATATATATATATATATATATATATATATATATGGAACTGCTTTCTTATGCGACGGATCAGAATAAAAATGATGCGATAAAAAAAAAATTATACATCTAAGTCTCTCTAAAACATCACTTCAGAAACTACTAGTATCACAGCTTGGGCTGTTTCTGACATGTTATTGGAGAAACAAGGATGTGTGTGTGTGTGTGTGTGTGTGTGTGTGTGTGTGTGTGTGTGTGTGTGTGTGAGAGAGAGAGAGAGAGAGTGAGAGAGAGAGAGAGAGAGAGAGAGAGAGATAGCACATGTGTGATCACCTGTTGATGATGCTGTAGTCTGTTAGTCTGCTTTCTGAAGATAATGTAATTTTGGTCAAACAGCCATCCAAGCGGGGGTATTCCTCTCTGCTTCGCAGTAGCCATTGCGGTAGAAGTCATTCACTATAGTAACCGCAATCTCCTCCTCCATTTTGTCCTCTCCAATGTGGAAATTGTGGTACGAGGTAAGAGCCTTGAGATATGTAATGAATCAGTCTGTTGTGTCTCTCAGCTGTGAAGAGCCTTAATGCTGAAGTTGTTTGTTTAATGCCGTTTAAAGCTATTTCCTAGCTTTAGTAATGTAGTAGTAATATGAGCAATCACTGAGTGTTGTTGAATATAAACACTATGTTACGCTGACTAACTTCACATCACCAAGTGGCCCATATTACACACAAAAATGGTCTTTACCTCCACCTGCTGGGTAAAATATATAACGCCACAAATTAAATGTAAAGAGACAGATGGCTCTTAACACGTGCACTGCTCTTACACTTTAATTTCGAACGGCACGAACACAAGCGGAGTGATACACAGTGAAGTCCGAGTGCTGATGTTGTGAGACCATCAGTTCTCATTGAACATCTCTCATCCAATCAGATTTGATATATATATATATATATATATATATATATATATATATACACACACATACACTGCCATTCAAAAGTTTGGGGTCATTCGGGTCATGTCAGCATATATATACTCAAAAGTTTGGGGTCATTAACACCAATAAATCCAACTGCAATCTCTAACTTTTAATTAAATGTAACCTTCAACAGCTTTCAGAAACCATTAAAGACACAATGAAATAAATCATTTGCCCATGTTCCTTAAAGTACTGACAAAGCAGACAGTCTTTAGCTTTGGAGGTGAAAAAGGACTGAAACAAGAATACAAAAAAATAGGATAAAATATTGTGGAAAGAAGCAGACCGGCAAACTAAAAGTCCATTTACTTCAGCAGAGAGCTCAGATGGGGATTGTATGTGTGTGTTTGTGTGCAAAGAGTGGAAAGCCAATCAAAGACTGTGGTAAAACAGTTCAACACTTTTGTGATGTAGTGTATTATTTCTGATGCACTGTCAAGTCCAGAGGGAGCAGTTAATATTGATCGTAAGCTTTTACAACCATGTGTACATGCACCTTTTCAGGAAAAAACAAAGCAAAACAAAAAACAATATAACAACTTTGAGGTGTTGTTGTCTTTTTACGTATGCTACCAGGAGTTGTTTGACTGAAACAAGGAAAAAAATGCCTAAAGCCTGCTAATAACCTATAACATGCACATATATAAAACTTTATATGTTCTTTCTCATGTCTTTCATATACTCTGTAGACATTGTTTTCTTCAGATTTTCTATATGCACCAAGATACTTTTTTTTTCTTCTGTTCACTGTTTTGAAGTGCTTTGTTGAATAAGAAATTCATATGATAATCTTTTTTCTGTGAACTTCAAATCTTTCCACATTTCTAACAGCACTCTACTCAATTGTCTGATACCTGTAAATCCCTCAATTCTCCTCAATTAGAGGATAAAGCGGGCATCTTAGTTTTTGAAGGACCCTTATTTGTCTGAATGTAACCCATCTCAAGTATAACTGAAGCTTTCATTGAAAGGCTCTTTAGTCTGTGGTTGAATGCGATGATTTCACTATAGTATCAAGAGTAGAGCATAAGTATTTGTCTGTCGTGGATTTTCTCTTTCTTGTACTGATGTGTGTGTGTGTGTGTGTGTGTGTGTGTGTGTGTGTGTGTGTGTGTCCTTGCTGAAAGACTTCTTTCTCCAGCTCACACTGGCCAAAATGTTTTATTCATGGATTCACATGATCATGTAATCTATATGAGGGGATGTGGACAAGGGAAGACAGGTTTGATGTGCTGTCCATAGTAGAAGGGCTTGATTGTGTTCTCACAGGGCCTATAGTAACAATGGCTGTTGGAGTTGTTGACAGGAATGAGGTAAATACACTAGCAGTCAAACGTTTGGACACAGTTGACTGAATTTAAGGTTCTCATAATCTTCAAAAAACCTTTAGAATTAAAAGCTTATGCTTAACTGCTTGAAATTAGTTAATTATTTAGCTAGCATTAACTAAGAATGCGCAATGAGTATTTGCAGCATTAATCTTGGTTCATGTTAACTTATCAAAATGCTGATGCTTATTTGTTTACGTTAGTTCATATTGCATTAAATACTGTTTATTTAGTCCATGCATTGCATAGAAGAGACATTGCTGGTCATGATTCTGTACCTACTGCTGTAAAACACAAATGTAAAAACAAAATGCTAAAAAAACCACATATTTACAAAGGCTACAATCATTAGGTCTATTCACGTCATGTTTATAATTATGTGACTCAATAACAGGAATATGGATAAATTGCCTTTTCCATCAGCTTGGCAGCTAATTTGAATAATAAAGAATAACCACCTAGATTATGCAGTCTTACCTAATGCACAACCTACAACATACTGTATGTTATCATATGTGGTGCCCAACAACAATAACAGAGTCAACTTTTAATGTTTTTCGGGTAACACTTTATAATAACTTTCATTAATAAGTCATTAACAAACATTAAATCATGTTTAAGAGATCATTATTTAATGTATATTCAGTTAGTTAGATATATGAGATAATGTGTTTGTTTATATTTGCAAATGAATTTAACTAACATTAACTAATTATCTGTTTTTATGTAATAAAAATTCTTACTAATGTTTATTAAACTTTCATTCCTATATGGCTTTGCACTTTTTAACATCTATAAATTATTTAAAAAAAAAAAATTCATAATGATTAACAGATAATTTATTAATGTACATTTTAATGCTTACAAATGTCATTAAACATTTTCATAAATGATTTATAAATGAGCTCATGCACTTTTCAGGAATTATTAGTATTTTTCACTACTTCAAACACTATTCATGTTTACAAATTATGTATTAATGTCCAGCTAATTAGTAACAAACACCTGTAAAAGCCACACATTTACTGTTTGTTTGATGTATGTGAGACTGCTTCAACTATTACACATCTTTTCAAATAATTTATTAATTATTTGTTCATATTTTTGCAGTACCCAATCTAAAGTTGAAAGTATTTATACATTGTACATGTTTATAAAGGTTTACTAATGATTATTTAGTACATTTATGTGTACTGGACTTTGAGCTACAGTAACAAATTTTGTGTTAGGGGTGTGGTTTGTTAAATTTCATTGTACTTGTTACAGACATTGATAACACATGACAACAGACTTACTTTAGGAGCAAAACTTTGTGTTTATTGCCTTAATAAAACATTTATAGTGTACTGTATCCTTAAACAGAGAAAATGTATTTCATCTTAAATGAATAAGAGAAAACAGTTAAATTTAGAGAGATAGAAAAAAAAACATGCATCCTAAATTTTCAAAACTATGTTAAACAAATAACTGTGTTACCTTAGTAATCAAATTAAATATATAATAGTGAGGGGGAGGGGGAACCGCTATGGATTTTCTCACAATGCTCACATTAAACACTTCCTTTTCTCCTGCGCTGTGGCAGTGGATCATTAGCTCCTGTTCGATCCGAGCAAGTAAAACGGCTGCTTTTATCCATGATGCAATGCTTTTAAAATCTGAAAAATAAACTTACTTGATTATGTGATGAGAAGGAGGGTGTGGCCGGGCTGCAAGTGCTAGGTGCACGGCCTGCACTGAATCAACTGTTCAGCTGGAGAGTGAGATCAAGTGGAGCAGGAGGTGCCATTTTGAGAGAGAGAGAGAGAGAGAGAGAGAGAGAGAGAGAGAGATGCATGCAGCCATGTTGGGTTAGTTTATGTTTGTTTTAAGTTAAGTTTGACATTAAAATTTGTTTACTGTTCAGATGGTTACCGCCTCCTCTTTGCCCATCATTGAACTGTTACAGTGGTGCTGAAACCTGAGACAGGGATGCCATGTCGTGGAGTCCTCACGCTACCTTCCACCAGGGGAGCAGCTGCGGCCGTCTGCCTGGGGACGTAGGGGTTGATGCCATCCACCAGGGGCCGGAGGACTCGCTGCAGTGAGCTGGCGTCCGCCAGAGGGTGGAGGAGCATTTGAGGACCGGGCAACAGCGCGGGGAGGAGGACGTGGCTGTCCCGTGATGGTGCCTGGCCAGTGCTGAAACAAATGATTAGCGGGAGAGCGATATAAAGGGGTGCCAGAGGTGCCAGTTACATGTGTGCCTGTGTTTAATTTTTGTTGCTTTCATTTTTTACATTAAACTTACGTTTAATGTTCAACTGGTTCCCGCCTCCTCCTTGCCCATCCATACACTGTTACAGATTATTACAAGTGACAATTTAGTGCTCAAGGGTCACAAGATTTTGTCAACAAGAGCAATGGCTGACTACCTGGTGAAGTAATTCACTACCCACATTCCACCTGAAGTTATGTCCTTCATGGATCCACAGGAATTCATGGAATGCAGGCTGCTCTTATTAGTATGTGTTATTAATATCTGTTTCAAGCATACAACTAAATTAAACAAACCACCCCTTACACACAAAAAAAATTATAATATAATAAAATATATATATTTTATACTACTTGTATTGTATTGCATTGTCAATAAAACAACTTGTCGCCACTCTGTGGGCATTTCACCCGGAAACTGTGGCTTACACATGCCCTTACATTACTTCCTGCTAAGGCCACTGGGGACCTTGCTTTGAATTTTGGTGAGCACAGAGTTTATCTGAAGAAAAGTCAACATACTGTTTCACAATTCACCAAATAATAACTAATAAAATAACTGACAAGAGAACAGTTGTGAGTCACCATGTCACTAAAGCGGTTCCACCAACATGGTTCTCTGTCCTAAGTATGATTAGCTAACTGTGCTGAAAAATCCAGGCCAGGAATGGTTAACCATACTGTACTGAACAACGTTGTGATGGAAATGCTACTGTAAATGTTACTCAGAAGTACTGTAACTGGTAATCATGCTTAGAAGTTTGTTTCATATTCTGATGTAATGCCTTCAATGCCCAAAAGTTAAGGTATTATATTTCAAGGGAATCAAGAAGTTTGAAAAAAATAGAATGTGCGTACGCTTGTAAGTTCTTATTTTGCATCCCCATACTCCCATTGAAGGAATTGAATAAGATACAGGTACACACACACACGCAGTTTCCCCCACTTTGCATCACATCACAAGCACACAATCTCCATCTCTCTTGCACACATATACACCTACCCGCTCTGACACATATGGATTTGTCTCTCCGTGGGTCTCCAACAGAGCACAGCTCTTGGTGTGGATGAAATCTTTTGCTCGAAACAGCTGTGCTCATGCCTTATGAATATTTTTGTCTTTACTTCTTAGTGTTTCGCCTTTACATGTTTCTCGCCCCATTTCTCTTTCTCTCCCTCTCTCTTTCATCTTTGTCTCAAATCCTGGCCTTGCAAACAACAAAGAACGACTTTGGCTCAAACTAGCAATCCACCAAATCCTCTTTCTTAGCTTCAGTCTTTGTCTGAAATAAAGGTTTTACTATCCTATACCATATCTCTCCACCCTCTCATTCGATTTCTTTCTCTCTCTATCTGTCTCTATACGTAACATGATATCCAAATCAATTGGTGCTTATTTAGGCATGTTTACGAAGGCCCTGGAGATTAGGGTTGGGCGATGTCCCCTAAATTGGCAGTTGACGATGTTGACAGTAAAACATCGCGATGGACGATGATATCGTTGGTGGGGTGGGGCGAGGCGGGGTGGGGGGTGGGGATTATATAATTTTCAAAAATTATATGAAAAATTATTATTTCGTTATTTTACTAACCCAACTAATGACGCGTCGGCGCTTTATCAGTAGGTTGCACGACACGTGAAGCATTTTTTTTTAGCTTTCACTTAAGAAGAGTTGTGCACTTTTTATTTTAATATATCTCTTTACATAAATACCATTTTCCACTTAAAAACTATAATTTCGTTATTTTACTCACTGATGAGCAAAAGGTCGAGGCAGAAATGACCATGTACCTGCAGGAAATGGCCATTGATGTGGAAGAGGACCCGCTGACTTGGTGGAAAACGAACGACAAAAGGTTTCCGTTCATGGCAAGATTAGCACGGAAATATCTGTGCATATGTGCTACCAGCACTCCATCAGAGCAGGTCTTCAGCACAGCGGTTAGTGTAGTTACTCCAATCCACAGCTTATTAAAACCAGATAAAGTGAATACGTTGGTATTTCTGGCCAGAAACATCGAAATTTAAACATGGTCTATGGTGAAAGATATTAGACTTCTTTACGCATTTTTCGCCATCCGTTGCGGAGCTATTCGATTTTGCATATTATTTTTTAAACATTCATTTGTGTAGTTCATATGACCACTTTACAATATTTCAATAATAATAATTTATTTTGTAGCCTGTGCTGAAGTTAATTGTGCTGCTAATTATAAGTGAAATGTTAATGCCGAGTTTCGGTCTGAGTCCCGTTTTCTTGTTCTTTATTTGTTGTTCTTCTTTGTTTTAATAAATGTGTGTTATTCATATTCACCTTGTTTTTTCATTTGATTTGACATTATGGATTTATGGCCAAGGAAATTTTTCTTTAAAAGTATTAACCAGACAAAAGTTATTTGACGTTCGCTGGTCTGGGTTTATCTTAAACTGCCACTTCAGTGTATACAAGAGCTATGTGACAATGAGCAAGATTTTCAGCTAACAATGTCAAGATCAATATTTGTGTAGCCTGCCTGACACGGTATTTTCACAGACTAACACGTCACGTCTCTGGCATATACCACAGTATTTAAAATAGCATATATGCATTAGTTATATTCTCAATTTAATTTACAGAGCAATCCCTGCAAATTTTTAGGTTAACTATAGAAGAGACTAGGATTAGTGAGTCACACTAGCAAGACTCGCAAAAGGGGGCGTGGCATCACGATGGTGGCTCTACATCGTGATGTTGGTCAGCCATCACAATGGACGATGATATCGTCCATCGGCACAACCCTACTGGATATGTTTCTTACCAATATACCTGATTTCTCCCCTGCAGCAGCATGGAAGGTAGAACACCAGTGTGGTGCTATAGTATCAGATAAGGAAGAGTGAGCTAATGGAGATGGCCTGCCAGGAGGAGAAATAGAGAGAGAGATTTTTTTTAAATTTTTACAATAATTATATTAAAAACGTGTTCTTCAAACGTTTATATCACTTTACACACACACACACACAAAACATATTTTTTTTATAAATTACATCAAAACTCTTACGAAAACAATGTCTTCGTCATGAACTGAACACAAAGCATTATTACAACACTGAATTTTAAACTCATTAGCTTATGAAAATTAAAATCAATAAGATTTCTTGACTTTACCATATTTTTAAAAACCAATATGACATCTTGTCCTGACCTCTCGTCTATATTTTTTCTCCTGGTAATATAAACAGCATGTTTCTTGTCCCACAATAAAATTAATAATATTACATTTTACATTTTGTTTTGGACTGTAAAAAAATCAAAGTCAAAAAGAGTGTTAAGTCGATTACAGTACATAAAACAATGAAAGATGGTCTCTCGTTACAAAAAAAAAGGACATTTGTCACTTACAGTGAGGTTTAAAGTAGATACAAAGGCATTAACAGCAATAGCTCCATTTAAAATCCTCCATTGTAAATCACCAAGTTGTTTTGTTAATGGTGGTTTGTAAAGTGCTCGCCAAACAGGCTTAGTTTCAGAAGTAATCCCTAACATTTCTCTCCATACTGTATCTGTTTTAATACTTCAATTATGCTGATGAATAACTTTCACTATGCATTTATACAATATTTTCCCTTCTACTGTATAAAAATCAATATGTTTATTAATTCCCAAGTTTAACAGGGGGCTAGTAAAACAGGACTCATCTATATAAGGAGAAATTTCAATATCTGGGAAGAGATCTTTACTGTTAGGGATTAAAGTCCCTGCACCAAACTCTTTTAAAAGTATCTTCTCTTCAGCAGTTCAAATTATAGTTAATTTATCAAGATACTTCTTAGCAAAATATATTGATCACCTAAAAGGGTAGCAACTTTTTCATGTCTCTGTGAATTATTTCCTGATTCATTTATTTTTTAACTTAAATAACTTTTTATTACATAATAAATCTGTTAGGCCAGGAAAATCTTCTCCAGAAACATCAAACCTAGCTCCAAACACAACTGCTTCTTCCAACAACCAATAAAGAGAAGTTGTTGGTTCCATCCACCGATGTTTAAAAAGACACCAAACTTTAAATACATTTTGATAAAAAAGAGGAATTCCAGTAAAAAAACAAAAACAAAACAATGTTAAACCATTTCCATATTACCCACACTTCTCAAAATGCTTAATGCCAAGGGTCTCCACACAAGTGTATGAGGTCCCATTAAAAGGTTCTGTATAAATTAGAGACGGTAAGTGGCTCTTCTGCTTGTGAGATTTACCAAGCCTTGTCCTCCTTCCTCCTTGGGCAAAAAAAGAATGCTTTGAGGAATCCAATGATACTTGTCCCAAATAAATGTTCACCAGTTCTCTTTGAATATTTACAAGGAGTCCATTTGGAGGGTCTACACAAGCAAGTTTATGCCATAATGAAGATACCACAAGATTATTAACTAGAAAAAAAAGTTCGTCGAGACAAACTTTAAGTTGGCTTGTGAAAGTTTGGACCAGAAAGTTTGAAGAAGTTTAAAGTAGTTTGAAGTTTAAATTAGTTTAAATTAGTTTAAAGTTTAAAGTAGTTTATAGTTTAAATTAGTTTGTAGTTTAAATTAGTTTGAAGTATAAATTAGTTTGTAGTTTAAATTAGTTTGAAGTATAAATTAGTTTGAAGTTTAAATTAGTTTAAATTAGTTTATAGTTTAAAGTAGGTTATAGTTTAAATTAGTTTAAATTAGTTTAAAGTAGTTTAAAGTTTAACTTAGTTGCTAGATAGATAGATAGATAGATAGATAGATAGATAGATAGATAGATAGATAGATAGATAGATAGATAGACAGACACTCAGATAGATAGAGAGATAGATAGATAGATATTTACCCTCAGATAGATAGATAGATCGATAGATAGATAGACATTGACCCTCAGATAGATAGATAGACAACAGACAGACAGAGAGACAGATAGACAGATAGATAGATAGATAGATAGATAGATAGATAGATAGATAGATAGATAGATAGATAGATAGATTGATTGATTGATTGATCCTTGCTACTCTGAGTCCCATGAACAAAGCCAGAAGTCTTTATGTTGTTCTGTTGCAGAGATATGTGATTTGTTAATCGGTTGCTAGGGTAACCCCATATGGTTGCTAGGCAGTTACCATAGTGATACTTATCAAGTCTTCTTGCCATCCTGATTGAAAGAAATCAACCCAGAAGTCTCTACGATTTTCTGGTCCAGAGATATGTGATTTGTTACTCGGTTGCTAGGGTAACCCAATGTGGTTGCTAGACAGTTACCATAGTGATACTTATCAAGTCTCATTGACATCCTGATTGAAATAAATCAACCCAGAAGTCTCTATGATTTTCCGGTGCAGAGATATTTGATTTGTTACTCGGTTGCTAGGGTAACCCCATCTGGTTGCTAGGCAGTTACCTTAGTGATACTAATGAAGTGTCCTTGCCATCCTGATTGACAACAGACAGACAGAGAGACAGATAGACAGATAGATAGATAGATAGATAGATAGATAGATAGATAGATAGATAGATAGATAGATAGATAGATTGATTGATTGATTGATCCTTGCTACCCTGAGTCCCATGAACAAAGCCAGAAGTCTTTATGTTGTTCTGTTGCAGAGATATGTGATTTGTTAATCGGTTGCTAGGGTAACCCCATATGGTTGCTAGGCAGTTACCATAGTGATACTTATCAAGTCTTCTTGCCATCCTGATTGAAATAAATCAACCCAGAAGTCTCTACGATTTTCTGGTCCAGAGATATGTGATTTGTTACTCGGTTGCTAGGGTAACCCAATGTGGTTGCTAGTCAGTTACCATAGTGATACTTATCAAGTCTCATTGACATCCTGATTGAAATAAATCAACCCAGAAGTCTCTATGATTTTCTGGTGCAGAGATATTTGATTTGTTACTCGGTTGCTAGGGTAACCCCATCTGGTTGCTAGGCAGTTACCTTTGTGATACTAATGAAGTGTCCTTGCCATCCTGATTGAAATAAGTCAATCCGGAAGTCTCTACGTTTTTCTGATGCAGAGATATGTGATTTGTTACTCGGTTGCTAAGGTAACCCCATGTGGTTGCTAGGCAGTTACCATAGTGATACTTATCAAGTCTCCTTGCCATCCTGATTGAAATAAATCAACCCAGAATTCTCTCTGATTTTCTGGTGCAGAGATATGTGATTTGTTACTCGGTTGCTAGGGTAACCCCATCTGGTTGTTAGGCAGTCACCATAGTGATACTTATCAAGTCTTCTTGACATCCTGATTGAAATAAACCAACCCAGAAGTCTCTACGATTTTCTGGTCCAGAGATATGTGATTTGTTACTCGGTTGCTAGGGTAACCCAATGTGGTTGCTAGGCAGTTACCATAGTGATACTTGTCAAGTCTCCTTGACATCCTGATTGAAATAAATCAACCCAGAAGTCTCTACGATTATCTGGTGCAGAGATATGTGATTTGTTACTCGGTTGCTAGGGTAACCCCATCTGGTTGCTAGGCAGTTACCATAGTGATACTAATGAAGTCTCCTTGCCATCCTGATTGAAATAAGTCAATCCGGAAGTCTCTACGTTTTTCTGATGCAGAGATATGTGATTTGTTACTCGGTTGCTAAGGTAACCCCATGTGGTTGCTAGGCAGTTACCATAGTGATACTTATCAAGTCTCCTTGGCATCCTGATTGAAATAAATCAACCCAGAAATCTCTCAGATTTTCTGGTGCAGAGATATGTGATTTGTTACTCGGTTGCTAGGGTAACCCCATGTGGTTGCTAGGCAGTTACCATAGTGATACTTATCAAGTCTCCTTGCCATCCTGATTGAAATAAATGAACCCAGAAGTCTCTCTGATTTTCTGGTGCAGAGATATAGTTATTGCTAAACGGTTGCTAGGGTACTCTGTTTAGTTGCTAGGGAGTGGCTTGACAGCTGCCAATAATGAAACTCCAAAGGCTGCTTGTCAGTATGAATGATATAAACCAACTCCCATGCCTCTGTGGCATTCAGAATGGAAGATATCCCTCTATGGATTTTGGTTATTAAGGTGCTCGACAATGGTTGCTAGGGAGGGGCTAGGAAGTGTTGAGGTGATTCATGATTGGCTGTTTGCTGCCCCGAGTCAAACGAGACCACCCTTGTGTTTCTATGACACTTCTATCCGGAGATATCCCTTTGATATCTTTCATTAGAAGTCTATGGGAGTTGTTGCTAAGGTGCTTTAAATTGTTGCTAGGGCGTGGCTTGATAGCTTCACAATGATCCCGAGAGACTGATTGGTCGTCTGAGTAAAATGAGCCCGCCCCCTTGTCTCTATGACACTGTGATCCAGAGCTATGTTCAATACAAAATCCCTATGCAATGAGGGAGAGAGAGGGAGAGATGCAGGGCTGACAGGCCCTTTTTGTCTGTGTGTGTTCCCAAATTAATGACTCTAATGAGCCGGTTCTTTTGAATCTACAGTGTGAAACATACAGTGTGACCAGTGTAGTCTGATTCCCAAATGAATGACTCTAATGATCCAGTTCTTTTGAATCTACAGTGTGAAACATACAGTGTGACCAGTGTAGTCTGATTCACAAATTAATGACTCTAATGAGCCAGTTCTTTTGAATCTACAATGTGAAACATACAGTGTGACCAGTGTAGTCTGATTCCCAAATGAATGACTCCAATGAGCCGGTTCTTTTGAATCTACAGTGTGAAACATACAGTGTGACCAGTGTAGTCTGATTCCCAAATGAATGACTCTAATGATCCAGTTCTTTTGAATCTACAATGTGAAACTTACAGTGTGACCAGTGTAGTCTGATTCCCAAATTAATGACTCTAATGAGCCAGTTCTACAGTGTAGTGTTAAAAAAGTTTAACTTAGTTGCTAGATAGATAGATAGATAGATAGATATTTACCCTTAGATATATAGAGAGATAGATATAGATAGAGAGAGAGAGAGAGATAGATATTTACCCTCAGATAGATAGATAGATAGATAGATAGATAGATAGATAGATAGATAGATATTGACCCTCAGATAGATGCTAGCACGTTTTTAGCATGTTTTAGCGTGTGGCTATGAAGATTTTAGGTCATTACTTTTTGGCTGCTTGATAAAAGAAATCCTCTGAGGGAGAGAGAGGGAGAGATGCAGGGCTGACAGGCCATTTTTGTCTGTGTGTGTGAAAATGTCAGTTGGAATTCAAATTTCTGAAGATTCCGCAATGTTAAGTCAATGGGAGTTTTTCCAAGTTTGATCGTCATTTTTAGGAAAACCGTAAGTCCGATCAGTTAGAAAAGATATAGCAACTCGAGTCAGAACAGTTTGAGTGTCTGTGCCGAGTTTGGAGTATGTGGAGTTAAAGCTCTAGGAGGAGTAGCGTATAGAAATTTCACGCTAAGAAGAATAATAATAACTAGAAAAAAAAGTTAGATCGAGACAAACTTTAAGTTGGCTTGTGAAAGTTTGGACCAGAAAGTTTGAAGAAGTTTAAAGTAGTTTGAAGTTTAAATTAGTTTAAATTAGTTTAAAGTTTAAAGTAGTTTATAGTTTAAATTAGTTTGTAGTTTAAATTAGTTTGAAGTATAAATTAGTTTGTAGTTTAAATTAGTTTGAAGTTTAAATTAGTTTAAAGTAGTTTATAGTTTAAATTAGTTTAGTTTAAATTTGTTTAAAGTAGTTTAAAGTTTAACTTAGTTGCTAGATAGATAGATAGATAGATAGATAGATAGATAGATAGATAGATAGATAGATAGACAGACACTCAGATAGAGATAGATAGATATTTACCCTCAGATAGATAGATAGATAGATCGATAGATAGATAGACATTGACCCTCAGATAGATAGATAGATAGATAGATAGATATTGACCCTCAGATAGATAGATAGATAGATGGATGGATTGATTGATGGATGGATTGATCCTTGCTACCCTGAGTCCCAAGAACAAAGCCAGAAGTCTTTATGTTGTTCAGTTGCAGAGATATGTGATTTGTTACTCGGTTGCTAGGGTAACCCCATATGGTTGCTAGGCAGTTACCATAGTGATACTTATCAAGTCTTCTTGCCATCCTGATTGAAATAAATCAACCCAGAAGTCTCTACGATTTTCTGTTGCAGAGATATGTGATTTGTTACTCGGTTGCTAGGGTAACCCCATCTGGTTGTTAGGCAGTCACCATAGTGATACTTATCAAGTGTTCTTGACATCCTGATTGAAATGAACCAACCCAGAAGTCTCTACGATTTTCTGGTCCAGAGATATGTGATTTGTTACTTCGGTTGCTAGGGTAACCCAATATGGTTGCTAGACCGTTACCATAGTGATACATATCAAGTCTCATTGACATCCTGATTGAAATAAATCAACCCAGAAGTCTCTATGATTTTCTGGTGCAGAGATATTTGATTTGTTACTTGGTTGCTAGGGTAAGCCCATCTGGTTGCTAGGCAGTTACCATAGTGATACTAATGAAGTCTCCTTGCCATCCTGATTGAAATAAGTCAACCCGGAAGTCTCTACGTTTTTCTGATGCAGAGATATGTGATTTGTTACTCGGTTGCTAGGGTAACCCCATCTGGTTGCTAGTCAGTTACCATAGTGATACTTATCAAGTCTCCTTGCCATCCTGATTGAAATAAATCAACCCAGAAGTCTCTCTGATTTTCTGGTGCAGAGATATAGTTACTGCTAAGCGGTTGCTAGGGTACTCTGTGTAGTTGCTAGGGAGTGGCTTGGCAGCTGCCAATCATGAATCTCCAAAGGCTGCTTGTCAGTATGAATGATATAAACCAACTCCCATGCCTCTGTGACATTCAGAATGGAAGATATCCCTCTATGGATTTTGGTTGTTAAGGTGCTCGACAATGGTTGCTAGGGAGGGGCTAGGAAGTGTTGAAGTGATGCATGATTGGTTGTTTGCTGTCCCGAGTCAAACGAGACCACCCTTGTGTTTCTATGACACTTCTATCCGGAGATATCCCTTTGATCTTTTTCAATAGAAGTCTATGGGACTTGTTGCTAAGGTGCTCTTAATGGTTGCTAGGGCGTGGCTTGATAGCTTCACAATGATCCAGAGAGACTGATTGGTTGTCTGAGTAAAATGAGCCCACCCCCTCGTCTCTATGACACTGTGATCCAGAGCTATGTTCAATACAAATCCCTATGCCTTTTCATTTCATGGGCTGTCCTACACCATTATAAGTCAATTGGGGCATTTTTGGGCAGCTCCTGCCCCCAGGGGTGCAACTTTTACCCCATATTGAGGTATGCTCTTACAGAGCCTGCCAGCCTCTTCAAATGTGGCAAATCCTGCGTTTCTCTGAAATCCTGCTTAGATTAAAAAAAAAGTCAGGA